>NC_085926.1:37241212-37544242 GCF_029289425.2 Pan paniscus | reverse complement strand
GAGGAGACAGCCCCAAAGCAGATCTATGAATCCAACCCCCCAGAGAAATCTTCCTCCTGACTCCATTCTAAATGCTGCCAACTCCTTCTCTATCACTCCAGCTCCCCAGCTCCCCAACTCTGGCAGCCACAGAGGCAACTTGAATATACAGCCAGGGGGGCACTCAGGCCATTGCAGGAATGGCTAAGGGTGGGGTACACTAGGGTCCCCAGATGCCAATGGGATTTGTTCCATCCCAGTTACATAACCTCCCTACTTCAGCCAAGGTCTAAACTGAATATGAAAATGGAAAATGCTCCAGCAAATAAATTCCAGGGACATTAGGCAAATGGTCCTTTTACATAAACAATAGCTTTCATTTTCACACAGACATGATGAAAAGGAGGTGGGGAAAAAATGAGGAGAAAGGGATCCTTCCCAGATCACAAAGCTTATCCTTAGCAGAGCCCAGCACCTCTGTTTACCCCAAAAATCGAGAGCCCTGGAGCCCAGGGGCAGGAGGGGTGGCATGGAAGTTTCCTCCAGGCCAGCACTGCCCAGTGGAGGCAGACTCTCCTATGGGCAGGGCCTCCCCTCTGCAGGACAGGGTGGGGCAGAGCAGGACAGCAGAGGCGAGGACTTCCTGCATCTGAGCCACCCTGATAACCCCCAGGGCTGCGCTAAGGACATGGGGTTTCCACTGGCAGAGTTCCTCCTGAAACAAAGCTGCAGGGTGCCCTGCATCTATGTGGAGTAGGGGTGGGACAGTGGGCATATCGGCTGGAGGCTCTGACTCAACAGGAAGCCCTCTGACCCAGAGGCCACCCTCATCTCTGCGCCTGGGAGCCAGGGGTGAAGCACGCCTTAGCCCTCATCCATCCCCCACTAGGGCCCACCCACAGAGTGGGAAAGGGGGACATCTGAACATTGGCAAAGAACCCAAGAGAGCCTTCCAGCACCAGACAAGGCCGCCCAAGCCAGTGCCAAGGGGCAGGGTGGGTATCTCTTGGAAGGTGTCTGGACTGAGGTCTACACCACAGTTATAAGCAGAACAAGGGCTGGTGTGGCCGTAGCTAAATATTTGGGCTTGGCTACACCATGCACAGAAACAATGTGTCTTCGGACTGAGCTGTGAAACCCCATGGGAGAGCCATGACTGGGAATTGGTCAGAGAACAAGAACCCAGCCCTCCTTCCTGTTGGCTCCCTCATGCACACCCTCACACAGTTCTACTCCACCCTGACTCTCCACCCAGCTCTGGAATATCTTCCTCTCACCTTCCTGTCCTCTGTCCCACTGCTCAGCGGGATAAAGCCAGCCAGGAGAACAGGGGGCTAGGGTGGCCTGAGGACACCATGAGGCTCCATGGGGAGCAGGGAGAGCCCAGTAGAGTCAAGGCTCATGAAAGGGTGGCCACAACCTGCTTTTTCAGAAATGAAGCAAGCACCCCCAGGCTGCCTGTGTCCTGAACTCCCAAAGCAATGTAACTCCTTTTTAAAAAGGAGCTCCAGAATACTATGCATCACATCCTTGGCTGGTAATGCAGCTGGGACTTGAGGGAGTGGACCCAGGGCACACCTCTACCTGTTAGGGGATGGCGGCTGCAGGTAGGGAGGGGTGTGCAACATGGATGGGGGCAGTGAGCCTGGGGCAGGAAGTCAGGGAGGGCTAACAGTGCAGAGGCAGCCTGCGGGCCCAAGGCGTGGGAGGAGATGCAGAAGGTCATGTCATTTGCCCCCTCCGTACTTTGCAATGAGTAAAAGCCAAGTCCTTTCAATGGTCTACAGGCCCTACACGGTCAGGCCTCTGTCATGTCTCTGACCTTGTCTCTTAATACCTACACCCTCATTCTGCTCTAGACACACTGGCCTCCTGACTGTCCCTGGAACAACAGGCACTCCTGCCTCAGGGCCTTTGCACCGGCTGTTTCCGCTGCCTGGAATGCTCTTCTCCCAGATCCCTCCACATGGTTCTCTCCCCTTACCTCCTTCAAGTTCTTGATTAAAAACCTCTTTCATGAGGCCTACCCTAACCACCCTACTTAAAATTACAGCCCACCTTGGGTCAACCAAACCCCTTTCCCTTATCCACCTTTTTCCATAGCACTTATCAGCTTTCGTGTTTCCATACTCTATATTCCATATGTTCTATATCTCCATGTTAATTATGTTTATGGTTTATCTCTGCCTCTACCTGTTAGGATGTTAGCTCCACTATGGCATGGAATTTTGCTTCTCTTGTTCACTGGTAAGTCCCATGCTACCAGAATAGTACTTGCACATGATAGGTGCTCTATGAATATTTGAGTGGGTGAATCAGTGAATGAACGAATGGCAGCGTCTTCTCAGTGGGGTCCAGGACACCTGGTGAACAATAGTAGCAGCTCCAGTCACAGTGGCTACAATTCGCTGATGTTCCCTTTGGGAAAGCCAAGTGCTGTATGAAGATTTCTACAAACATCTCATCTTCCACCTACACAACTCTACCTACAGATACCATTTTATCTCCAATTTCTAGATGAGGAAGCCAAGGCTCCAGTTGAACAAAAATCACCAAGCTGGTCAGTGGGGCTGCTAAGATATGCACCACAGCCTGTTTCCAAAGCTATAGCTTTGTGTAAACATCTTCTGTAATCCTGTCCCTGCAGCAGAGCCCGTGTACGTAACTACAGTCATCCACTCAGACCCAGCCTTGGGTCCTCATGCTCCAGAATGCCACGAGGATGATGCTCAGAAAGGCAAGAGCAGGACAGGGCACTTGCTGGGGAACTAAGGACCCCCAGGGCTCCAGCCATCACTGAGATTTACCAGCCATGCTCACTCTCCCTAAAATGACAGAGGTGGGTCATATGGCTTCTGCAGTCCCTTTCATTCTCTGACTTGGCAGAAATGGTATCACCCTGGGTAAGACCCAGGCAAGAGGGGCCCTTACGCTGAACCCCATTCTCAGGAGACCCTCCTGGTTATTTCTTTGCAAGGGGCAATGAGTTTGTGAGGCCAAGGTCAGTCTCCACATCTCCCTCTTGCAGATATGCTCTGTGTGCCCAGGACAACAGAAATCCCTGCCCCAACAGCCCTAAGTCCTCCTTCAGGGTCCATGTTGGGCTCTACTCCAGGGTTCGTCCCCTCCACTGTAAAGTGCACCATGAGTGAGTGTACCCTACCTGAGGTCCAAGGGCAGCCTCTGTGGGGAGGGGGTGGACGAAGCTTGGATGGGTGTCCACACACGCATGCACAGAAGGCCCATTGCCATGAGGGATGGAGCCAGATGGAAAGGGAAGTGGGGGGGTGGGCTGGGGGCTGGCTCTCCCCAAGCCATCCATTTCTGCACTAAACTCTGAGAGGCCTGAGAAATCAAAATTCAACCCAGGGCTTCCAAGTTGTTATAAAGGTATATTTGTCAAGGTAGGATGGAACACAGTTTACTGAACAGTTACCTTGATTTGTAATCTTTAAATATTTAGATATTCACTAAGTGGACCTCCATTTGTACTCCTGTACCATCAAATGACAGGATGAATCCAGATAGAATCAAGTTTCTAAGAGGCTGTAAAGAGCAAAGCCAAGAAACAAGAGCTGATCCCTCTCCCTTTTTCACTGATAGCAGGAAGATTTCCCAAGGAGAGAAGACAACAAATGAGGGCTGTTCCAGCTCCGACTCTGCCACTGCATGCCACTCTGGATGCTAACGTGGGCCTGGGTCCAGGCAGAAGAGTCCGTTTAACATAAAAGAATGAAATGTTGTTCTGGTTCTAATGTTGCAAGGATGCCTCAGGCCTGTTCCGCCTTGACTGCCTGGTGACCCAGGCAAGTAAATTAGCTTCTGTTCTCTCATAAAACGGAGAACATAATTCCTACCTCATAAAACTGTTTTGAAGATTGGAAACTGCTCAGCACATAGTAGGTTCTCAATAAATGATGGTTATTATTATTAGACTTTATTTTTGCACCCCTAGCAAATAAATGCAGTACTCAGTACCTTGTAGGAACTGGTGAATGTTGAAATGGATGGGTGAATGGATGGATGGGTGGGTAATGGGTGGGTGGACAAATGGAGAGATAAATGGTGAATGGGTGGGTGGGTTCTTGGTTTGGTTTTTTGAATGATATTACAAACTATTCAGCATTCAGAAATCTTCCCATCTGATAACAATTGATTCAACATTGTCCTCAAAATACCATGGCATAAAACTCCCTTTGTCTTTCAGGAAGAAAAACAATAACAAGAAGCTTGAAATTCATTACTGGAGTTAGGACCTGAACTTAACTGTTTTCTCCTAAAGCCTGTGCTGTAAGGTCGAAAGCAAACAGTTGCATGCTCAGTTCTGGAGAATGCATGTTTCGGGGTCTATGGCCCTAAGGTCTCAAATGCCCACCATAGCCTAATCTCTGCCCTGGGGCATACATACCATTTTTAATATAATAATTATTGGTTCAATTAATTGAGGCTTGAATGTTACTAGATGCTATTGTAATGCAAAATGAGAAAATAGATATGCTACTTTCCCAGATACATAATGCAATATATGCTAAACCAGGGATGCTGAAAAATCAGCTTCAACCCAAGGCATCCCCAAAAATGAGGGAAACATGCCAGTACTAAAACATGTAGGCATCACAGCTCTCATCCCTCCAAGTCCTTGGGCTTATATTATTCATTCAACAGTGTCATAGATTTTGCAAAAGACAGAAGAAAGGGTGTGGATTTGGGATGGAAAGGAAGAAAAGGAGCTAAATGTCACAAACAAAGCAAGTGTTGGACAACAGAAAAATGGAACAGTCCACATTCTGAGCAAACTCAGCTTTGCCAGCAAGACATTTCCTCAGTGAGCCTCACAGGCAATAACCAGGTGACCCGTAAGTTAAAAGGCAGCCCAGGCTGCCCAGCAACTCTAATTAAAATTCAATAACATGATGTTTTCCCCAATACAATAATTAATAAAGTTTGGAATTTTCCCCCCAAAATTCTCATAGCACAATCACAATGCATTTGATACTGAAGGCCACAAAGCCATCTGGTATCAGAGTAATTATAAATTTTCTAGGCATGGCTTTCTGCAGAACTGCTGCAGAAACTTGAAATGCCAAATGGCATTCCTAAAGGAGACTTCGTGACCTGTAAGAAAGCAAGGCCAGCATGTCCTTTTTTAGGAGGGAACATCTGTGTTCCTCTCCAGAGATCAGTTAGTCAGAGCTTCCCCCTGCCTAGAGCCGTCTGTCAGAGAAAGTCCTTTGCAGGGCTTTCTAGAAACACCTCTTTCATGATCCAGGCATAGGGTAAAGTTGAAAGAATCTTATCAAGAAGTCATGTCGTGGTTCTCAAATGGTGGGCTAAAGGCTGTTTGCTTGGGGCTTTCATGTTTATAACATGACGGTTTCTACGTCTTTGCTTCTGGTATCAATTAGAACATCTAAAAAAATCTGCTGGCACCTTTCTTTTCATTCAATTCTGGTAAAATACTGTTGGCACAGGCAATATTAGACAAAACAAGCTCAGAAGGAATATATGTAAAACCTCAGCAACCAGTTACAGTATTTCTAAATGTGACATGCTCTTGTCTGCCACCATCACCATCATCACTCTCATCATGGCACGTCTCCTCAGTCACAGACCAGAACGTGAGAATCATAAGCAGAGCCCAGTGCTTCCCAAATATGACTCAGGATACACGTTGAAAACAGATTCCCAGGCCCAACTGGATCTGGATCAATGGGAATCTCAATTTTTAACAAAATACCATTTTCACTAGCGAAGCTTGGGAAATACACCATGGTTCTTAAACTCATTCAGTAAATTAAAATTGGGGGGGCCCCCTTCTTCCTGCTTAAGAAAACCAAATACACTGCTCTATGGAGTCAGGCACATTAGTGTTCACCACCCCTTCGCAAATAAAGTAAGGCAATTACTATTGTTACGTTTCACCTGTAGTTTCCTTGTGTTGAGACTTCTTTAGCCACAAACATTCTTCATGTTCCCTTCTTGGAATGCAATATGGCATAAATCACATCTGGGAGATAAAACCCCCATAATTGCTAGAGAAAATGTTGTAATTGAAAGAATCCCTCCCTAATTGTCCCAACGGGCATGCTAAGAAATCCCAAAGAAGAAAAGTAAAACCTTATTTATTTGAATTCGCTCTAAAGAATTTACTGTGCCAGGTTCTTGGGAGAAGGATGGTGGTTGGACAAGTTATGGGGAAAGAGGGAGGGATCCCCAAGCTGACATTCCACGGGCTCTTCAGGCTAGAAGAGAAGTGACCATTTAGTGATGTAGAGGCCAGAGGAGAGGAAAAACAAGGAGGCCTGCTAATCAACCATGCACTTATTGAGCACCTACTGTATCCATGATGGTCCTGGCCAGAAGCAGATGTTTCCTTCAAACAGGGAGACAAAAAGAATTCACTGAAGGGACTATTTACAACAGTAAGGGGGGTCACTTTAAAAGAGACCCCTGTGGCAAAGCAGGGAGCCATTAATGCCCTAGGTCTGAAGGAGCAAGGTGGGGAGTGGTCACTGGAACCCCTAAGTTATTAGAACTAACCACCTGGCAGAAGCTATGGCCTTCCGTAGAGGGCCATGGTCACTATGGCTGGCCACTCTTCCACCCTCTTTTTCCAGTGCTCCCCTCTGACTGAACCCAACTAAAAGGCAGAGGGGAAGGTCAGCCTCCCAAGGGCACAAAGCAGGAGGGATAATGGTGGAGAATGGATCTGGAGAGGGGAAGTAGAGAATAGCCAACATAGCCACTAAGGGCTAGATACTCTATGCTGTATGCCCAACCTTATGGTCTTCAAATAATTACACTGCCTGTGATCGACTGTATTATTATTAATAATATTATTATTATTATTTGAGATGGAGTCTCACTCTGTCGCCCAGGCTGGAGTGCAGTGGCACAATCTTGGCTCACTGCAACCTCTGTCTCCCGAGTTCAAGCAATTCTCCTGACTCAGCCTCCCGAGTAGCTGGGACTACAGATACATGCCACCATGCCCAGATAAATTTTGTATTTTTAGTAGAGATGGGGTTTCATCGCGTTGGCCAGGATGGTCTCAATCTCTTGACCTCATGATCCACCTGCCTTGGCCTCCCAAAGTGCTGGGATTACAGGCTAGACTGCATTACTTATCAGCTGCCCCCTACCCACCACCTGGTACTCCTACCCTTTGTCATTGACTCTAAGGTTCCTCTCACTAGAGGCTAATCTATTTCTACTCTATTTCCCCACTCTACTGATGGATTGGGCCTCATGACTTGCTCTGGCCAATGGAATGAGGGCAGAAGTGATAGTGCCAGTTCTGAGCCTACCCCTTAAGATGTCTCACATGTTTCTGCATGCCTCTCTTGCATTTTTGCCATCACCATGAGAAGAACCTGCCCCAGTAGCCAACTGGTTCTAGAAAGATAAGAGACATGGAGAACAGCTTCCCCAGCCAACATGCAGACCTGCAGCAGAACTGTCCAACCATCCCACAGATCCATGAGAACATAAATGCTTCTTGATGTGTGCCATGGAGTTGTGGGGCAGTTTGTTATGTGGCAATAGCTGACTAATACAGTCAGTCTACCCAGGGAAATAAGCCATCCCATTCTGTAACAGAAGTTACAGGTTATCTAGATTCAAGGGAAAGCATGAGCACAACTGATAGAATCAAGTCCAACATGACAATGAGAGGTCAGTAGTGTCCAGAAGGGAAAGAGAACACATGTAGTCCCAAGGCTAAGACATGAAACCTGTCCTGATGTGGAAGCCTATTCTCAGTGATTATATAACCTCTCAGAGGAATGGATGCTTGATTTGTATTTTAATTTACACCCAGCCTTGTTCCAACAGGATTTAAGGCTGCTTACAATAATGCTCACAACAAAATAAGTGAGAAAAGTAGAGAAGCAAGGAAATTATGGCATGTGAAACCAAAGGATCAACAAATCGAATCCAAGTCCTCCTGCTAGACATGAATTACATAGTTGCCTCTGAGCTTCTGCAAAGCTAGTGCAAAGATAGAAATAAGATTGGGGGCATGAGTAAGGTACAGATGAACCAGTAATTCAGAAGAAGGACAGCTATTTTCTGGAACTGAGATCTGACAGACATGTCTTTCATGAGGCCTCATAGGACATTGGGTTATGTCATGAACAACGTCCTCAATGGAACCCTCAACAGAAAATACATTAAACATGCTGATGATGATGATGCTGATGATGATAGCAATAATAGCTAATGCTTACAGGGTGCTCATCATGCACATGCATATGTTTTCTAGGTGCTCAACATACAATTTATTTAACCCCTTTCTTATTATCCTCAAAGAAAATACAGTGGCTATTTCTCATCATGACCCACAGGTGAGCTACTCTGGGAGGACAAGGACCTATGCACAGCAGTCTGGGGACACCTCTCCAGAAAAGAAATCTAAACCAAGAATATATATTAGAGCAACCCAGGAGAATCCAGAAATAAAGATTTGTAAACAAAGTATCCCAGTTTTCCAATATTGGCAATTGTATAGGTTAACACTTTGCCAGGCAAGCAAAGTGTGACGGTGAGGAAGACTCAGCCTGCGGGCCACTAGTTTTCAACCTCTGGCCTACAAATTAATGGAGGGAAATAACTTCACGCACTCCACCAAAAACAGAATTCATTTCCACCAAGGTTTCAATAAATATTAAAGGGCAGGAGGTTTGAAGGCCTACTGGTTGACAAGTTTTAAGATGGTGACATTCCAATGTTGTTAAGTATAGAGGCTTGAGGATTGCTTAGGCCAGAAGTGGAACAGACATCTTCTTTTTTGGGTTGTGGAACAGTAGAAGACATAATTCCTGACTAGAAATGGGACAAAGAGGGTCCAAAAATCAGCCAATCAGTCTTGGAGAAGTCACACTGTTATTTCTCCAACTACGGGTTTATTCCTTCAACTTAATGGGATTGTACAGAACCCACTAAGACCAGATAGTTAGTCTACCCCCACCACTCCATGGACTAACAGTCATCAAATGTGCCATCAATAAGTAACATCACCACTACCATCCAAAATCCTGCCACCTAGGCAGTCACTACTTACTCTACTGAGAAAAACAAACTCTCCTTCCTTTTCTTAAGAGGAAATTTGGAATGGGGTTGGAGGTAGGAAGAGTAAGAGCAGAAAACAAGAAATACCATATACATTTAGCCATCTTCCTCCCCTTAAAAGTCAATCCCTATTTGGAAATGTTTGCTGCCCCTTCTTAAACAAGACAAATGACCTCAGGGCCAGAGAAATAAAATCCCCTGCCCATCTTGACTCAACAGGTTCTCTGACAAGCTAAACACAGCTGCACTTCAACTGCTATTTTTAGATTCTATAAATTCTGGCCTCCTTTTTCTCTTGAAATATGCTTTAGAGACTTGCCAAACACTTTTATCTAGGCTCTAACTCCAGGACAATAATTTCATGAGTATGAAATCACCACTATGGTGTTTGTTTGCTGCTATTGTCATTATTAGGAATATACTCATAAAACACGTGGAGGGTTTCTTTCTCCTTGGAGGGGAGGCTGCCTGCCTCTAATTGCTGTCGTAGTCTGAATTACGGACAGGAAGAGGAGATTTTGCCACCAAACTGATTTCCTTTTTAAAAAGTGGAAGGAAAAGAACCAGAACAGGGGCTGCTTGCCTCCAGGACAGTGTTTCTCAAAGTGGTTTAAGACCCAGATTTCCAGGTGAACACCTCCTACCAGATGTATCCAATTGAATTTTGTGGAAGTGGGGTCCTGGCCCCACATGTAATAGTCATGCCACTACAGCACCCAGCTTTGAGAATGCTGCTCAGTTCCAAAGCCCATCCCAAGTCCCACTCTGAGTTCGCTTTCACTTTGTTCTGACAATTAAAGCAGACGGCTGCAGGGAGGGCACCAAAGTCATCTACGGTGTTAACAAGGTGGATATCAGGGGTCCTGATGCTTTTGAGACATTGTCTTGCTTTCCAGATCTTGCTCAAAACTGACCAACTTGATTCTGGAAGCTGCCATCTAAACAGGGCAGATAATTGGAACACAATCTCTTCAAAGCAAGAAATAGAACTGGGTCTGTCCCACTGCATTCAGCATCCAACATGGCCCAAGAACATGCATTCTCTCTTTCCTCCAGATAGTCATGAATCCAGCCAGCCAGCCAACATCTTGTGGGTGTCATCCCCATGCACAGTCCTGGGCTACACTGTCAAACAGTCCTCACCAATCACGCGCTCAAGACCCAACCTAAGATCCATGTTTGAGTGTTCTCTTTCCCTCCCTTTTTCACATCTAAGACTTCAGCTACTCCTAGTGTCTTTACCTCCAAAAGTTCTCAAGACTCACTGCTTCCGTCTGTTCCCTCTGTGACCACACTAGTCCAGCCATCTTGTCCACTGTTCTTGCCTCCTAGCTGGGCTATCTGCTTCCACTCCAGCTCCTGTCCTCCATTCACTCCACAGGCCCAGAGTGATTTTTTGAAAATATCTACAATATCAGGTCACTTCCCTGCTTCCCAGAGCACTGTAAATAAAATCCAAACTTCTTAGTTTAGCCTATGTAGCCCAGCACACTCTGCTCTTCATCCCTCTCGCTGGGTTTTCCTTCACACATTATTTTGTTCAATCTTCCTAACAACGCTTTGAAGCAGGAATTAACCTCAAGTTCCAGGTGAGATTCTAGAGAGTCAGAGAAGTAAAGCAACTCGTCCAGAGTCACAGAGCCAGTAATGGTAGAGTCAGAATTCATACCCGTGTCTTTTGGACACCAAAGTCCAAGTTCTTTCTACTCAACCTCTTAGCTTATGTTAATCAAATTCAAAAACAGAAATACAGCAGGAAGCCCCTAGATTTCCTTATTACTGTACGTATTTCCAAAGGTCAGACCTGAGTTGATTTAGAATGGCCATACAGGAGCACATCCAGGATAAAAAAGAGAAAATGTAAGAAAGAAGAAAAGGAGGGAAGAGGAGAAGAGAAAATGAGGAAGAATAATGGATGCTCTGGCGAACATTTAAAAAAGAATTACAAAACACAGCTCAAACTTCCATCTGCTGTGGGCCAAAGCCCTGTTAAGCTTCCAATGCTAGAGGGTGGGGCCAACAGTGATTTTTCCCCTTTCCCTAGAAGTTGCAGTTCCTGGTTACATCACCTCTCCCAAGACTTAGCGGACAAAGTGAATCAGCCAGTCACATAGTAAGGCTCACCAAAGACACTTTCCGACTGAGAAGTCCGGCTGTCAGAGTTTCCTTCCCTTCCAGAGCAAAAGGGAAAGCCCCGCCTTCCAGCCATCCACTGATTTTTCTTGTGGTGGAACATAAATTTATGTAACTAGATTTTCAGAAGGATTCCCTGTCCTTTTACAAACATGAAGTACTGACACAAGTTTTCTCAGACATCTCCCATCTTTCCACAGTCAGTTCAAACTTGAAAAAAAGAGTGAAAAGTGGCATTTTTCATAAAGATTTCTCCCCAACAATCTACTGATACTGACTAGTGGTGAAACCCTTCTGTCTTGTTTTCCTAATATCTGGAATCAGGTAGTACTTGGTATGTACTTCATATGTACCATACTGCTAATTTTCATGCCTAGAATTACTTTTCCAACATTATTGATAACTATTAGATTCTTTATCATTAAAAACACATTAAATGGATAATTATGTAAAAGCTCTCTGGGAAGAAGTTAACCTTTTAAAAATGCTTAACAAGAAATCATTTATAACTGCATATCCATGGTGAGGGATATGGGAGGCAAGGGCTGAATCTGAATCAATAGAACAAAGATGGGCTATAACCCCAACATGTGGGCCCCTGGCTTGATACAAAGAGGAGAGGATAAGCTCCTGGCTTCCAAATGGCCTAGGATCTGATAGGAGGGTTAGATATTATAAACAGAATATTTGGCAGAATATATTAAGGTTCACACATGAGGTTCTTCATATATTCTAGACCATGGCAGAGACTATATGCCTAACCAATATCCATTCTCTACTTTTCCCTTTTAACCAAACTCAACTTTATTCCAATCTACAATATGCCTACCTAAAAGACATTTTCTAGTCTCCCCTGGAGAAGAGGTGGTCAAGAAGATACAAGCAGAAACCATAATGTGAGGCTTCCAGGAAAACTCCATAAATAAAGACAAATTAGCTGGGAGATAATTTTCTTTTATAATCTTCTCTCTTCCTTCTTTTTCCTATCTGGAATTTGGATGTGATGGCTGGAGCTCCAACAGCCACATTGGGCCATAAGGTAACTTTGAAACTGGAAGCCATGTTCTGAGGATGGTGGAACAGAAAGAGGAAAGGATCCTTGATCCTTGATGTCCATGGAGCCACCATACCAATGCTGAATTACTTCGGTGTGAGAATAAACCTCTACTGCATAAACTTATTTGGGTTTTCTGCTGCATGCAATTTGACTTGGCTTGAAAGAGTGGTGGCACCATGTGACCATTAGGAGAGGAGTCAAGAGAAGGAGGGGCTCATGAGACGGCTTCCCTGGGACTATGCACACTGCTGGGGAGGCCATTTCCTGGATACCAGAGGACAGGTTCTCAAAACTTCTCTTGGGAAGGATGAGATACTAAATCATGATGGAGGGGACAAGCCTCCTATCCTTAACATGATTTAACTTCCACTAATCAATTACGAACCATCTCATTTGGCTTCTTCCTCTCTGCTTGCTCCCCTTTCTCAGCCCTAGGTGACTGGCACATGACTATACATGGCTAAACCTTACAAGGAATAGGAAGCAAACATCTTAGGACTTTACCTTCTTTCTTCCCTCCCATCATGATGAAGTTTTCCCTGTAGCCCTCTTGGGGACCTGGATACAGAAATAGCTCAGACAGAGGAGCCTGCTGAGATTATGACTTATGGGAGGCAGATTTCTCTCATCATTATTTTGTTTAAGGCCAAAAGGATTCCAAACAAAATTCCTGATCCCATCTAAATCCAAATCAGAGTGGTGGTCCAGGGCCAATGGGAGAATGGTTTCTCTTGCCCAGTTAGTAGATGTAAGCAAGCAAGACTGTTGAAGCCGAGGGACCACTGTGGCATGGCCAAGCCATGGGGAGAAAAAGATGGGTGAAAGGAAGGAACTCCCTAAGGGAATGGCAAGTCAAGACTGAAGATGGACAGCTGCTGTCTTCCTTGAAAATTCATCCAAAAGCTGACTGGCCTTTACGTTTCCCACCAAAAAGCAGTGGGTCATTCCATATCCCTCTAGGAATGAAGACCCTTCTGAAGGAGGCAAGCTTCTCCACCCCTTACCCCACACTGGCCTATAAGGCACATAAATCCTTATGAAATGAGCTCATCCAAAACTTCCCAGCAACGAACTAAAATTTAGCAACATCATGCAGTACATTTAAAACTTCCAAAATCAAACCTTTCTTTCCAACAGAAACACAAGTTTTCAAAGAGCAAATGGAACCACAGTAGAGTGTCTTCCCCTCATTGAACATTTCTTGTACCTCTCAACTGCAGCCTCCCACCCCCCAAAACAATTCTTTCTAGAACTAAAAATATCAAACTTTATTAAGTATCAGTTCCTCACTAAAAACCATGTTTGGGCTTGAGATTAAATAGCAAGAATTCTTTAAAACTACATTATTTTTTAAAAAGCAAATAATGACCAAGGGAAAAAGAATCCCAGATTTTTCCAATACAACATAAAGATGACAGCATGAGATAATACTGAAGCCCTCCAGGAAGAAAGACCAGCACACGAATCATAAAGGGCTCTATTTATACTCCAAGTGACGCTCACGACTAAATAAAAATGTGTTTCTGTTTCCACAAATCTACTTAAATTTCACATGTTCTGCGCACTTAGCCATCATCACACGGGAAGAAGTCACAAAGTTTCACAGTAGATGTGGAAATGGAAGGTTTTATTAATTGCTCCTCTTGTACCACAACCTAATTAAAAACAGAATAAAAACAGTTCAGAAGTTTCCAATGCATGTAAGGGGGTTGAAGGAAGGCTGGTTATTCCAAAATTAAAGAAGCCATCAGAAAGAACTTAATCTTTCCAGCCATCATCTATGCCACTTTTTTATGCCTTTTAAGGGTATGTTAGAAATGCACCAGAAGATGGCTGGGAAAACCCATTTGGATGATACACCAGAAGCAGCAATAGCTGGTTCCACTGTTAGTGTTTGGGCTTGGAGATCCATTTGATGTCAGCTATGAAGGTGCCAACACCACTCTCAGCTCAGATGAGGCCAACAGCATCATTTGGGTTTTATGATTGTATTCACTCAATGCCCAGCCAGGATTCCTTTTATACTCAAGAAAACTCAAACAATTAACTGAGGCTCAAGGCATTCCCACCCAAGAAAGAAACTGGAAGTGGGGCAGAAAGGCTGAAGGGCTTGGCCATATGTAACTAGCAAACATGGGAATCCCCATTCATCCCACAGGGTGGTGTCATGTCTGTACCACAGGAAGGAAATGACTTCTGTGGATGTGGCCCTCATCTTTCTGTCTTCCCTGCCCCACTGACCACCTGTGCCACATCAGAGGAACAGAGCCCAAGGACTGGACGACCCCAAGGATGGGTCCTGAGGGGAAGGGATCAGCCTGTGTCAGACTGGACCACATGGTGTCCTAGCCGCACATGACTGTGAATGAGCAAGGTGACTTGATTCTATCATTTCTGTTTCACTCTATTTTCATTTTTTAAAACAAGAATTGTGGTTGGAGGTGGAGTGTGGTGGCTCATGCCTGTAATCCCAGCACTTTGGGAGGCCGAGGTAGGTGGATCACTTGAGTTCGACACCAGCCTGAGCAACATGGCGAAACCTCTGCCTCTGCAAAAAATGCAAAAAATTAGGCAGGCATGGTGGTGGTGCGCCTGTAGTCCCAGGTACTCGGGAGGCTGAGGGAGGATGGCTTGAGCCTGGGAGGCGGAGGTTGCAGTGAGCCAAGATTGCACCACTGCATTCCAGCCTGGGCGATAGAGCCAGATCCTGTCTCAAAAACACATTATGGTTGGGACCTCCATGCTTGGCTGTGGCAGGCACAGCATGCCTGTCATGCTCCACGGAGTCTTCCCCCTCACTCTCTTCCCACCTCAACCTCTCCATCAGGACTTTTCTAAGCAAAAAGTGAGCCCAGGGGGAATGTTTCCTGACCACCCACCTCACACTGTTGTAACTGAAATCTTTCATAACAGAATGAAGATCCCAACATTGACATATAAATTATTAATCGAAAGCCTGGCTTTCTCTTGTTAAAGAAAAATATATATCAAGACTCTTCATTCACAGGAAGTGCATCTGCAGGAAAGTTACGAGTGTTTCTATTAAAAGGCTGCTCCAAGCCAAGGCCAAATTCATCCTTTTCTCCTCTCAGTTCCCCTAGCCCTGTGTGCCCAGCTGCAAGAAGGCGCTGGTCCACATTTTGTCATTACCAGCTATGTCCTCCCTGGAGGATGACGCCCTTGAGGACAAGGACGGTGACCTGTTTACCCCTGTGTCCCTGGAGACCACCAGCATCCAGGGAAGAATTAAAGCCACCTGAAGCTCCACTGGCTCCAGGCTGCTGGCCAGTGAGCTTTCCCGGGGTTATGGCCGAGCCCTTCATGGCTTCTTCTGATAATCATCAGTTCCAAAAGCATCCTTTTACTTGACTCTGGGTTTTGTTTCTTGAGACTGATTTTCAGAAAGTCTAAAATTAGCCCCCCTAAAACTCAATTATGAAAACCTTGACCTATTATCAGAAAAATAAACGTTTGGAGTTGTAATGGCTTGTTTCCACAGTGCTCAAAGCATTTTGCAGGTAGCCCCATTTTTGGCAAGCAGATACTCCAGGGTGGATGATGCACAGCCATGCAGCCATGCATCTGTAGCCATCCTTTTTCACGTGGGTCACTGTCTCCCTTCTACCAGGATGACCTGGGCACTCAACAAAACAGCCAAAGACTAAGAGAATTGAGTACTGATTCCCCAGTCAATACAAATTGGGCTTGGGTCCTGTCTCAGTGCTCTCTGCTTATAACACCTTGGGCAGAGCTGCTTTCCTTTCTTGGCCTCAGTTTCTTCATGGGTATATGACAGCACACACTTCCCAGGGCTGTGGTGAGGACTAGCAGAGACAACTTGGGTAAAGAGGTTAGAATGGTGCCTGGGTATAGTCAGCACTCAGTAAACGCTAGTTGTCATCATTGATGCTATTTTTGTGACTGTCACTACCTTTATTTACTCTTAAATAGGAGACAGCAGAGAAAGTCAAAGTTACACAGCAGCCTGAACAAAACACTAGTAGGTGAGGCCTGATGGAATATGCTGTTAAATGCCCGCTGAAGGTCAACCAGTGATCTGGGACTCCTCCTCCTTGCAGCACTCTGCAGACCCCTGCAGCCCCCAAACCAGCAAACAGGACAATCTAGAATCTGCTACTGCCAAGCAGGAATGCCCTAGGATGAGTGGCACCAGCAGCACAGGGCACGGGTACCTTGGGGTGAGAAGCATCTGTGGTCGTATAAACTTCCTCACCACCAAGAGGCTCACCAACGGACATCATTTTATCATCAAACACTGAAATGCAACTGTGTATAGCTGCTCCCACCCTATTACCCTTGACTCAAGGGGCCTTCAGCAAAGCTGCCTCCAAGGAAATATACTCTGTACACAGATGAAAAAGACCCTTGAAAGCAATTCCAGGGCAGGGTCTTCTGGAAGGTTCTGAGAATGAGTTCCAGGTCCAGAAGTCTGGGTGAAGTCATTCTGATCCTGCTGGAGCCCCAATCCCGATATGGAACTGCTCTCCCAGTGTGACCTCAGACCTTCACCACCCGGAAGGGCTGAGCACAGCCCCACCCAAAGAAACCCCCCTTCTGCAAAGAAGAAACACAGCTGTGGCGCCTGTGACCTTAAGTGGTTTGCATAGTCAATATTCCCCACTCTGACGGGAAATGGCTGTGAAACGGCAAGGAACTTTCCAAAGGCTCAATAAGAAATCAACTGTGGGGCTAAAAGGAGACAATGCAGGAAGTTTAGGAAAAGGTAACCACATCCCAGTGGGAGTTCAACAGCTTTATAGCTTATTGGTTAAAACCATAACTTTTAATTTCAGATTGGATCTTAATGTAACAATCCTTGGCTGCAAGACCTGCATGAATATGGAATAACAGGAAAGAATAATAGGAAAAAAATCAGCAAAGGTGACTCTTGGGACTGATATTTTATTACACCACACTTGATCCTAACCCAAAGGTCAGAAAGCAATAGGATTTTACTCTCTACTTAACCTGGAGCTTCTCCAACCATTATTTAAAGTTGGACGTTCTGAAGATATGAAGCTGATTCAAAAATAAAAGAGGGTTTATTTTGGTGGGGAGTGGCAAATAAAAAGGAAATACACTATTAACAGTCTTAAAAGAAATATCTACCCTATGAAGAATATCAGAACCAAAAATAAACTTCACATAAATGTAAAATAAACTTTTACAACCAATCTTCTCCTGGTGTGGATTTTTTTCTTCCTATCCGACTTAAACATAAGCAAGACAGGACATTGACTGGGATGAACTTTTCCCTTTTTAGATAGTACATGGAACTTTTAAGTCCTGAGCTAAATATAAATAAATCTTTAAAAGGTCAAATTTTCAACAGGATAAGAATATAATATGGAGTCCTAGGATTCCCATGTGAAGTGATTATCCAGAAGAGCCACTAGATTGGTGCCCTGCTCATTCTGCCTAGTTCAGAGATAGATGGAATATTTGTGGGGTGAATGCATGACCCGGCATCCCTTGTCCTTGTCCACTGCTGCCACTGTGTCCACAGTGACCTAAGCCTCTACTCAGGATCTTCACAGGTGGCTCCCCGTACCTGGCACACATGGCTCATATTCTCTTCTTTCAATGTAAAAATATATTTCCTTCCTTGAAGCTATTGCCAGATCACAGAAGTGCCAGACAACCGCACTCTCTCGGAAATCTCACTAGGAATCAGGTTGCCATGCTCTGAGGAAACCCAAGTCAGCCCAGGCAGAAAGACCACATTGAGAGGCCACACGTAGGTGTTCTGGATGACAGCCCATCTGAGGTCCCTGTCCTAACCATGCACCTGTGGGACACATGGGCAAAGACACCCCAGGGGACTCTAGCTCCTGTGGTTGAATCACCCCTGCTGAGGCCCCAAATATCATGGAACACTGAGTCTGAACAACCCACAGAATCCATGAGCAAAATAAAATGATTATTTCACAGCCCCAAGTTTTGGAGTCATTTGTTACAGAGCTAGAGTAACTGGGACATCATCTCTCAGTAAACAGAATCACGAATCTGAATGAGAACCCCAAGTGAAAAACCAGCCAGGTGTTTAAACACACTGGGAACAAGGTGGTCCCTGAAGTAGAAGATGAAGTAAAAATCCCAGCTCTGCGTGTTATGGCTCTTTTAGAATTTGTCTAGCAGGTTTTCTGGTCTTTACCAGAAAAGTCTCCCCTGTTCCTCCACAAAAAAAAATCCCAGCTCTGTCATTAACTGCCTGTGGAGCCTGGGCCAGGTTCTTCTCTGAAGTCTCCACTGTACAAACTGTAAAATGGGACTAACAGAAGCTAATGAGACCACTTCAGGGATTAAATGGGACAGTTTAAGTGAAGTGTGAGGCCAGATATGTAAGGTATTGTTATTAACATCACATGTGAGATCTTACCAAAGTCTATACATCTTCATTTTACAGACATGATTTATGACTCCATCATGCTTTTCAGGCTTATTAGAAAATGAGAGTGAGAGGTGATGATGAAAGCAGTAACAGGTAAAAAATTAAACGAGGCTTAAAGAATTTTAGAACTGTACCATTTTCCTCCCTCCAGCTGATTTTCTCTAGAATGTACACTGTTAGCATCTACAAAACATAACCTTGAGTAGGTAGGAAACTGAGGATTGTAGTCCTTAAAAAGCATATACATAAATATCACACGTTACAGTATGAGACGTCTTTGGATGTCTCAGTCTTACAGTAAGAACTAAAATGTATTGCCTTCTATCTGTAAGTGACAGGTCCAATTCTAACTGCATGAGCTATATTATCTTATTTGGTCCTTACAGCAATCCTACTAAATAAGTTGTAGTATTATCCCAACTTTAGAGATGAGGAAATTGAAGTGCAGGGAGGTCACATCACTGGCTTAGGATCACACAGCGATGATGTGACAAAACAAGGATTCCCAATCCAGGCATTCCAAAGCCAGGCCATGCTCTTAACCACCCCACAGTAAGGCCTTCTTGCAGTCATTTTCTTGAGGATAAAATGTGAACTCCCATTCAGTTCATTTCCTATCAAATTGTTGGGAACTGAAAAAGTACTCTTAATAATAATCCTGCCACTCAAGCTCCCTCGAAGAAACAAAGGGAAAGACAGAAAAGACTTTCACCAGAACACAGGAAAAAAACAATGTTTTCTGTTGTCTCTAACACACTTGGTGTGTGAATGACACGCGTCCATCCTCAGAGACCCCTGGGCATGTTTACAGGGCAGGATCCAGGAGGTGGCAGCTGAATGATAATGGTCCATGTCACATGGTTTGGATTCCGCTGAAATCCTGAGACAAAACTCAACAGGCTACCAAAATAATTTACAAAATCCCCATGATCCCCACTAGCCCAGAATTCATAGAGCAGACAGTTCAGTTCCCTCCTTTCTTTAACCAAAAATGCAGGGTCATAAGCTGTCTTTTGGAATTTCTGAGACTGAGGGCAAGCAGAAGGGCAGGATGAATAAAGGATGACAGCTCCTCAGATGGTGAGACGCGATGGACAAGGACTCCTCCCTTCCATGCTCCCCTGCCACCTTCCAGCCCCAAGTATCTCCTTGCCTTCCTAGTGCCTAAGAAAGCAGAAAGCGGATTCCCTCCCCAGGATCCAGACCTCCTTCATGGTCTAGATTACTGTATCTCAGAGTGTGGTCCCAGGACCAGCAGCATCAATATCTCCAGAAAGTGCTTTGAAATGCACTCCTAGTCCCAACCCCAGACCCACTGAATCAGAAACGCTGGGGTGGGGCCCAGCAATTTGTGCTTTAGCAAGTCCTCCAGGTGATTCTGATCCCTGCAAAAGTTTAAGAACCACTGGTCTCAAATGAAAGCTACAGGCCTGAATGATGGGACCACAAGAGGGCTCTAGTTCATCTTGTCCAGCCCCACTTCCAGCTAATGTCCAGACAGAATGTCTGGCCTCTTGAATCACTTCCCACTCAATACCCACCTAAGAAGGCCCAGCCTTTTTGTCCAATTGTCCTATCTTAATCATCATTTCATTCATTAAACATAAACCATGGGCAGCATGGGTGTAGTTTTGTGAGACTCCGAGCTTCCCATAAGCACAGCTCAGATTTTGCACTCTCTCTCCATCTCTTGGACAACTAGTGTGTGATACGCTGCCTCCAGTAGATCTCCCTGCCCTGAGTTGGACCCTAGCCTGGGAACAACAACTCTGGGTAGGCCGTATTGCTATGCAATCCCTCCTGCCCCCAAAAAGGGCCTCTGCTGAGATGCCTCCCATAAGGGACTATTCATTGGGCTTGTTCTTTTCTTCTAAATTACCACTCCTAAAGGGAAAGTTCCTTCTCAGAAAAAGTGGGTCATATGTTTCTGGCCTGATGGGCCTCAGTGTCTTAAGCAATTGGAGAATGGCAGGCTTAATTTATAAAAGGCCCACTGTTTCTGGATATATTCCTACCGTGCAATACAAACAGCCTCATCTGAGCCCTGATTCAGATCACTGAATTTGGGCTTTTTATTTCTGCATGCCTCTCATCAGTAGGTTCTCGTAACTTGGATTCTCAACCAGCTCTACTTCTGTACTATTTTTTCTAATGTTTTCTCATCTCTCTACTCCCTGCAGTTATTCTATCCCATTATTATTTCCCTTCTGCAGTTAAAAAGAAAAAGGATTAAAATAAGAATCTCTGTATTTCTGGAAACTCTCACATGTCAAAGTTTGCAATGGTGAAAGGTGCAAATGTTCCCAGTGGTCCTCACCCAGGTCAAGCAGAGAAGTAGATCCTCCTCCTCTGGGAATCTCACATACTCCTTTATTAGATGAATAATGAAATACTCTCAAGTGAGTCTGATAGATGAGACCAGTGGGCAACATACTGGAAAAGGAAGCCACCTGCTAGACACAGGCAACCCAAATCTATCCACTTCCAGCAATACCAAGCCTATCAGTTGTTCAAAATAAACCTATAAGACAACCTGGTCCCCAAACTCCTCTTTGCAATTAACGATGGCATTATTCCCCTACTCCTGTCCCAAAGGGTCCCACCCAGCTGAGATGCAGTTCACGAATCTTTTGGACACTCAATATTTAAGAATAGCAACAACCAGAATAACCCACAGGACTCTAAAGCTGTCCAGCAAAAGCTGCCAACCACTTGAGAGGTGCATCCTACTGGGATTTTGGTGCATCCTACTGGGATTTTGCTGCATCCATGAGAAGTCAGCCAAGGCCAGGGGTGGCCAAACCCCGGGCAGAAATGCCGGGGCTCTGAGGGATCAAGGCAGCTGCTTTGGCGCATAGCAAAATCACTGACCAACCCTAACCATTTCAGGGGAGCTGGGCTCTCACAGTTGTGTGATCTTCAGATAGTTTAAAACCTCCCACTAACATTATTCAATGATATGCATTCTCAAGGCAGCTGCAGAAGTACACGTTGCATATCCCTTAATTGAAATATGAGGGACCAGAAGTCTTTCAGATTTTGGATTTTTTCAGATTTTGAAATATCTCCATATAATAAAGAGATACTTTGAGGATGGGACTAAAGGCTAAACTTCATATTCATTTATGTTTATATACACCTTCTACACATGACCTATAAAGGTAACTTTATACAATATTTGAAATAATTTGGGGCATGAAATAAAAGTTTTAACTGTGACTCATCACATGAGGTAAGGTGTAGAATTTCCACTTGTGGTGTCATGTCAGCACTCAAAAAGTTTCAGATTTTGGGACATTTCAGATTTCAGATTTTCAGATTAAGGATGCTCAATCTGTACCAACATTCTGTCAACAGCAAAGTAAGCTAGTGGCCAAGTCTAATTCAGCTTCATGCTCAGCCATTACTTTGCACCCAGAGACCTACAGTCTTTCATACCAAGGTTTATCAATATCTCCTTTACACATAAAGGCCATGCCACAGGACCTTTGCATGTGCTATTTCCTATCCCTGGAATGTTCTCTCCTTCCCTCAACTCTACCCCCATGATATGGTTTTGCTGTGTCCCCACCCAAATCTCATCTTGAATTGTAGCTTCCACAATTCTCACTATCATGGGAGGGACCCAGTGGGAGGTAACTGAATCATGGGGACAGGTATTTCCTGTGCTGTCCTCATGAAAGTGAATAAGTCTCATGTGATCTAACGGTTTTATAATGAGGAGTTCCCCGGCACAAGTTCTCTCTCTTGCCTGCTGCCACCCATGTAAGACGTGTCTTTGCTTTCTACCATGATTGTGAGGCCTCCCCAGCTACATGGAACTGTGAGTCCATTAAACCTCTTTTTCTGTGTAATTTACCCAGTCTCACTGTCTATCAGCAGTGTAAAAATGGACTAATACAGTAAATTGGTACCAGGAGTGGGGTATTGTTGTCTTTATCAGCAGTGTGAAAACGGACTAATACAGTAAATTGGTACCAGGAGGGGGCTATTGCTGTGAAGATATCTGAAAATGTGGAAGCGACTTTGAAATTGGGTAACAGGCAGAGGTTGGAACAGTTTGGAGGGTTCAGAAGAAGACAGGAAATGTGAGAAAGTTTGGAACTTCCTAGAGACTTGTTGAATGGCTTTGACCAAAATGCTGATAATAATAGGGACAACGAAATCTAGGCTGAGGTGGTCTCAGAGGGAGATGAGGAATTTGTTGGGAACTGGAGTAAAGGTGATTCTTGCTGTTTTAGCAAAGAGACTGGTGGCATTTTGCCCCTGCTCTAGAGGTTTGTGGAACTTTGAACTTGAGGGAGATGACTTAGGGTATCTGGTGGAAGAAATTTCTAAGCAGCAAAGCATTCAAGATGTGACTTGGGTGCTGTTAAATTCATTCAGTTTTAAAAAGAAAACAGAATATTAAAGTTTGGAAAATTTGTGGCCTGACAATGCGATAGAAAAGAAAAACCCATTTTCTGAGGAGAAATTCAAGCTGGCTGCAAAAATTTGCATAAGTACTGAGGAGCCAAATGTTAATCGCCGTGACAATGGGGAAAATGTCTCCAGGGGATGTCAGAAGTCTTCATGGCAGCCCCTCCTATCACAGGCCTGGAGGCCTAGGAGGAAAAAATGGTTTCATGGGCCAGGCCTGGGATCCCCCTGCTCTGTGCAGCCTAGGGACTTGGTGCCCTGTGTCCCAGCCACTCCAGCCATGGCTAAAAGGGGCCAAGGTACAGCTTGAGCTGTTGCTTCAGAGGGCACAAGCCCCAAGCCTTGTCAGCTTGCACAAAGTCAAGAATTAAGGTTTGGGAACCTCTGCCTAGATTTCAGAGGATGCATGGAAATACCTGGATGCCCAGGCAGAAATCTGCTGCAGGAGTGGGGCCCTCACGGGGGCCCTCATAAAGAACCTCTGCTAGGACAGTGTGGAAGGGAAATGTGGGGTCAGAGCCTCCACACAGAACTCCTGCTGGGGCACTGCCTAGTGCAGCTGTGAGAAGACGGCCCCCATCCTCCAGACCCTAGAATGGTAGATCCACCAACTGCTTGTGCCATGAACCTGGAAAAGCCACAGATACTCAATGCCAGCCAGTGAAAGCAGCCAGGTGGGGTGCTATACCCTGCAAAGCCACAGATGCAGAGCTGCCCAAGTCCATGGGAGCCTATCTTTTGCATCAGCATGACCCAGATGTGAGACATGAAGTAAAAGGAGATCATTTTGGAGCTTTAAGATTTGACTTCCCCGCTGGGTTTTGGACTTGCATGGGGGCATTTAGCCTTTAGTTTTGACCAATTTTTCCCATTTGGAATGAGTGTATTTACCTTATGCCTGTACCCCCATTGTATCTAGGAAGTAACTAACTTGCTTTTAATTTTAAAAGCTCATAGGTGGAAGGGACTTGCCTTGTCTCATATGAGACTTTGGACTGTGGACTTTTGAGTTAATGCTGAAATGAGTTAAGACTTTGGGGGACTGTTGGGAAGGCATGATTGGTTTTGGAATGTGATGAGATGATATTTGGAAGGGGCCGGGGCAGAATGATATGGCTTGGCTGTGTCCCCACCCAAATCTCATCTTGAATTGTAGCTACCACAATTCTCACTGTCATGGGAGGGACCCAGTGGGAGGTAGTTGAATCATGGGGATGGGTCTTTCCCATGCAGTTCTCATGATAGTAAGTAAGTCTCATGAGATCTGATGGTTTTATAAAGAGGAGTTCCCCTGCACAAGTTCTCTCTCTTTGCCTGCCACCATCCATGTAAGACGTGCCTTTCGCTTTCTGCTATGATTGCAAGGCTTCCCCAGTCATGTGGAACTGTGCGTTCATTAAACCTCTTGTTCTTTATAATTTACCCAATCTCGGGTATGTCTTTATCAGCAGTGTGAAAACAGACTACACATCCCAAATCTTCATTAATCTAGCAGACTCCAGCCCCTTTTCTGTGGCTCAGCTCCTCTCTCAAACTAATGAAAGCAGAACCCAGGAAGGCGAGCATTTTGGCAACTACATCAACATGGAATGTCACATGACTCATAGTGTAATCAATGTCAGCCACAAACTCTTATCAAAACAATTGATAGAATCACAGGATTTTTAAGGAATAAGACATTCAGGGAATACATGGTTCATGTTCCTTCTCAGTGCTGGGGACAGGGATTCCATGGCTCTTGCTTAAATCTCTCTGGTGACAAGAAACTCACTATTTCATGAGACAGTCAATTCCAAAGAACAAGATGATCAGCCACAAGCCACAGGCAATGACCATATGAAATTGGTCCAGTTTAGATCTTTCTCCTCTGTAGCCAAGCTCTGCTGAAGACTGCAGCACACCCACCATAGGAGCCCCAGCACTTATCCCACCTGGCCTTGCCAAAGTGGGGCTAATGGTAGTTGAAAAATAGATTCCTAATCTTGAGCTGAGCACTGTTTTAAAAGAATGTATAGTATTAAACCAATAACAGTTTCCTACTTTTGATAATGTACTATGTATATGTAAGATGTTATCATTGGGAAAAGCCGGGTAAAGGGTACCTGAATCTTTCCATAGAGTAGTTCCCCTCATCCTCACAAGTTTTAAACTGCATGCTATTCTGAGTAGTGTGATGAAATCTCATGCCATACTGCCCAGGATGGGAATCACACCTTTGTCCGGCACATCCATGCTATTACACTACTACCCATTAATCCCTTACTAGCTGTCTCAGTTATCAGATTGAAAAAACAGTAGATAAAGGGTTCAGGACTACCCACAGTTTCAGGCATCTACTAGGGGTCTTAGAATGTATTCCCAATGGATAAGGGGGGACTATTGTACTATTTTGACTTTTTATGAGTTAAAACTTCTTATGAGTTATAACTTCTTATGAATCTTAAACTATTTCAAGATTAAAAGTTATAGATATAGAGAGACAGAGACAATAGGAGCCAGGGTCACTGCCCTCAAGGCATGTGCTCATGGTGGAACTCTTGGGCATGGACATAGTGAGATTTTTCTGAGGTCTTTATCATCTATAAGAACTATCATACTAAAATATACAACCAATTCCATTACCACTCAAGGGTCCCCAGTATTTCTGGCGAAACAGTTCCCAACGTCACTCCCAACCCAGTCAGCAAGGGTTCCACAATGGGGTCCCTAGACCAGCAGCATCACGTGGGAATGTTACAAATGCAGACTCTTAAGGTCCACCTCAGAGGTACAGAATCAGAATCTATAAGGAGTGAGCCTAGCAATCTATTTGTGATGGGGCAGGGAGAGCAATATAAGATGTATCACTTTCACCATTTTCAAGTGTCCAGTTCTATGGCATTAAGTACATTTTCGTTATTCTGCAACCATCACCACCATCCACCTCCAGAACCTTTCATCTTCCCCACCTGAAATGCTGTACCCACCACCCATGATCTGTTTAAACAAGCCCTTCAGGTGATTCTATGCCACCCTAGTGTAAGAACCACTCTACAATCACATGACGTAGGGGCACTGGCTGCATAGCATATATGGCAATTATCTTTCTGTATCTTTGACCTCTGTGGCCTTGTCTTCTTACCCATTGCTTGTCTTGAGAACACAGAGTGATCAATTATTTGCCTGACCACTAACACCACCCCAGCCTAGCACAACACTATAGGAGGCATGTGTGCTTGCATCTGCCAACCTAGCTTTTAATCAGAAGCCAAGGTAACACTCCAGGGTCCCTAAAAAAACAGGCAAGGGAAAGTAATGGACCCACAAGAAGCATAAAGTATTTGCTAAGCACCCTCTGGGGCGTTCAGGTAAATGAGCTCCATTAATCCTCATTACAATCCCATGCTGCCTCCATTTTACAGAAGAGGAAACTGGGAACCTGACATAAGAAATGTGCTTCACGTCACCAGGCTGGCCATGCAGAGGTGGAAGTCATACTCCAGTTGGATCCTCCCTCACTACAGGAGAGCCACAGGCCCTCAGGTCAGCAGTTACACTATACAGGACTTCAGAAGCCCAAGATCAGGCCCATTTTGTTCAAACCCTTTAACCTCACCTATGCTTTTAATCCCAACTCCCATTTCTACTCCTTTCCTAAGGGTTGGTGTTTCAGAATGTCTGTTAATCCCATGGGCTTCTTTTAGCCCCTTTCTCCAGGTAGGGATGGTTGTGGCTGTAGTGGTGGATGAGCCTGGCTGGGAGTTCTGCTGTGGGCTCCAAAGCTCTTCAGGGTAAGCCCCAGGGCTCAGCCCAGCATCATGTTTGCATGCACAGGCATTCAACAGGTGCCTGTTGAATTAAAGGGGCAAGTATATCCATCTTGATGATGTGTCACAATTTTTAAAAATACACCCACGTATGCAGTGGCTGCTTCCTCTGGCCATAGATTAGTAATAATTTAATGACAAGGGAGGAAGAGAAAGGATCACATTTTCTTCCATTAAGACCAGCAATCAATCAAGGCTGTTAAAAATCCAGCTAAATTTAGCATGAGATATGGGCTTTCAGAAAGTCTTCCATAGTGTAGGAGGCCACTAAAAATATAACAAAACAATTAAGTCACCACAGGACTAATGGAAGTCTATAAATGGTGAGGACCCCAGAGACCAGAACTAGGGCTTGCCATATCTTGAAACAGGTCTTATCGATGAGAAGGACCTAGAGAAAAATCTCTAGATATGAAACATCACTAAGTTCTTCCATTATTAAAACATGAAGCTGAAGAAGAGTTTCTACATGAGTAGAGAGAAAAGGTATATGAAGGCATAAAGCCAAATTATTCATAGAAAACTAATCTATATCATAGCACCATTTCCCAAACCTCAGGAGAAAAATGGTGTTCTGTGGTCAAGTACATTTAGGAAATGCCAAACAGTGCATCCTCCTTGCGTGCCTGGGCTTCTAAAGCTCCATGAAGTCCTGCAATAAAAAGCCTGCGTTAAATTCAATTATGTTCCAAAATTAATTTGAACTCAGAATTTTGTTTTGTTTTTTGACATAAAAGTCGTTACTATCCTTTGAAAAAATGCTTTGGGAAATGCTGGTATGAAGAATAATATTCTTTATGTTGTCAAGTGACAGGGATCTGGGTCTCATCAAGGAAGGACTGTCCCATAAAAATGATCAGCTGGAGCACTGCCACTGCCACACAAGATGACAAAAACACCAGGGACTGAAATAAAAAGGTATGAGAAACCAAGCCACACCCAGTGTCTGCTGCCTACCAGGCAGGGCTTCAGATGGGTGTGATGGAGTTACAGGGCAGCATCCAGGACCAACCCAACATCTGAGGGGACATAAATGGCTGTAACATTGACCCAGCAAAGCCACGGCTGGAATCTGTCCTCCAGAATTAATAGTTAGGTGCCCCAAGATGCTCACTGCAGCATGGTAGTGACAGGAGAAAATGAGAAAGAATTTAGACATTCCATAACTGGGGATGAGTAGGAAAAGTGCTGGCACATCCAGAATGGGGAGGTGGGATTATCCACCCACGGACACCTTTGCTCAGAGTTAAGCAAAGTGTGGGCTGAGTGCCAGCCGAAGCAAATCTCCTGAGAAAGCCTGGTTAAAAATGTACTGCTTCAGTCCAAGATTTCATTAGGACAATCCAAAATTTAGGGGGTTGAAGGGAGTTGCTGGCTGCTCCCTCTGAAGCCAAATTTAAAATGTAGATAGGCAATCTCATGTGACCAAGTGTTTCCAGCTGACTGTCGGGTTATATGATCTGACAGGTATTAGTCTACCCATGATAACCAACAAACAGAATTGTTTTGCACAACTGTTTGAAACTATCCTGGACAACACACAAAAATTAACTCAAAATGGATCACTAATCTAAATGTAAAAGATAACATTGTAAACTTCTAGTAGAATATCTTGAGCATATGTTCATTTTGGAAATACTCCAGCTTCTCCTAACATTCAGTGAACATTTATTGGGCAATTAGTCAATGTCAATTACTCTGCGTGGTGCTGGGGATATGGAGACAAATGAAATAGTTCCTGATGCCAAGCATCTTAAAATATTTTCTGAGTTCTTTATGGTTTTATCATTAATAAAATTATCCCAAACCTCTTTGAATTCATGTATATTTCTTGCCAGACTACCTTGGTTGTAACCTAAGTTTCTGGACTGTTTGGCTCATTAATTAAACAAGCAAGGATACATCTGCCACATGCTAACATTTCTCCAACACAGCTGATGGAAAGAAGGGTATCATGCCCAGGGAAGTATAGGATGAAAGAGGAACAAATGTCAGATTCAGGAGAGCTATGGAATAAACATCACTTTTAAATCCAGACCAATATATAACTGCCAAAATGGCAGAAGAATCCAGCCAGCTATCACTCCAAGAGGTAGGATTATACTGACCAATTTGAGGAAACTGGCTAACAGGAAGGAATGAAAACAACCACTGAACCTCCGTGCCGTGGGCATCTTCCCTACCACTGTTGCTGATGAGGAGCAAAACAAGGGTTTGAATTTCTTCTTATTTTCCCTGATCTTTCAGGGCAGGGGGGAGGGGGCATGGTTAGAAAAGTATCTAAAAGGTCAACTAAAGAGGAATAAAGGTATAAAACCAAAGAATACGGATAATTCAATAGTGGAATAAGTTCCAAAATGAACTAGTAACCCAAAGGAACTCAGGATGCTGAGTCTGGAGGAAGTAGGCAGTGGGGATGGGGACAGACAGACAGATATCTGTAGGTGCTCCGGGGCAGAAATAGGAGGGGAGTGTGTGATTACATGGAGGTAGACTCTGGTTCAGCCTAAGAAAGGGCTTTCAGGTTGCTGATGCCATCCAACGCTGGATGGGCTGCCGGACACAGCAGAGTCCGCCCACAACCAGAAGGCCAGAGCTAAGGGATGCCTGTCACGGCCCCGAGTGCCCCATTCGTGGCTCTCTGCTCTGAGAATAGGAGGAAACCCACCAGCACAACAGCTGTAGGCAGAGGAGCTGAAGGATGGCCAGTGTTGCATTTCCCAGGCATTCTATACAGGTGGGGAGCATTATTTGTGGCACAGAGGAAATTCTTATTCCCTGACTTCAACACAGGAAGCACAATAGTGCTTGCTTACTTCATCTACCTCTGCACCCTCCAAATCCCTGAGAATAACAACAGGGCTGAGAGATGAGTCCCCGGAAGGCTTGTACTCGAGCCTGTGCATGAACTGTGGGCCACCTCTCCAGGCATGACCCCAGTAATTCTTACAGTGTCATAAAAAGCCACGCGGAAAGTTTGATCAGCACAAGGTCACCAGAAAAACTGTACTAAAACGCCAGCTGAAAGCAATGATGCTGACCTTGTCAGTAGCTGAATGGCAACCCCTGTGATCCCACCAGGCTTTCTGAAATGCTGGAAAGATTTTGCAGGCCGTCATCACCATGCTAATGGAGCTTGGGCTCTAGAAACCCCAGTTTAGGAAAGTCAGAACCATGCTTCTTAACTTTTGTAAGTGTGAAAGCAACCTTTATAATACCAAAATATTTACCAGAACCTCAGGTGATAAAAGGTATACTTTTACTTATTAGTTGATTCAGGAACTGCATATGTTTTATGAATTCACTCAGGCCTCCTTACGACAATCCCAAGGTCTCCCAAGAGATTAGGAGGTTTGACACTAGACCTGCACTGTCTGATACGGTCACCACTACCCACGTGTGCCTAATGAGATCATAAAATGGGGCTAATATTCACACCAGACTTCAAAGCCATAGTACAGGAAAGAAGGCAAATATTTCATTAACATTTTATTGATTTTATGTTGAAATAATAACATTTTGGCTATATTGGACTAAATAATATACATTTTTATGCGCTGAACTGTGTTCCCCCAAAATTCCTGTGTTAAAGTCCTAACTCCCAGTACCTCAGAATGGGGCTGTATTTGGAGACTGGGCCTTTAAAGGGGTTGATTAAATTAAAACGGGGCCCTCAGGGTGTGCCCTAATCCAATCTGACTGGAGTCCTTAGAATAGGAGGAAATGTGGACACACAGAAACCCCAGAGATATGAGTACAGAGGAAAGACCATGCGGGGACACAGGGAAAAGGCAGTCATCTACAAGCCAAGAAGAGAGGCCTCAGGAGAAACCAAACCTGTGGACACCTGATCCTGGACTTCCAACCTCCAGAACTGGGGGCAAATACATTTCTGTTCATATAAACCACAAGTCTGTGGTCTTCATTATGGCAGCTCTAGCAAACTGATATATGTTATTGAAATTAGTTTTACCTGTTTAACTTTTTCAATGTGGCTACTAGAAAAAAAAAATGCTCATCATCACCGGTCATCAGAGAAATGCAAATCAAAACCACAATGAGATACCATCTCATGCCAGTTAGAATGGTGATCATTAAAAAGTCAGGAAACAACAGATGCTGGAGAGGATGTGGAGAAATAGGAACACTTTTACACTGTTGGTGGGAGTGTAAATTCATTCAACCATTGTGGAAGACAGTATGGCAATTCCTCAAGGACCTAGAACTAGAATCACCATTTGATCCAGCAATCCCATTACTGGGTATATACCCAAAGGATTATAAATCATGCTACTATAAAGACACATGCACACATATGTTTATTGGAGCACTCTTCACAATAGCAAAGACTTGGAACCAATCCAAATGTCCATCAATGATAGACTGGATTAAGAAAATGCGGGACATATACACCATGGAATATTATGCAGCCATAAAAAAGGATGAGTTCATGTCCTTTGCAGGGACATGGATGAAGCTGGAAACCATCATTCTCAGCAAACCATCAGAAGGACAGAAAACCAAACACTACATGTTCTCACTCATAGGTGGGACTTGAACAATGACATCACTTGGACACAGGGCAGGGAACATCACACACCGGGGCCTGTCGGGGGGTGGCGGGCTGGGGGAGGGATAGCATTAGGAGAAATACCTAATGTAAATGATGAGTTGATGGCTGCAGCAAGCCAACATGGCACATGTATACCTATGTAACAAACCTGCACGTTGTGCACATGTACCCTAGAACTTAAAGCATAATTTTAAAAAAAAGGAAATTTACAATTACAGATGTGACCACATTATATTTCTATCAGACAGTGCTGCTCTTGAGTTTCCACTGTAGGGACAACACCTCAATTCTGGGCAGAAGGAAGGGAGGCACCACTGCCTTGGGGCCCCCCTTCACCTAAATCAAGTGTCTCACTGCTTGCCACCAGGCCTCACAGGGAGCCAGGGAGCTGCCTTTCAACACAAGGTAATGGCTCCGTGTGGTTTTCCTTAAAGGTTACACAGCCTTGAACCATTTCCTGAAATTGTTTGAGTCATTCCCTCATTCTTTCTGACATATTTTAAGTAAGCTGGACAGGCACGTGAAACAGAGTGTATCTGAGCCTCCAAAATTACCATCTGGCAGCTCTTTGTTATTAAACAAAGAATTAACTCACAAAAGGCTAACAAGAGGCAGCAAAGACACCTGCTTGGAAATTCCAGCTCAGTGGATTTACAGAGGACTCTTCTGATGCATTTGCGTATTTTTCAGTGGGCTGAGCTTAGCACTTTAAAAGCAATGCCTCATTTTATCCTCACACCAACCCTTTGGGGTAAATATCTGACCTCTGCCCTTTCACATTAGATTTATACCCAAGGAGCGAGATTATCCAGAAAGCAATCCCTTATTAAATGACCTCAAAATGGTTATGGGGTGTATATGTGTGTGTGTGTGTGTGTGTGTGTGTGTGTGTGTGCTCACATAGTTTCATCCATCACTTTTCCAGATTCAGAAAAGTTTGATTTATTACAAGAGGGAAAAAATCTCTCCTTTCAAGTTCAATACGTTAACTCTTTACTCATCCTTAGAAATGGACAGCAAGGAAGAAACAACGCTGGAACCTACTCCATCATTTATTTGAGAAATAAAGTGTTTTGGGGGTCCTATTCCCAGGGTGACAGTGTTGAATGCCATAAGCTCCCTGCTTTAAAATAACCTATGCTCTGGTACAGAAGATAAAACACAAATATCCAAGTAACACAAATACAGGCGGAAAGAAGGTGCTAAGACAGCTCAGATGTGAGGGAGCTCAGCACCAGAAGGCCCACAGCCCACCCTGGGGAGAACGGTGAGAGGAGGGTTAGCAGAGAGGAATCGCAGGTCAGGGTGGTGGAAAGTCAGCACAGGGGAAAAAGCTCGGCAGCTGGCTCTGGAAACGGAGTACGTTTCACACAGGCAGAGCCAAAGCAAGGAGTCTGGAAGGCATGGGAATGCTTCACTTGCCAAGTCATGGTATTCAGAACGGATGCCCCAGCAGACTAGCTCCTGGGAGGCAGCGGTTATGGCTTACGAGTCTCCATCTGCCCCGGGCCCAGCACAGTGTCTGGCACACAATGAGCACTCAATAAATAGGGTGCCATCCAAATCGGAACACTTGAGAGTGAAATAGAGAACTATTAATGATTATGCTGGGACAACAGGCATAAACCAGGACTGTCCCAGGCACACCTGTACATAGGACACTGCATCACTGATGTGTGTAGAAACAGAAGTGAATTGAAAATAGAGAAGCAAGGGGTGGGAGGGACAAGTGTGGGACTAGGCCAAGTAAGACAGTGCCCCGAATGCAGGCATGAAATAACCTGAGCTGTTGGAGGACAGGGCCCGGTCTTTTTAATCTTTGTTTCCCCTCCACCAGACACAGAGCTGTGTACCCAACAGGTACTCAACACATGCTGGTGGGCTGAAGGCACGGACCAGACTTCAAGCTCTTCAGAAGAGGTTTAAGTGACAGTCATTGTTTAAACTGCAGAGGCCACAGACAGGCAGGGAAGATCAAACAGAAGTGCAGAGAACCTCCAGTCCCCAGGACTCCTGCCTGCCCTGGACTCACTGACCCACACTGAGCTTTCCTCCCACCTCAGAGCACGGACACACGTGCACAGGAGCGGCTGAAAAGTGCAACCTCGTCCAAGAACAGGAGAAACCTAGCACCAATCCACCCAGAAATGGGCCATCCAGAATGGAGTTTTCTCTTTCTCAGACTAACTAGGTAATAATAATGAGAAAAGCCATCATCTTTTGCATTCAAAGTCATAGAACTAGTTGGTTGCTGGATGGGATTCAAACCCAAGACTTGGCTGCTTACCAGCTGTGAGATCTTAAATAAATTAAATGCTCTAAATCTTAGATCCCTCAATGGTAAAATGAGATTTTATTTTATTTTTATATATGTAGATATAATTCTGATACAATTTTCTGTATACAATCACATATTAACATATGTAATTGTATTCTTTATAAGGACTTCATGTACATGTAAAACATGTAGCATATAGTAAATGCTCAATAAAAGATAGCTATTATTGTTACTGTTACAACTTAATTTCTTCTTTTTATTTACATAGCCCTTAATACATTTTTTTAAAAAGAAGCAACTCTCTGTCACCCTCTTCACACAAATCTCCTGGGATGCGTGTGAATAAACTATTCATCCACCATTGGACCCACCATTGTTCCAACTCCCATGAACTGGGGCTAGGGCTGTCTTGTGAAAAGACCCCCAGGCTACCTATGGATGGCTGCTTCGAAGGGGTGGGTTTCCTCAGCCTGGGCGCTTCCCTAGCTCTCTGTAGGTGACAGAATCCTTTCTGCCACACACAGCGTACTCACTACAATCAACAAATTCCCCATGTGCAAAACAGAAGTCACCAAGGAGGCTGGTGGCCCACAGTAACCTGTCAGGGAAGAAATATAGGAGGCCACCATTTTCTCACAAAATGCAGGAAGGACCCATGCAATTTCTAAGCTGGCTTCTCGTATTCTGTTTGCCCCAAGAAAGCAGACCCAAGAAAAGGAGAAGGAAAACCACTTTAAAATTTTCTGCTTAATAAGAGCTTGTACTTCAAGAGCTTCCTGGTCTCTGAGAAGGGGAAATAGATTTCTGACATAGCTGTGTCCAAAAACACTGCAGTGAAGTTTAAAAAAACTGCTGAAAAGTCAAGCTCAGTCAGTTGACTGCTGACAACACTGTCCTTCAAGCAATAGGCAGAGAATGCAGAAGAAATTATAGCCCACACCACCCTCCTATAAGGGGCACCCCCTCCATTAACACACATCAGCGTGGGCTGGCGAGCTGCACAAGGTCACATAAAGTCAGTGCTGCTGACTCAAGCCTGGCCCCACGTTGTTGATGAGGAGCACTCGCTCTCACGATCAGTGTGAGGAGACAGGTATCTGGCCCCTCCGAGGCCCACTTGCTTCTGATACCTGCATCAACTGCCAGCTGGTGGCTTTGTCCGTTTTCCCCTGTAACTTTTGGTATCTATGTCTTCGAGCTCCCTGCTTTGTGGTCTATGGACCAGCAGCACCAGCATCACCAGGGAGCTTGCTAGAAATTCACCTCAGATCTGCTGTATCAGGATCTGCATTGAACAAGGTCCCAGGTGCTTCGTGTGCACGCTAACGTGAGGAGTCCTTGTCAACCAGCCCGTGAAGATGACTGAGATGCTCTGGCTTGCTCTGGTCCAGAGAGAAAGAACGTGCCAGCTCCGAGAGCTGCCTTACCATTTGCCCTCTTCTCTTCCCACATTTCTTATTTGCTCCATACTTTCTATTTTCTTCTCACCATCTGCTTCTAATCATTTTTTAATCCCCCAAAAAACTATGAAACGAGTCTTGACCCCTTCCAAATGCAGAGGCAGTTAGAAAGAGGAAAAGATTTGCAGGGTAGAGCAGAAGGAAAAAGGGGCCCAGTGTTTACCAGACCCCTACTAAGAAGTCAGTATTCTGCTCCCCATTTCAGCTGAGGACACTGAAGCTCAGCAGTAAAGGTGAAGCAACTTGCCTGAGACCATGTGGTTGATCAGAGCAAGACCTGGTCCACCCTGGCCTGGCCCAACCCCTGCCATGCTAAGCAGGAAGAGTGCTTCAGTTCATGTGCTTCACACATGTTGAGTTAAAAGGGAATCTTTCCACCCAGCACTAGCAAGAGCATCAGGAAGGAGGGCTTTTCTATGCTAAAAGGCAATACTGTAATATGTCTCAAACCTAAAATGCCTTCCCTTTCCCACTGAGCAATACCACTTCCATCCTCTGCACTGCCACCTTTTATCTAGTTCTATGCCACTGAAAACAGAAAACATCACATCCAAGATGGTGACATCCTTTGAAGGACCCACTCAACTTGGTGAACCATCCAACCTTCTTCTGTTCTGTTTCCCCCATTGTATATGGGGCCTGTATGTGGATATAAACATTTGTGTGTGATTGTTCCAAAACACTAGAGGAAGAGATTATGTTCCATGGCACACTTGCAACTCAGGTTTTAATCAGCATGTCTAAGTACAACGTGAAACAGTCAATGTGACCTCAATCTATTATTTGTATTTCCATTTGGCTGTGTGGCTTGATCTGTGTGACTAGTGCCTTGGGAGGCTCCATGCTGTACTGTGGCAGGAGCTGTGAGTTGTCTGTCCAGTGTCTGTCCCTCTCCTTCTTAAAAATCAAACTTCAATATCTGCACTGTCCAACATGGTAGCCACTAGCCACATGTGTTATTTCAGTTTGAATTTATATTAATTAAAAGTATAGAAAAGTAAAAAGTCAATGCCTTATTGGCACTAGCCACATTTTAAGTGCTCACAGTCATATGTGGTCACTGGCCACCATATTGGACAGTGCTGATACGGAACATTTCCTTCATCACAGAAAGTTCTGCTGGAGAGCAAAACTCTATAGTGATAGGATTTATAAGATGTCTAGCTGGTACTTAGACATCTTCCAACCTCTTTTAAAATATGGATGGTCAATGCGTTATAAGCAGAAGTCACTGGAGGCTCTTTACAGGGGCCTCAGACCAGATTATAAAGAGCCCCTTTGCATGTCCCACTTCTTCCTGCATGAAAAACACATACAATGGCTGGAGCCCCAGAGCCATTTTAGGGGTAGGAGGAAAAGATGTTCTTAGTGTTGGAGTGTCCACAGCTCAGCCCTTGGTCCCCCTCTCTTCTCTATCTCCCCTCATACCCTGGGTGATCTCATCAAATCTCCTGGCATTAAATACCATCTGTCTGCTGGCGACTCCCAAATTGATACTTCTTACTCAGACTACTACTCAAACTGAAGACTCATACATACGCATACACACTTAAACATCTACCAGTGTGTCTAAAAACAAACTCCAGATCTTCCCCCTTTCAACCTGCTCACCTGCACCTTCAGTTGAAAACACCACCAGTGACAACTCCATCCTTTTAGGTACTCAGGCTGAAAAGCTTGGAGTGACCCTTGATATCTTATTCCCTCACAACTGACAATCAAACCCTCAGGAAATGCTGTAGGATCCCCCTTCAAAATGCACGCAGAATTTGACCACTTCTCACAATGTCACCACTATGGCCCCAGTGGAGCCACCCTCTTCCCTGGGTAACGCTCAGTCTCCTAACCCCGTTCCTGCTGCTCTCCCGCCTCCTACAGGCCTTCCCAACATAGCCACCAGCAGGGGCCTGTAAAAATGGAAGGCAGGCCAGGTCACCACCCTGCCCAGATCCCTCACACACTCCCATCCCCCTCTGAGTAAAAGCAAATCCTTCCCAAGGCCTAGGAAGCCCAAGATGACCCGCTCACAACCATCACTGCCACTCTGACCTCTTTGCCCACACTGGTCTCCCTGCTCCTCCTCAGACACACCAGACACTCAGACACTGGTCTGAGCCCTCCTCCAGGAACTCGCTGTGCTAACTCCCCAGCCTCCTTCCATGCTTTGCTCAAATCACACCTCGTCAGTGAGGTCACCCTGACCCCCATAACCCCATGCCTGCACTCCCAAACCCGCTTCACTGGGCTCTATTTTCTTTCTTTTTTTCCATAGCCTCATCGTCTTCTAATGCACCTTAATTTTCTTCTTTATTATATCTATTGTCTGTCTCCCCCTACTGGGATATAAACTCCCAGGGGGACAAGGATCCTTGTCTCTTCACAGCAGAGCTGAGGGCCCCCCAGCCTACGGCATAGTAGGTATGCAATGCACATTTCCTGAATAAGTGAAAGGTCAGAGAACTTCATCCTCGAGTCACTGAACCAACATCAGCAACTTCTCTTCCTCTAGAAGAGAGAGAAATTATCTTGATGTGCTTAAGCCCCTGTCCTGGGGTCTCAATTCCTGCAAGCTGAGTGGAATTCCTGTCTGATACCAATGTGAAGACCAAAGATATTATGTTTTATTCTCAGACTGCAGTAAGAACTGGGAACTCCCTGCAGACACCATGGTACTCAAAGCCCTACTAATGACCCAAATGATCACCTTCCCCAGAGTTGAAACTCCCCTGTGCTCCCAGGAGCAGAGGAGAGAGGTGGTGAGCAAGCTATCGTACTTTCATAATCACCTCTCTCAATGTCTAAAAGCTCCCTTCTGGGGATGGCAACTAACTTTCGAAAACCACTTTAAAGGAGGAGTTAAAAATACATACCTTCAGTGATGTTGGATGTATATGTTTTTAAATATATAGGACACAAGTATTCTGTGGTATTCCTGCAGAAAATATACATCCTGAATCTAATCATGATGAAACAGACAAACTCAGGGAGGCCTTCTATAAAATAACTGACCTGTACTCTTCAAAAATGTCAAGGACATGAAGGAGCAAGGCTGAGTGACTTTTCCAGACTAAAGAGATGTGACAGCCAAATGCAATAGTGCGGGATTTTCTTTTGCTACCAAGGACATGAAGATAACTGGTGATATTTGAGTGAGTTCTGCAGATAAGCTAACAGTAATGTATCACTTAATTTCCTTATTTCAATAATTGTGCTATGGTTACGTAAAAGAATGTCCTTGTTCTCAGGAAATATCCCTGATGTTAGGGATAAGGGGGCATCACGTCTCCGACTTACTCTCAAACAGGTAAGAAGCACGAATAGATAGAAAATTACAAAGCAAATGACATTTAGGGAATCTGGGTGAAGAATTTACGGTATTTCTTTGTGCTATCCTAATGACTTTTTTGTAAGACTGCTATTATTTCAAAATAAAGATTTTTTTTTTTTTTAGATGGAGTCTTGCTCGGTCTCCTAGGCTGGAGTGCAGTGGCACAATCTTGGCTCACTGCAACCTCCACCTACCAGATTCAAACAATTCTCCTGTCTCAGCCTCCAGAGTAGCTGGGATTACAGGCACCCACCACCATGCCCAGCTAATTTTTGTAATTTTAGTAGAAACGGGGTTTCACCATGTTGGCCAGGCTGGTCTTGAACTCCCGACCTCAGATGGTCTGCCTGCCTCAGCATCCCAAAGTGCTGGGATTACAGGCGTGAGCCACCACACCTGGCCCAAAATAAAAATGTTTTATGCGAAAAACGTGTGTGTGTGTAACATACACAGAGAGCTGGAGTACATGCATGCACACACGCATACGCCCAAGAGAGAAAGAGAGCGCTATTTGTCAAAAGTTTGCTCAAGTCCAATACTTCCATAATTTTTTACGCCTACCCACTTAACTTCAGGCCAATCAAATATTTACTGAGAAAATGACTCTCTCATTAAAGAGTCTAAAAATATTCCCCTTCCAAAATGAGAAGAAAAGAGGCCATGATATTAATACTAATACGTTGACTAAAAATAATGATTTTCTCTAACAATATAGGCATGAGTAAAATCTATACTTTTATAAAATAAGAAATAAATAATAATTTGCTGATACAACCACAGAATATGTTAGTCCCCTTATCCCACGCAATGAGGCTTCAGGGGCCAGGCTTCCTTTCTTTACAAGGGGTCATCTAAAACGGACTTAAGCATACATGACAGAGGAATAAGTGTGACAGTCTGAGACATGACAGGCCCTCAGAAAACCTTAGCTGGCTCCGAATCGTTCCTCAAAACAGGAATTCTCTGCACCGACGCGTCACTGCCACCTTTACCCAGATCCAGCTGTAGCGATCTGCTTTTGCATCTGTGTCCTATCTTATTGTGACACACAGCACGAAGGGAAGCTGGCTCCCCTACTTCCCCTGCTTGTGATTCCCACCCAAACACATGACTTTCATTATCAGTCTTGCCTTGAAAGCCACTCACTCCAGCCTCTGCAGCCAGCCCTGGATGCCCAGAAAGTTGGCCCATGGTCTTATGCCTTCACGAGAACATAGTGTGGCTGTGTCCACACGGCTCATCCATCTTCATTCAGAGGCCCTATTGGGCCTGTGACTTGGATGTGTCTCGGACACCAAAGCTCTATGTTGGAGGATAGAGATGGCAAGGGCTTTTTCCACATCTGGAGTCTGTATGGCTGGGAGGTGGGGAGGTCTGGCGAGGCAGCTCTTTGGGGTAGACTGAGGGACCAGCTACTACTCAAAGAGTGATTCCAAGGCCTGTTGCTCCTTGAGCCATGTGGATCCCACTTATTGGAACAGAGAATTCTCCAAATGACCTTAGGAATGGATGCCATGGGAACAGGTGAAGAAGACAAAGGAAAGAATAGTGACACAATTTGGGCCACCTTGATATGTTATTTCTGATTAAAGCAATGGATAAGAAAAGGGCAGGACCAGCCCTTAGGTCTCACATGATCAAGGCACAAAGCAAGAAAACCAAAGATTGTTCACAGCTAGTTCACTCTGTACTAATTAGGACTAAATTCAGTTGCAGGAGGTAGGAAAACTTCCAGAGCTTAAACAGTCCTGTGGGAGGTAATAACCCCCAGTCCCCTCCAAGCAAGTCCAACAGTCAGCAATTCATGCGTCTTCAGAGTACAGAGAGGCTGCTGTGCATCTTCAGAGTGCAGAGGGGCTGCCGAACAGAATCCCAAATGTGCATGGAATGAGGGTGAAGAATAAGATCTCAATAAATTTAAATGAAATCTTTTCCATTGTTTTAAATGGAAACAATTACACTATCCAATAAATCCAGTCAAAATACAGAGTACCTCTGAACCAATGTACAAACATAAAAGCTGTCATCTGGTGGTTTAACTGACCCCACAAATTTACTTTCCTATTATTCATCAACTTAAAAAGCCACAGGAAACAAGAAAGAAAAAAGACTCTGATAATCAAACATCTGTGTATCAGGCATGACTTGAGTGATATGACCAACTTATTAACAAACATGCTAGAAGCCCAATACTCAGTGACAGTATGCGATATACCCATGGAACAAACAAGCACCTGTACCTTGTGAATCTAAAATTAAAAACGACAATAACAACAAAAAAACCCTCAACATATTCAGTTGTGTGCTGGAGCTTGCTGCAGTGGGTTTACAAAAGCCAGCTGTTAAATTTTCAGAAAGTTTACAAGCCAGGGTTGTTAAACACAGCCATTATTAAAAGTTAAATTGAATAAACTTAAAAATAAGTAAATTATATTAAGATAAAGGTAATAAATACTCAACACTCATAACTTCCTAATTATTTTACCATACTTTACTATCATCTATGCTCTTAAAGATATTTAGAGCTACTGGAAATACTAAACAACTGTGTGCTACTCTGCATCTCTTCCTAACTCCACATTCAGTGATGTCTCATTGGTAGCTTGAAATCAGACATGATGAGAATATTTACACCAGGGAAATTTGCAAAATGCTACAAAACTCATGCCCCCTCTTTCCAAGAGCTAGTTGTTAAACATTAGCAGCACATCACTGCTCTAGAACATAAACCCCCAAAAGCTGTCACCTCTGGGGGCCATATGCTTAACACAGAGAAGGTCCCAGGACTCTATTATGAAGAGGCAGTGAAGTCTCTCACTAGTTCATAGCCTGAGTCAGGTTACTTAACCTCTCTTTCTTCATGTAAAGCCTGTAGAAGAGTATCTGGCATATAATAAGTACTAGTTACTAATAGTTCTAGCTTGTATTTATGAGGGGTGTTACAATGTAGTGGTTTAAACCCAAGTCTTAGGAGCCAGACTTGCAGGTTTAAATCCTACCTCTGCTACTTGTCAACTATAAGGTCGCGAGCAAGTCCCTTCACTCTTCTATGCCCTGTCTTTGAAACAGTAAGATGAGGATAAAAACAGTAACTACCTCACATGTAGTGACTCACAGTAACCAGCACATACTAAATGCTCGATTAGTGTTAGCTGCTTTTATCGCTATTACCTGAATATTATGGGAATTCTTTTAAAATCATTTTCAAAAGGAGTTTAATTACTACATTCTTTAATACTAATTCCTGTATTATTATACCTCACTTTTCCCCAAACACACTATTATCTACTAGAGAGGATTGCAGAGAAATCTTGCCGCTTCCAAAATTTGAATTAACTCCTAGAGTAAAAATGGACCATGATAAAAGTGAATAAACAAACCATGGAAGAAATTTCAAAACAGGAATGACTAGAAGGTGATTACTTTGAAGGGAATCATGCTTATAATGAATACCTAAGTTCAAGGTTTGAGGCAGAGGGATCTTTATAATCACATCTCAAATATAAAGACAAAACCAATAAAACAGAACACATTATCATGTGTGACTTCAAAGAATACCAGTGTTAAAAAGGCATCAACAGTATATATTAATAGATGAACCCAGTGTAAATGAATAACTGTAAATAGAAAGTCACCTCTTAAAATAAAAATTTTACCCATAGCAATTGCTACAAACTGCATCTCACATACTGTACAAATAAGCTTACGATAACCACTGAAGTGTCAGTGCTGTGACCATACTTACATATTTAAATCAGCTCCATTTCAAAAAAGGACTTACGGCGGGCAAAGCCTTTGGATTAGAATTTTTGTGCCTTCCTTTGCTAATCACAATGTCCTCTGTGGCAAGCGTCCAAATGCAGAAGATTAAGAGCCCTTCATTGCACCCAAGAAAGAAATCAATGGCCAAACAGTGCTCATCGGAGATATCAGCTCCCATGCTGAACATTCACCACACCCTTTCCCTTCTTGATTCATCCCCAGTTTGCTCTCCAGCTATGCACAACATGGCCTCCCAGAGGAGATGGTCAAGGCAACCCCCACTCAGTGAGCTGACTTCCAGCGTGGTCTCCAAAGCCCAGCTTCCCGGTTCCTTAGTGCCATCTGTATGAGCAGAGCGTATCGCATGAGCAGCGGCTTCACACCTGAGCTGGATGATGAAGGTGGTTTCCCACACATCAGTTCTATGCATCCCAGCCTTCCCCTCTTTTCTTGCCCTAGTTTCCAGCACCCCTTACCAAACATTCAGGCCATCTATGCTACCTACAGACCAGGAGAGCCTGCCAAGGGCACAAAGCCAACTTCAGGAATCAAGAAAAATCTCCCATTTTCCTTGGGCACCCTATAGCTGAGAGGCTTGTCCTCTGTAGGACATATGTCCAAGGTCACCTTAGAGAGCACCAGGGCCCCTCCATGCTGCCCTCTCAGGGGTCCTCAGCCAGGATACTATGGATCTAGGGGAGAGAAGAGGAGCCTCTTCTGGAGAAGCAAACTAAGATGACTAGTCTACAAGCATCAGATCAGGTTAGTCTGGAACTGACATATAGAAGACCACCTGGACAGGTTAAATAAATCAAGGAATAGTGAAAAAGAACTACTGAAAAAGAACAGGGAAGCTCTATATGCACCAATATGGAACAATCTCCACAAAACTTTTTTTAACAAAATAAGTTTGATTGAGATATAATTTACATACATAACATTCACTAATTTTAGGTGTGCACTCTGGTAAGTTTTAATAAATGCAACCATGCAACCACTACAACCACGATCTTAGAATATGTTCATCGCCCCAGAAAGTTGTCTCATCCCTCTTTGAAGTCAATCATCATCAGCCCTTCCCCCAAACCCTGGCTGCTGAAAACCACCAATCTGCTTTCTCTTTAGTTGGCCTTTTCCAGAACGTCATATAAATGGAATCATCCAGTAGGTAGCCTTTTGTGTCTGGCTTCATTTACTCAGTTTAATGCTTTCAAAAGTCATTCATGTTATTGTGTGTATCATAATAACATAATATTGTTATTGCTGAGTTGTATTTCATCTGGTACAGCTAGATTTTGTGCGATTTGCCAAAATCTGTTCCTCCATTCTGCTGTTGGATATTTTAAAAGAAAAAGTAAGTTTACCACAGTGTGCACACAGTATACTACTATTTGCATAAAATAAAAGGAGGTACACACACAGATTTCTATATTTATTGACAAGCTTTTGAAAGACACGTTAAGAAAATGGAACTGTGGTTGCCTTTGGGAGAAAAATGGGATAGCTGAAAGATATCCTTTCTTTGGCAACTTTTATAACCATTTAAAAATTTTAACTATACACACTATTGATTCAAAAAATAAACAAATTTTAAAAGTTTTCAGAAGACCTCATATCTAAAGTTGGCGTCCCCTTTTGCCAAACCCTGCAACTTTTTTTTCTTAGCTATTTCTTTGACTTCTCAAGATGACCCGGAGATTTAGCATGTTATTTTCCAGATAAAGAAGAAACTTTTGCTGTTTTTCTTTCTCCTCTTTCTCAGAGTTCTTATTAACTCCAACTTAATCTCCCTTTCTTAACTGTTTCTTAAACAAGAAAAAAAAAAGTTTTGATCACCTCTGAAAACCAGCATCCAACACTCTAAACTCACAGCATGTAATGTGATTGAAGCCATGTTCCCAAGGCATTTTGTTGGATATGAAAATGGAAAGAGGCCAAAACACCTGGGCAGATCCCAGGGTGTGATCTCTCAGGAGACCTGGTGGCCAGGGTGATGTCCCACCCTTCGCCAGGCCAGGATGAGCATCTGCCCACAAAAGCAAGGAAGGAGCTGCAGCCACTTAGGTTTCAAAGTTCCTTGAAAAATCCTTCAGGAACATAGAAGAACAATCTTATGAACATCTGCAGCTTCTCAGAAAAGCTGATGTGCATATTCCCTTGTCTAGTGTAGATTGTTTTGTTTTGTTTTTAACAATAATACCATTATTGGCCTTCTTGACAGTGTCTGACACATGGTTCTGTTCAAAAAAAGTTCCCTAAATGCCTCTAGAGGGTGTCACTGATCCTCACAGTAGGGAATGACATCACTGCCCCTGCACTCTGCCTGGGCTTCTCTATCATCCCTGCATCAGACTCAGAACTGTTGCATCATTTCCCTGGTCCTGAAGAGCCTGCTTATTTGCCTGTCATGCATAGGCATTTGATCTCACAAAAGGCCTGTGCTCTCAAGGTATTGTACAGGATTAGAGGATGAGCACAGCTGTCATCCAGGTAAGAACACATAAACCAGAAAAAGATGGAGTAACAACAGGACACCCGCATTTATTCTTTGGCACAGGCCATGCATCCCAAATTCTCTTCTCCATCATCTCAAGCCATCACTTCCCAGCAGTCAGTCCAGACAGAGGCAAGCAGGCCCCACTCCATATCAGAAGGCTTTGTGACCCCACACTCCAGCTAACCCAATTAGTCACTCCAACAAGGTTCCACCTGACAAGTATCCCCAAAGCAGGAGTCACGCAGCATGGAACAAGCTCCAAGAAGTCAGCAAGATGACAGTGGCATCCCCAGGGCTTAGGACAGTAGCTGCCACTGAGGATGTTCAAAACCTGTGGACTGAGCCTTGAACAACAGCAAGCCTTCAGCAGGCAGGATGGGGCAAGGCACATCTGATCAAAGCGGAGCATGGCCAGGGCTTCCCAGACTGGGCCCACAAGGTGGATTTCCATGGCACATAGGCATGACTCTGTAAAACAACTCTCATACTTGAAAAGTTGTTCCCAGTCAATTCCCCTGCAGTCCTTCTGGTTGCATCAGGAAGAAAGTTCCAGTGCGGTGCTAGTATGTCTTTAAGCCTTCCCCTAGAACTTGATCATTTCCCTTTCTAACACATGAATGGAGTGGGCGCTTTATCAGCAACTTTGACAAACAATGAAATCCAGCTAGAATTCTAGGACACTGTTGTGTCTTCAATATATTTATTTTTACAGTTACTTTCTGTTTTGGGGAAATGTTAGATGGTTTTCTGCTTATAGAAATGTACAAAGTTTCTGTTTTAAATTATTTTATTTGAGACCAAAAGTTGGCTGATTTAAAGAGAAAAATATGAAAGAAAATACCACAGGAAGTATGAGTTTAAGACCAAAAAAATGTAAAAATCATGCAGGTGGTAGATGGTTCTACATGAATATGACACAAACCAGGCCTCTGACTTCTGTGAGCATAAGAACCAAGGCAAAGAAGTGTAAGGAGCAGGTTCCGGGAGGAAAGGGGCAGGTCATGACAAGAGCTGGGGCCCAGGGGATGTGGTGGCAGAAGATGGGTCTAGAAAGGTAAGGTCAGGCAGGGCATGGAGAGCCCGATGCTGAGGGGAGGTGTTGGGCTTTCACCTGTGACTGTGAGATCCACCAGAGGCCTCCAGCCTGACTGGCTAGTGGGAGGGGCCCCATCCCCAAAACTGGGCTGGTCTCGGGGAAGAGGGAAGATAAGCTGGGGTGTGTGAACTCTGAGGCAGAGAAGCCAAGGAAGTGGCTGGAGCTGCCTCAGCTCTGCTGACCACAGTGAGGCCCTGAGAAAGTACCTGCCCTCCCCTCAGGAGGATGTGCCTTATCACAAAATCCTATACCCTCCGGAGGTGCCCTCCAATACGGTGAATGGAACAAAGTCTGGTACAAGACAGCCTGGAAAACAGGTGTTAGCCTGTGCGGTCTTCCATGATAAAGTCACTTATCACCATATATGGCAAGAAAACTTCCAGGGAAAAGGAGAGGGAGAAAAAAAAAAAGATTGGAATAGGCTTAAAGAAAAAAAGAAAAAAATACCTAAAGATAGCCTAAACAAAGCAGGCCCAGCCCCTCATGCCGGCCCCACTGTCTGCTAGCCATATGGTGTGTGATAAGCCAGAATGCTTTTATTTATCTTCTTTGATTTGTCCATAAAGCCGAGAGCCAGCTCCACTGAGAAAGCTCCACTTGCAGTAGAGACTGCATCCTGCTCTTGACCCCTGACCAACACCCCCCAGGCCCCAGTTCCTGCTCCAGGAGGTGGCCCGGCTGCCACTCCCCTTCCCCTCATCCTTGCTTCCTGCCTCAGCTTCCATAGCTGTGTTCCCACAGCCAGTAAGCCAGGGGCGGTGCCTGCTGCCTCCTCTGTGGACAGCTAGCTAGGCCATTAGCACTCATCCTACGGGTGCACTCTGCCATTTGCCCAGTCCTCTGCTACAGCCCAGACAGTAACTGCCAGAAATAAACATTCTCATGGCTATAAAGTATGGCTATAAAGTATCAGCCACCTTGAGAGTACCTTGGCAACAATGTTGCCTCTTGAACCATAAAGGTCTCAGAGACATGTGTCTATCTGGTGTATTTCTTTGCTCCCACCTCCTTGCATGAGAAAATGGCCAAGCAACCACTGTATCCAAATGACTCTAGGTCCCAATTCACTGAAGCAGGCCTGCTCTTTTGCTCTCCCTAGAATGACCAAAATAATCACGTCAAGGTCTGTGCTGGATCTGCACTCAAGAGCCCTGATCTCAGCCTCCAAACTCTTCTAACCATCATCTCAATCTCTCTTCTTGGCAGCCAGGTTTTGCTTGAGTGAAGAAATGCCACTTGTTGGGTAGAGGAAGATCAGCAGAGTTGAATCTGCCAACAGGATGCCAAGTTAAATTTAAATTTCAGATAAACAACAAAATGCTTTTAGTATAAGTATATCCCATGCAATATTTGGGACACACTCATACTAAAAAATTATTCATTGGTGATCTGAAATTCAGATTTAATTAGGAGTTCTATAGTTTTATTTGCTAAGTCTGGCAACCCTAGATATCAGAAAGTAGCAGGACCAACCCCTTGCGCAACCCTGATCCTTCCTAGTAACCCTCAGGGCCACCATAGAAACAGCCCTGCCTCTGGCCTGCACTTCACTATTGCCACTCCCTGAGTGCACTTTGCAAAGGCCTGCAGGCTCTGCGTGGCATCTCATAACCAGTACCCTTAGTAACTAGGAACAAAGGATAACTTCTCAGCCAAAGCAAGAAGTTGCAAAGAAACCTAAAGGAAAGCTTTTGTGAACAGACCTAGCAAGAAGAGGCCCGAGAGAAGATGCCCTGTCCCCAGCAGGTATAAAAACACCAATCACAGGCATTCAAAGGCCTGACAGTGTTTGCATATGAGCCTGTACTGCACAGCCTCACACCCCACCAAAGGCACCAACAAGCCAATGTAATCTAAGACTGAGGGGGTGGGGCTGTATGGCTTAACAGGCACAGGAGCAGCTTTATAAATGGCCAGCATCCCAAGCCCTCAGGCAGCTGGTCTGGGCAGGCCCCTGCAGGAGTCCTGGCAGAAGACACAGCCCAGCCCCACTGAGAAGCATCTGAGGGGCATGGACTCATGGGCTCTGGGCCATGGGTGTGTGGGGCATTTCTCTATATACAGCCCTGAAGCATCTAGAAGCAGCTGTTATTCTTCTGCTCTGGCACTAACAGGAGGACACTTCATCTCTAATCTGCAGACTTTTCAAACTATCAGTCAGAAATCCAGTGGCTAATAAACAATATTAGGTTGAGCTATATGAAATTTCCATTTTTGTAAGTCAAAAAGAATATTGGCAATTATATACAGCCCAACCAAATAATAATAATTTGGTTGCTTTGTATTTATCAGACACCATTCAAGGTCCTTTAAGTAAATTCATTGTGTAATGTTTAATCCTGATGACCACCTTTCAAGGTAAGGATTACTGTGTCCATTTTAGAGATGCAGAGACTGAGACAGGGAGAGGTCACAATTATGTGTCCAGCTGGCTACACACTGGATCTATGTGTCTCCAAAACCCATGCTCATTCCACCCACCATGTGGCCTGGATTAAGTGCATTCTTCCACCTCCTCCGCTCTCTGACCCTGCCCATGGGTCAGTGTCTGGCCATTCCTGCAGCATCAGGCACTGCCAGGTCTTCCACCCTGCCAGCGCCTGCTGCAAGGGCCACTCTGTAGCTAATCAAAGCCTGGCCTCCTGAATTAGCAGCAAAGTGTATTTAACAAACAATTTCAAGAGGAGAAAAACATTTGCAAGTTTATTTAGAGTGCGAGGGGAAAGGTTGCCAAAAAATGCATCCTAAAATAAATAGAAAGTAGTCAAGGGGGAAAAAATCTAGTCCAACCAGTTTTAAAATGCCTTAACTGTGACCATGAGCTAATTTGTAGTAGACCACTGACAAAGGCATCAGGTGCGGTGTGATCCAGCATCACTGCAGACCCAGAGGCACATGCTTCCAAGGCTCTCCTCTGAAAAGGCTACCAAGCCTCATAGAGGGGAGAGGATGAGAAACCTCTCAAAAGAACAAGTCAAAGCCAGGGACCATCACTGGTCTCCTAGACCACCACAACCCCCCTTAAAGGCTGAAATCAACACAGTAAGATAAATAAAAGGGCTGTCAGAGGCCAACTTTAAAAGAAAAGAAGAAATGGATATGCTCCTCCCTGTGAAATAAAATTTTGGAAGAGCACACATAATACATAATAAAAATAGTTTCCACCAGCTCCAAGTGAACATCTGCAGAGATCAAAGTTTGAGGATAAAAAGGAGGAGAGGACTGACCTTCACATGGGCCACGTAGTGACGACACGTCTCCTCCATGTAAGTCAGCTGCAGCTTCTCTGTGACCTGACCCATGGTCTCTCCCAGCAGCACAAAGTAGACCCTGGGCATCTGGCCCTTCTCCTTTTTGGCCACGTCAGCCATCAGAACATAATTCAGGCCTGCCAATAAATGAGAGATCAAAATGTCAGAAAGGACCGACACACTGTGATGAGGCCACCTCTCTTCCTTGTCACGGGATCACATGCACATCTCATACGATACCTACCCTTCCATGGCAGGAGACTGCAGCCCCAAGCAGAGACTTGCTCAGAAAGCAGCACACAGCCAGGGTGCTCAAAGAATCGAGAGAGAAGCATGATGTCCTCTGCCTTTCTAATGACTCTCCTTGTGTCATACTTCATGGCTCTCCCTGATTTAAACCTCATGCCATCATGAGGTATCAACTGAGCCAGCAATATGCCCATCAACGAGGTGTACCCAACACAGGTTAGTGTCCTGACAAGCAAAACATCATGACAAACCTACAGAACATTACCAGAAGCTGCTGAAATTACCAAGGCTTTGTGTAATACTGACTTCTATAAAGCACATGGTTTATGCCCAACACAAGGGAACCAGCTCATCTGATAATTTTAACTCATCTCAACAAAGTTGAGTCGTGCTCTATAATCAGTACATGGACCGGACCATGTGCCCGCCATCGTTTACTGAGCACTAACTATAGGCCAGGCACCGCTAAAGGTAGAGGGGATGTATCAATGAACAACGCAGGCATAAACTCCTGCCTTCAGGTAGTTTACATGCACAGGAACCCAGATGAAGGCTGGAGTTGCCTTTATTCCCAGGTAGCCGAGTGTGGTGATCAAACATTTTGTAGTGCCTATCCTTTCAACAAAGCTATGACCACAGTAGGGCCTGTACTGAGGTCCTCTCCTGCAAAGAATAACTCACCCCCATACCTGAATGTGTAATGCCAGATGGCAGAACTTTTGTAACACAGTCTTGAATTTAAAAAAAAGAAGAAAGAAAGAAAGAAAAAAAAGATGATCACAGTATCAAATGCAGGCTAGATAAACCTGGAAGGATCTACCTCTGTTATTTCAGAGTCAATAAGTAAATAGATAGGTATGTATTTCATTATAGAAATATGACTTCAGCGTCAATACACCTATTTTACTGCTTTTCTGTGCCAGAGGTCATCCCCTCCGTAACCCTTTTTATTTTTTAACTGTTTTGGAGATTCAAGGAAATATGTTATTTTTAAAGTGAGAGAACAGGAATCTCTGTCCCTGGAATGACAAGGCAAGATGGCTAAGCAACAGAAGGCAGATGACCCAGCCCTGCCCTGTCTCCACACATCTGCCTCTTAGAATCTGGGGGCTTTGCATCAGTAACAAGTAGCCCCAAGCCCACTGGCATTTAAGTAAGTGAAGTCAGGCATTAGGGAAGGCTCCGGCTTTTAATGACATCAAAGGGATCAGCCACCAGGGGAGGTATGAACAGGCAGAGAGGAAGGTGACCTGAATGGGCATTCTGCACCTGCCACAGGGCATATTTTTGATGCTTCTAATGGCCTCCCTGGGCCTCTGCCATCTCAGGGATCTTGCCATGCCGAGCTGGCAAATTCCTAGTCAGCAGAGCCATCTGCCCCAACTTGTTTAACACCAGCAAACAGTTGACTTACAAGGCAAGGCTGTGTCACCAGAAGGGATCTGAGACCTGGATACTCTCAGGAGGTGCCATTATTAAGAAGAAAATAATGCATACAGGAAAGTGCTCCCACACAGAAAACACTGGCACCTGTGCAAGTGTCACACACCAACTCCAATGGGGACAATAGCAAGAAAAGGGTAGATTCAGACTGGCAAAGCTTTGAGGCAATCCTGGAGATCACTAAGCTCAAAAACCTTCATTTTTTAAGATGAGGGAACTGAGGCCCCAAAAGGGAACAAGACTTGCTCCAGGCCAGAGGGCCACCCATCAAACAGCTGAATCTAGGACTCCCTTAATCTCTGGTGCCAGGCTATTCCCACCACACTTGTTCTTGCTGCATGTTGTACATTACTTGACCAAAACCTCCCATTTTTTTGAATGCATGGATAGCAGGTCCAAACAAGTGCAGAGATCTACAACTGAACTCTAGCCAATTTACCTTCTACTGATCACAACTTCTCTGAACAACTGCCCTGAAGTAAGAAAGATTACATTTAAATGAAGTGAATTTCCAAGTTTGCTTAAGCAAAGTCATGGCTACAGATACACATTGCTGGAAGACAAGCCAGAGGCCACAGTTGGGTGAACCAATGTGGTGGAGGCAGCTGCTGAGCAGACTCTCCTCGGGGTCCCCTGACCAGCCTCCTTCCCAGGTGAAAGAACCATGGCTGCCTTCCCTCAGGAAGGGAGACAATGGAGAGAACAGTGAGACTGGACTATCTTACCAGAGATGAACTAGCTGAGCTCAGAGAAAACCTGGGTGGAAAGGAACACAGGAAGATGGAACGGATGGTATTGCTCCCCCACCCATATCCTCTTGGCTTTTACCATTTCTCTGCTGTCCAGCCCAAATTGCAACTGCCAGTACCTGCATCTCTTCTCCTGAGGGCTTTTTCTAGTGGCTCTGTCCATGTGCATGGCAAGCCAGGAGTGCCAGGGAACTCAAGTCCCCAGAGAAGCCCTCCATAATGCAGAGCCCCAGCTCCCTTGCCACTTGATGTGGGGTAATTCTGGGGCACGGTCTACACTGACTGCCAGGGTTCCCCAGCAGGACTGAGCTCCAGCTGCCCACAGTGGTAATCTGCTCAGTAAGACACCCTCTATTTGGCTGCTCTGATGGCTAATTTTATGTGTCAACTTGGCTGGGCCACAGTACCCAGAATCTGGTCAAGCACCAATCTAGATGTCACTGAGAAGGTATTTTTTTATATTAGATTAACATTTAAATCAGTAGACTTTGAATAAAGCAGATTACCCTCCAAAATGTGGGCAAGCCTCATCTGTTGAAGGTTTTAAGAGAAAAAGACTAAGGTTCCCAAAAAAATAAACTGCTTTTAGACTGCTTTCAGACTTGAGCTGCAACATCAACTCTTCCCTGAGTCTCCAGCCTACTGGCCTGCCCTGAAGAATTCAGACTTCCCAGACCTCATAATCTCACAACCCAATTCCTGAAAATCAACCAACTAATCCATTTCTTTCTCTCTCCATTCTGTTTCTCTGGAGAAGCCTGAGGTCTGCAGCTGCCTTCCTTTCCTGTCTCACTGTCCTATTTCCTTACTGGTACCTCTTGGGATCATTTGTGTATCAACCACATGCACTCAGATCCTTGACCCAGGCTCTGTTTTGGGGAGAACCCATATTAACACAGGGTAAGTCAGGAAAAGCAAATAAATTCAACCTGCAACGTGTGCCAAGCACTGTGCTAGATAATTTACAAACACCAACTTTACTCCTCCAAAGTTTCATCTCACTGCAGAAGTACTGATCCGGAAGTACTGATCTCTTGCAACTCAAGGGAGAGAGAAACAACCCACAGTTCACAGAAACTGAGCTGAGGACAAGGCAACTGCTGCTCCTCTCCAGCGGGGTGTGTGCATGCCAGCACATTAAACTTTCAGATTTCTCTAAAATGTTAAAACATACAATCACAGACATACCGCATTATCCAATTCACCAAGTGCAATCATTCTGGAAGCATTTCATCTCTAGAACTGCCTAATTAGTACTTTTCCTTGATTTAAATTTTGACATTTTAAATTACCCCAAAGGAAATTACTTCTACATCAGACTGTCTCCTCTAGAAGAAAGCAAGATTCACAACGAGAGACCCTGCCTGAGGAGGCAAGAAGAAATGCTGACCACTCATTCCAAAGCCCTGAGTGGAACTGGCAGTTTTACCAGCACCCACTGGTAAAGGGTCTGGTGGAAAGGGAAGCAGAGGACATGTCTGGGAAGCAGCCGATCAGCTGCCCGGGCTCTGCGGTCAGGGCCCTGGGAAGGTGGGTGGATCAGGCTGTCCAAGTTGCCCACAGCTGGCCATGAGGTAAGCCAGCCTGGCCAGCCCCTATCTGTCCCTGGGAGGCTGCTAGTTCTGATTAGGGCCTGCTCCAACAGCACATTTCACATCTTAGGTTTTTCCTTCTGGCAGCTTGTGTCCCTGCCATGTCGAATGATGTCATGGTGATGGAAAAGCTGATCAGCCCCGAGTAATACTTTCAGCCACCTCCCTGCCCTGCCCCCGGCTGCTTCCCGAGGAGCCCCCCTGCACGGGCCTGGGCCAGGAGGGAGCCAGCTGTCTCTCATCAACTCTAGCTCTGGTCTCTCCCAGCAAGTTTTGATTAATTCCTGCTCTCCATCAGAACAAGATTTCAGCTGTGAAATTCTAACAAATTCTCCTTCCCAAGCTTCAGGCTGAGAACCATGGAAACACAGGAGCACTGGGTCAGAGTGCAAAATGCAATCACTCAGAGAGCCCCCCTTCCTGGTTTTCGTTTCACACTCTGGTGAAAGCCCAGAACTGCCAGCTTGATTCCCAGCCTCCAGAGATTGACAAGCAAGTTTAGGCTTCAGCCTGGCCAGTGAGTAGGTACAAGCACCGTCCATGGGTGAGGGGCAGGGTCCCCTTGGGCAAAGCATTCACCACCTTCACCTATGCTAGCCAGGAGGCTCCAAGGGGCCACAGGCTGTTCCCAGGCCAAGAATGAAGTGATGAATAATACTATTAGGGACAGGAAGAACTCCTATTTTAAAGTGCTTTATGAAATATGTTGTAAACCTGCTCCTGGAGGAGCCCACAGTCGGAGTGAGAAGTCTGTGTCTGTCTGTGTCCCAGTGCTAAGCACAGTGCATGCCACACAAGGGGCCCGGAGCTCATCTAGAAAAGCCAGCAAGAGAGCAGCTGGTTGTTTTTGTCCCGTCTGCCTGCCCCCCTCCCGCTAGAATGCCAGCTCCATGAGGGCAAGGACTTTGCCTGTCCTGCTCACTGCTCCGTGCCCCAGGATAAGCAGGGTGTCTGGCACTCTGTAGGACCTTAATTATTATTGTTTGATTGAATGACCCAACAGGGATTCAGCAACTCAATGTAACTGGATGCTTGCTGTGCTGGTTTATGAAGCTGTTGTCCTCAGCTCCAACCCACCCTTCTCTACCCTGCACTGTGACACTGGGGCTGGGACCCTGCAAACCTCACTTGTTTTGCCAGAGGCTCGCTGTGAGGCTCTGCTAATATGGAGCATCGGAGGGAGCCTGCAAGGCTGGAGGAGGGCAAAGGAACTCGCTCCTTCCTCCCTGCTTCCTATTCCTAGCAGCTTATCCCAGCAACAGTTTCTCACGGCAGCTGGCCCCAACAGCAGTTAATTGTAGTTTTCAATTTTCCCCCCATTCTCCCAGAGCCAGCCTCATTGCACTCCCTCAGAGAGATCAGCAGCACCAGCCCCCTCTCCTCAGAGGTTCAGGTCCTAGCTCCGCAGGGCCCCTTCTCCAAGCTTATAGGTTCTGATAACCCCAAGGAAGTGGTTAACCCGAAGTATAACCTTGAACAGTGGTTCTCAAATTGAACCCATCTGGAGGCTTGTAAAAACACAGATGTGGGTCCCACCTTCAGAGTTTCTAGTCAGAATTTGCATATCTAATGAGATCCCAGGTGATGCTAATGCAGCTGGTCTGGGACCACACTTTGAGATCCACTGGCGCAGACCTGGAGGCGGCAGCTGCTTCCTGCAGTTACTCCCAGGTCGTCCATGACCTGTTTAACCCATTCCCAGTGCTAAATTTCCTCTGTTAAAATAACTGGTATGGTTTTTGTTTTGCTGCCTGGACTCTGCCTGTTTCAGAGGCCAAGGCAGATTCACCTCCTACAGAGAAAGTCTGTATTTCCTACAGTATTTACAGAGGCTACAGCAGCTTGTGTCCCGCTAATGAGCTGGTCCTGAACACTCCCATGACCAAGTAGGCACTGTGGTCTCCCATTTCTAAAGCAGGAAATAAAGAGGCAGTTGGTGTCCCTTCTCTGTACATAGGCTTGAACCCTGCCAGGTAGAGAAGAAGAAACCAAAGGCACAAGACTAACATCAGCTGCTTATGGCTCTCAAAACCATCCTGAGAGAGCAGGTCATGTAGCTGAAGACAGCAGCAGATAAATACCACAGAAGATACCACTTCTGACAGCAGTACCTAGCCCACCACAGGTATCTGTGTATTGCTCTGCCCAAATGCAGCCGTCCTGCTAACAAACTCAGCCCAAGATATGCAGACATCGAGAGGTGCCTGGAAGGCCTGCCCAGGGCTGGCACTCATTCACCAGGCATTCCATGGACAAAGTCATCATCCACATGGTTCCTCTGCAGCTGCCAGCACAAAGAGTAGGAAGGCTGGTAACCCAGTGTCTCAGCTGTGGGTTCCTGAGGCGGAGGCCTGGAGATGACAGAGTTGGCCAGCACCCTCTGCTGAGCTTGGATGGGAGTGGAGGGTATCTGTGTCCTGGAAGTGCTCATCTTTCCTCCATCTGAAGACTGACCTTCCCAACTGTGCAGAGCCAAAAGGCTGCCTTCCTTGCTGAATTCTAGGACACCACACCCAGAGCTGGACCCCCACAGTTACCTGACCTTTCACCTCCACCTCATTTCCTATCACATTTCCATAAGGCCTGCCCATTTTTCCCTCCCCAAACTCTCCATTTCACTGCCAGCACATTTTCTGGCAGATTTCTACATTTCTCTTTCTACTGCAAAGATTGAGATATGAATGCCAGAGAAAGTGACAGAAACATGCTGGGGATGAATAATTTTCTGCATTGCCTTATTATATTGAGATATCAAAATTCTCCAGTTACCATCCCCTTTAAGCCTGATTATCGGGGAAACACACCCTTAGAGTGTAAAGGGATGTTTGACTTTATCTATGAACCCATGTGGCAGATGGAGGATAGGGAAGAGAAATTAATGGGAGGGTACACTGGTGCTGAATGGGCCCCACCTAATGTCAGATATAAGCCAGGTTGCTTCACATTGCCCACAAGGTACAGTACAAAATGCCATCCAACTGCCTGCCTCTTCCACTTTACCCCAACACTTCTGGGGCTATGGCTAAGCCTAGACCTTCATTCTAATTGTGCTTAGCAGTCTGTGAAAGGCTCATGCTAGATGGGGCCCCAGAAAGAGCCACTGGTCGGGAACAGCATGAGGAGGCACCCACATCTCCTCTGCGCTCAGCTCATGAACCTTCAACTCAGAGTTTGCTCTACCACTTGTCTCATGGTCTGAATCACTCTTGCTCTAACTTGCATCTTGGTTTCTTCTTCTCTGCTTCAGCTATGCCAATTTACCTTCACTTTCACAACAGCGATAAGTGAACATTGTCTAACACTGCTTCAAGGCCAAAATAGTAGAAACTCTTTGTAACTCCCTTTAGAAGCTCCATGAAGGCAGGACTATATCTCCAGTGCCTGGCACATGTGGATACATAATAAGCATGTGTCAAATGAACATACACAGAAACTATTACTCGTTTGCCCTTTTTGAGAGTTCTAGAATAGTTCTCATTCTTATGTGTATCAAAATTAATCTTCATTCTTTAAAAATGTTTTTTAACAGAGTCCAACTACGTGATGAGCTGGCATTGGACAGAAGACAGACTGCTTAATTATGTGGAGGACACACGAGTCCCAGAACTATCAGAAAGCTTTTTTCCTTAAGACTGTAGTATCTTAAACAATTATGGAGGTGGTGAGAAATAGTTGTTAGAAAGCAAAACTAAGTATCATAAGATCCAAATTCAACTCCTGGCTTCAACAATATCTGTGTGATCTTGAGTGAGCTGCTCTTTCTCACTGAGCTGCACAAGAAAATGTTGTTAATCCTCCCTCACTAACCAGTTCCCAAGTTTTATGGTATGGTTTCATTCAATGTTGAAATTTCTAAGCTCTTTCTAAAAAATGATAAAATAAATATGTTTAATCGTTGAGCTTATTCAATATACCTGAAGATCAAGAGAAATTGCCAATGAGATAGCCAAGAAGGATGAACATATTAAATAAGGTAGAACATTTGAGGTGTGGCTGAGGAATGAACTAGCTCATGTAAATATTTCTGCATAAGTGGGCGTGTGTGCACACATGTGTGCTCCAGAGCAGTGCTTCTCAAACTTAAATGTGCACAGGAATCTTGTGGGGCTCTTGTGAAAATGCAGATTCTGATTCAGAAGTCCAAAGTGGAGCCCAAAGTCCTGCATTTCTAACAAGTTCTCAGTGATGCTGACAATGCTAGGCCAGGGGCTACACTGTGAGTAGCAAAAGGAGTCACTCATGACATTAAAAATATCTAAGAACGTCAGTAGGTTCAGGTCCCTGTTAGTGTTTTTGTTTGCCTGGAGTTTTTCTTTCTATTATTAAATCAGCCTTTTAAATAAAAACGAAGCACCTAGTAATATGCATAAAGCTGCAGATTCATTTCCTTCAGGTGATCACGTGCTCTGAATTCCAATCAACACTGGTTCTATCTTGTTCTGGGGTTTAATCCAGTCTCTAGAGCTGGGCTAGCAAGTTGATTTTCCCCAGTCAGACAAATGGCAGGGACAGTTACCAGCTGTCAGGACAATGCCTGCCTCTTTTCAATTCTGAGCTGCCGAAGCAGCACCCCTCTTTTAGAAACTTAAGCCTCTGTAACACCAGCATGCGAATCCCACCATCCATCTTTGGTCTCCAATTCCATAGTAAATGGCATAAGTCCCCTGACATCTGGCTGATGCTACAAGCTCAATAAGGAGCCTCCAAAGTCCTGTCACTTCTGCTTTCTAACTGCTCGAATGTTCCCTAAGGGCCAGGCTCCAGGCACTATATCTCCACCAGTCCTATAGGACCTGTGGTCCAATGAGGCTTCAGTCTAGCCCTCACATTTGGAAAAAGAATGCTTGGGGTCCAACATTATTTGTCCTAGAGCTGGAGGTTGTGTGACATTAGAAACATGTTGATAAGCAGGAAATAGAAGGGGAGGAACCTCAGAGGGAAAGGATGTCCAGCCTGTGTGCCTGCTGCCTGCAAAACCAGCTGGGAGGAACAGCGACAGGGAACATCGGAAATATCCCACTAGCCCACTCCAGCTAAACGGGTATCCTGAGCCCTGACTTGGTGGCTCATTACCAATCTCTCCTGGAACGTGTTTGCCATGGAAGCTGAAGCAGGTGGTGACGTTCAGGCAGTTCACAGGCTGCTGTCCGTCGTGACACTGAGGCGCTGTGATGTTGATGGAGCCCGGGAGGAAGATGGAGACATCCACCGTAATGACAGGCCTTGCTCTGCAGGGCAAGAGAGGAAGGTGACTTAGTCATGGTAAGGAGCAGCTCTCAGAACCAAACAAGAACTAGACCAACAGGATAAATCCTAGGCCTTCAACCCAGCATTTAATTAAAGCATGAAATATCCCAAGAGAGAAGTGCTAGTATGTTCTGTGAGCATTTTTTTCTGGTTTTAGAAGGGGCATATTGCCTAGTAAATTAATAGTTAGCTTCCCAATAATAAAAGCAAGTTTGTTGTTAATAAAATGCATCTGGTTGAAGCCATAAATGAACCACCAGATGCTGGGTAATTATTTAAAATTTTACCAATTAAGTACCAATTTCCATTTTATTAGGGAGATAATACATTTAAGAGGATTTCCTATAGCAGATGCCATGATTCAAGAAATAGATGCATACTCAGGGATTCCCTCAAGCATTTGCTGCCATTATGAGCATGAACTGCAATGTTCTAGCCCCATTCAGTTGGTCAAACCTCCTGCATCATTTACCTCCACCAATTCATTGGGTAATTTCCTAAAAGAACTTGATAAGTGGAGTCCCAGCTGGTAATAGCAAAGTGCTTCAGGGCAGAAGAAATCAACCTGCCCAGTCTTATGACCAAATGAAACTCAATAAATAGCCATACTCTCCTCCCTGCCATGGACCATCTCCCAGTGCTTGATGAATGGACAGCACCTGTGGGCTCCCCAAGGACATCCCACAAAAACAAAGAGTAAATCACACCATTCTGCTCCCACTGCAGACATCTGCTCAGGCAGCATTCACCTAAGCTACCGCTCAACCTTCTCCCCTCCAGGCCTCACAAAGAGACCCTTTTACCTCTAAGGAGCCCTGGCCTTCACACCACTGGGGTGACATAACAAGATTAAGGGGCATTAGTAGCTTGAGAACAATGATGCCCCTGTGTACAATGATCCCTCAAAGAGAGCCCAGGGTGATGGGGTGGATGGGAATGATGACCCACACCAACTCCAAGGGAAGAAAGCGTTAAGGAAAATCTGGGTGAACAAAGGAAGTGAAGAGACACGAGGCACAGATGGGGTGAGGGGACTCCACTGCTGCCACCATGCTGGGAGATGGGGTCAACAGAGAGTAGTGGTAACAGATGCAGTGGAACTGCGGGACTTCCAGAGCAAATCTGGCCACAGGACAAACGGAAGTCAGACAATAGCAGTGCCTGAAAGAAGGCCAACACCTTAGTCTTTCCATTTTCTTCTGGGTTCATCCTTACAGGATACCAGAAATAAATCGGAAAGTGGATATCTTACCCCTGGCCAGTGTGATTGTGCAGAAGCCAATGGACACCCTATAAAACCCCGTCGACCTTTCAACAGCCAGCTCAAATGTTCCCACCCTGAGGAAGCCTTCTCTAGTACCCCTGACAGGCATCCTCCCTCTCTGTGCTTCCAGCTCTGTACACACACCTCTGGCCCCCACTTACTAAGGTGAACAGTCATTGTCTATTTCCAAACCTGCCCCACCATCCTGCAGCACCCTGAAAGGGCTGGGATCCGGTGAATTCATCCTCTCGTTCCCATAATAAATGTGCAAACACCCTTGTTAAATAAGTACAAATTTTACTCCAGCCTAGGAGACTGAAAACCACGAGTGTCCAAAGCCTCACAGATGGACAGAAGTACCATGAAGAGCTGGTCTCCACCTTGCCTGGTCCCTGACGCGCCTGGTCATGGTACAGAAGAAAAGCCTAGCCCGCCCCATCATCCCCAGGGGCCACCTCGTCAGGGAGGAGGCCGAATCCTCCTCTCACAAAAGAGCTCTGCAGAAGACAGTGCGGCAGGCAGGAAACAGACGTGGGCAGCCCAGACACAGTGACCTCAGTGGAAGTTGGAAAAACAGTATCCTTTGAAATGGACCACAGGGACCTTCACAGGTACATCTCCTTCCCACAGCTGTCGGATCAGTTCCCTTCAACCTTTTTGTTTCAACTCCAAGTATTGTTTTTGGATGAAGAAAAGCCCAGAAATCTTTCAGAGGCCTCTCTGATCGCTTCCTGTGACCTTCAATGGGAGAGCACCGTGTGCCTATCACCCTGACACAGGACCTGCCCCGGGGCTAATCTGAGGGAAGCAAACTTCCTGAGGGCAGAGCAGGCCAGCCACACTCCTGGGGGCAGGGGAGACTGTGTCTCACAGTCCTGCCTACAAATGTGCCAGCCTCTGAGATAAAAGCAAAGGAGCACCCAAGGACAGCACCACAAGCGCTTTCAGTGCTTTTTTTTTCTTAAGAAGCTGGTAGCGGCCGGGCGCGGTGGCTCACGCCTGTAATCCCAGCACTTTGGGAGGCTGAGGCGGGTGGATCACAAGGTCAGGAGATCGAGACCATACTGGCTAACACGGTGAAACCCTGTCTCTACTAAAAATACAAAAAATTAGCTGGGTGTGGTGGCGGGCACCTGTAGTCCCAGCTACTTGGGAGGCTGAGGCAGAAGAATGACGTGAACCCGGGAGGCAGAGCTTGCAGTGAGCCAAGATTGCACCACTGCACTCCAGCCTTGGTGACAGCGGGAGACTCCGTCTCAAAAAAAAAAAAAAAAACCAAAAAAAAAACCTGGTAGCTGGAACACTTCTCCCTGAGGGCTGACAGTTCAAATCCTGACACTTCACTTCAAGGTAAATAATACAACCAGTTGGGATGCCCTTTGACATGTTGCTCAAGGTGCCTTGGCCTTCTGCAAGGCAAGGACAGATAAAGAGCCTTCACCCCTGGTGCCACTGGTGCCATTGTTAGGTTACTAAGCCAGCCCTGGGGCCACCTACCTCCAGGGAGCTAATTTGAGGTCATATAGTTGAAAGCCTCAGCCAGGTTTTCTCTTAGCTGCAGCCCATAGCATTCCTAACCCACATACCTCTGGCCTCCTGCCCTTAGGAGGGTTAGGAACGATGGGCAATACATATCTATGTGTGCTTGCACATGCGTGGTCTCCTAGCCCTCCCTGCTTTTCTAGTCCCACCCAAAACCTAAAGTAACTCAAAATCTAACATCAGTTAGGCCAGGCTGAGCCAAGCCCCTACTTAACATAGCCAGCTGATGCCTCCAGGCCTTCACTGCTGCTCAGCTGAATCCTGGGACTTTATCAACGGCTGCCCCTGCAGACATCCAGCCTGCTGGCCCCTCAGACATGCTCAGCAACCCCTTTGCCTGCCCCACCTTGCTTCCTCTCTTAGGGGCTCCAGCCTGTCTTTGAAGCCTTCCCTGCTCTCCCTGATTCCCTTGTCCTCCTGGAATAGACCAGGGTGGTCACCCTCTGCTTCATCCTCATCCACATCCCAAACTGAACCTCGCCCTGACCTTATTCCTATCTTGGGGCCTGGCTCAGAAGATGAGGGCCCCTCGCCCCCAGCCCGTGTACCGGAACTGAACCTTGCTCTGACCTTATTCCTATCTTGGGGCCTGGCTCAGAAGATGAGGGCCCCTCGCCCCCAGCCGATGAACCAGATTCCATCACTCTCACCAACCTCATCCCCCCATCCCTCATCCCTGGAGCAGCCTCCCATCCTCCCTCTTGTCTCTTCAACCTCTCCAGGACCCTTGGGTGTAGGCACAGGGTCAGGGCATCAGGGTTCACATAGATGAGGGTGAAGCTGAGGGTGACCACCTCTGATCTCTTCCAAGAGGGTAAGGGACTTGGGAGACCAGAAAATGGCTCAAAGACGTTCTTGGCCTAATCACTCATCTAGAGCTTCCTGTCCTTAAAACACCTCCCTGAACTACCTGCTGGTCCAATTTGCTCCTTTGCAGCCAAGCTTCTGGAGAAGCAGTCAAGAGTCACTGTCCTTCTTGTTTCTTCTCTCACCCACCCACTGCCATCTGGCTTTTGCCCCATCACTTCTCTAGAGCCACCACAGCCAAGGGCACCCCTGACCTCCCCCTGCCACCTCCAAAAAGTCTCAGGCCTCACTCTGCTTGGCCCTTCCTGCTGACTTTGACACCACTGCCTGACCAAGTAACCCTGCCTTATAATCCTCACAGCACCTACCACCATCTGGAATCACCTTCCCTTTTATATTAATAAGATCTGCATGTCCTTGGTCTCCTCACCCATAAAATGGGGATAACAGCCCCACTTATGTCATGGATTGTTAAGAAGACTAAGAGTTGTCATGTGTTCTGTCAACAAGAGGATGGATGAACAAACTCAAGGATATTCAGTCAATGGAGTGCTACTCAGTAAGGGGAAAAACAAGCAACACACCAACATGAACGAATCTCAAATGCATCACACTGATTAAAAGAGGCCAGAAACAAAAGAGTCCATACTGTATATCCCCACCAATGTGAAATTCTAGAATGGGCAAGATGGATCTATGGTGATAGAAGTCAGAACAGTGGTTGTCTATCAGGAGAGGGGTATGACTAGACAGAGGCACAAGGAAACTCTCTGGGGTGACAGAAGTATTCTTTATTGTGGTGGGGTGGTAGTCACACAGCATATGCAGTGGTCAAAACTCATGGAGTCATACTCTCAAATTGGTGCATTTTATTGCATGCAAATTCTACCTTAATACAGAAAGAAAACAATAACAAAGAATGAACACAAATGAAGTGCTCACACTGTGCCAGGCATGCGGTAGGAGCTTACCAAACATTGGTTGCATTATTATTCACTTGCATATGGCTCTCTGGCTATAATCTAAGGTCACAGGCTAGGTCAGGTTTCCCATCAAATCCCCAGGATCTGATGCATGGCTGCATCTCAACAGGTCAATGCACCTTAGCTGAATGAATAAGATAATGGATTATTGTGACCACAACATCCTTGCATGCTACTCTACAGCTGTCATGGCCCGACCACTCTTCTTGGGCCTTCCATGCCTCTTATTCAGGGCAGGGCTCCCCAGGCTCCTCTCCTAGGTCTCTTCTCTTGATACGTGCTCTCCCTGGAGTTCTTCTTGAAGAACTTTACATTTGTCCCTGTTGAGCTCCAACTCACCAGATTCAACCCTCCATCCTAGGCTGGAGTCTGGGGTCTCCCACCCATTATGTAACTGCCTCGCTTTACTTTACATCCATATGTGAGCAAACTCCTGGAGAAGGCCGTCCCTCACCATGAAGAAGAGAAAAAGAAAATACCCTTTGGATTAAGCTCACAGCAGGAAGATTAAAAAATACAAGAATGATGAGAAAGCAGAGTCTATATGATGGACCTTCAGCCAGATGGCCCCGGTTTTAAGAGGGCCTGTTGGGTCAGGCGCAATGGCTCACGCCTGTAATCCCAGCACTTTGGGAGGCTGAGGTGGGCAGATCACAAGGTCAGGAGTTCGAGACCAGCCTGATCAACATGGTGAAACCTGTCTCTACTAAAAATATTTAAAAATTAGCCAGGTGTGGTGGTGTGCACCTGTGATCCCAGCTGCTCAGGAGGCTGAGGCAGGAGAATCACTTGAACCCAGGAGGCGGAGGTTGTGGTGAGCTGAGATCACACCATTGCACTCCAGCCCGGGTGACAGAGCAAGACTCCATCTCAAAAAAAGAAAAGAAGGAAAAAAAAGCCTGTTTTCAACTGTAAAAGTTGAGGAGTGTGTTTTATTTGAGAAGAATCCTGACAAACCAAAGTAAGATGCTCAGGATAATGAAGAGAGCAAAGATGACATCATGAAAGCACCAACTAGAGCAACCAGCTTCACAAATCTAACCTCAATCACTTGGAGCCACAAAAGCTGTTTTATCCAGAGGAAGCGCTGATAAAGAAAGTGAAAATCCAGTCACATGGGAAATAATTACAGGAACCAGGGAGGCCTTATCTTAGTGAAGTCACCACTTGGGGGACACAATTGCCCCCTTCAGATACTAAAGGGTTGCTATATAAAAGACACAAGACTGAGAAGCAGAATTTTAGGGAGGCAAATTTAACCCAATTTACATCAAACTTGCTAAGATTTATTAAGCAGTTAAACCAGGCACTGTTCTGAACATTTTACATGTACTGCAGATAGTCCCCGACTTATAATGGTTTAACTTATGATTTTTCAACTTCACAACGGTGCAAAAGCCATAGGAATGCAGCACACTCCTTGACTTACCATGAGGCTACATCTGGATAAACCCATCCTAAGTTGAAAATACCATGTTTTGACTTAGAATGGATTTATCTGGAAATAACCCCATCCTAAGTCAAGGAGCATCTGTATTGCTGTCCTGGCCAACAGAGGAGAATCCTGAAACAGAAAGGTCAGGGGACTTGCCCAGGAAACTCACCTAGTAAGGGCAGAGTCAGGGCTGGAACCCGGCCACCTGGCCCCTGAGTTCACATTCAACCTCAAGGCTCTTCTGCCTCTTTAATAATTCAAGATTTAATGTTACCCGGGGCAAGCTGGTTCCCTTAGAAGTAACTGGGCTCCCACTCATGGGGCATCTCACTCAAACAGGAGGCTGTGTAGCCCTGCAGTGGAGACCAGCAGAAGGTACCGCTGAATAAGAAGGATCTGGGGTGTGGAACTACATGGCCTCTGGGATCCCTTCCAGCTCTGAGATCCTATTAGTCTATTTTAGAAAGTTCTGCCATCAGGTTATTAACAAAACCTAAGAATTGGCTCCCACTCCAAAGTGTAATTCTGCCTCCTCTGACTCATACAGCTAGAAATACTTGGAGAGGGTTCACGGGTGGTGGCGGCGGCCCACTGGCCTTTGCAGGAGAGATGCAGACTGCACGGGCCTCAGCAAGCTCTGGGCCTCAGCTCATGTCCCTCACCTCTGCAGCCAACAGGGAATGACGTGCTGTCTAACGGGCAGGAGGCTCCCGGTCCCCAGGGTGTTGTGGACTGACTGGAGGTACAAATGCAGGGTGTACAGATGAAGAGACAGAATGAACAGTGCTTCCCAGCACCCGCAGGAAATTATAAAATATTTTTATGGCACATTATGGAAGGTTCTTGGCCAAAAGCAAATAGCTTAAGAGTTAGGCTTAAGAGTTAGGCTACCCCAACCCCTACCTTAGGCTTAAGAGTTAGGCTACCCCAACCCCTACCTAGAAGCTCCCAGGATGTTATCATCTCATACCTGCAAGCCATTCAAGGCCACAGCTAGAAACTCTGGGATAGAGAATAATTAGAATGACAAAATAAGGTAGCATTTCCACTTACTAAGCACCTCCAGCCTACAAGGAACAGGACAGAGGAAAGAGCCCATGAATGGTGAATGGCTCCATCCCTCACCCTGAACAGCACAATTCAAGGAGCAAGAGTGGGGCCTCTCACCTGAGAAGAACCACGCTGTCGGACATGAAGGCTCCAACAGTGACATCTGAAAATGAGAAGTTTACAGCGTTCAGAAACTTGCTGAAGCCCATACACAACCGCGCCCTGGGAATGCGCTCACAAGGATGGAGACCCAGCCTTGAGGCCGGAGAGCCCTCTGACGGCCACTGTCTGGGCTATACAATGATCTTGTAAGAATGGAAGCCACACTCTCTGACGTGGCAGCCAATCCCTACGCAGGCTACTGGGGCCTTGAAATGTGGCTAGTCTCAGTCGAGAGGTGCTGTGAGTGTAAACTACACACCACATTTCAAAGACCTAGTACAGAAAACCATTAACTACCTCACTAATAACTTTCATATTGATTATATGTTGAAATGATAATATGTTGGCTATATTGGGCTAAAAAAATTAATAAAATTAACTTCACCTTTTTTATCATTTTATGTAATTACAGGAATATTTTAGATTACACATATGGCTTATACTTCTTTTGACATCAGTGAATTAGAGAAAGACATACCTAGAATTCAGTGACTCTTGGAAAATGCTCTAGGTTCTGAAGAACATGGAATTGTCACCCTCCACCCCTCACTCTATGTGACCTGAGTATCTCATGGTATCCCTGTCTGTAAAATGAAGATAATTATCCCCAGGGCCTTCTTCAAAAGCTGATAATATTTCATTACATTTAAATCAGAAAATATTTATTAGTCATTATATAATATTCATTAAGTACCCACTAGATTTATAGTAAATATTTATTAAATATATGAAATCAGATATTTAAGTCAGTAAATTCATGAAAATACTTGGTAAGCTATAAACCAAGACCCTGGTTTAACTGGTAATGTTTATTCCTAAATAACTTTAATTTAGGAAGTATTTACTCTTCCAGTGGTTCTATGCCTTTCTCCCTACCACCCCAACCCGGCCATATAAATCCCTGGCCCTGGGGTTCCCACTACTACTTCACAGAACCAAGTATCTGAGTCCAAGAGGGTCTGAATCTGTACATCACTAAATGCACTGAGCATCTATATGATGCCCTCATTAAGGAAAAACAAATGGCAAATCCATGAATTATAGTGTTCCTAAAATTTCTCCACTTGGGTGTTGTATCAATTTTGTTCTTCAATAGTCTTTAAATTTGCTATATGTTTAAAAATAAAAGAACCTGAGGAATTTGTCAATTTCCCTTATGAAAAACACAAGATCAGAAATTCAGATCCATTGTGAACTGTGAACACCTTGCTCACCTCACATTTACAGAAAAGTAGCTGAACCACTGGGAAGCATGGATCCCCGTGCACTGCAGGCTCTGGGCAGCCCCTCACAATGAGTCTCAGCATCCTTGTTTATAAAGTGGGGAAAACACCCTATCCTACTTACCTGCTGGGGTCACTGTGAGATGCACATTGCATGTGGAAGCATTTTGTATATATTAAATGCTAAACCCATATAAGGTATTATTTGGGGATGGCCACAAATTTTCCAGAACAAGAACTGCTTTCTCAAACTTAAAAAGGCCCACAAGGGTCTTTCTTGGGACAAAAGCTTCAACACTGACTTCTTTCTATTCCCTTACTTCCTCCTGGCTCTGTTGTCTTGAGGAATTTCCAAAACTCCTATCTGTACAAAAATACACAATGTGGTGTCCTCATACAAGACTGCGTTAGTTTTCTTAAATTTTAGTGGAAAGAAATATTTCTCAAAAGCAAGATGACTACAAAATTTAGAGAAATGTTTCCTGAATTCCATGACCATTCTGGATTTTTTCAAATTCTTACTGTTGTTTCCGTACCTTACCCCACTCCATCTTGAAACACCTGAAGAACCACTACTCCACCACCCAGGCAATTTGACCTAGGCCAGATATCACTTGGGGTTGGGTTTGAAATCATGTATCTTTATCCAGTTAGCCACAACCACCACAGGCAATAATTAACTCTAAAGCCAAGCCAGCCAGCATTGAATGGTGAAGGTCTGCTTTGTCCACACGCAAGAGGACTTGGTTTTCTTTTAACTCCAAATCTTTCTCCATCATTTTCTTTCAAGAGTAGGGGCAGGGGGCGGTGGGGGTGCTGCTCTTTTTGCCTCTCAAGAGTAAGAAGCCTTTGAATGTGGTTAAATACAAAGGAAAACATGAGGTTTCACTATTCAACCATTTTAGATGTGGCCAGTGCTTTTTTTCTTCATTAGAATTACCGCCCCAGAAACCACTACACAAATCCACCCTCCTGGTGCTAAGCCGTTCAGAGTAGATCATTTTAAAACCCCAAAATAAATATCAACATTATTTTCACCTTAAAATTGAACACCAGGCAAAACACCCTATTCTATTGTGTGAATTGTCCTAATCCTAAATGGATGTGATGATTGCTAACCAGACTGAAAATTATTCTACTTCATGCATTTATCTTCATTTATCTCATGTGCCTTTAAAGAAAAACAGCTTACCAGGATAGCCATTTCCATCCATATCAATGCCTCCCGATATGGACTGACCAAACATCCGGAGCACTGGATTTATCTTCTGCCCAGACAGTTTCTGAAACAGATAATAGGGAAATGGAGTCACAGGAAAAGACCACAGTCACAAATAAGAACTGTGACTGCTTTATTCCAGCTTCCCTAGGACACTTGGTCTTAAAGTTGTTGAAAGAAAAAAAAAAAGTAATCCTAATGTGATCAGCAAGTCTTTAGCAGGCAGTTGAAGACCACACACTCCTTTATTATTACTTGTCTTGGCCAAACGTCATCATTTAAAATTTTTTCTAAGTTCTGTGTTAACAAAAAAAATCCACCTAGACTACCATGATAATGTTTTGACATGTTGAAATTCAAAATGGATAAAGTTTAACTTCCATTCCTAATGCAGGTTCTGTTTGTTTTTACACAGGTGTAGCTGGCTGAAATTCTAAGAACATATTTAGCTTGTATCTTTCTTCCCAAATATGTACTAAATATTTAACACTCTGCTCCTAAGAGGCACACATTACAGAGTCTTTCCCTAGACAGACAGGTAATTAACACGTCCAGCTGGAAAAGATGGCCAGGTGGAAACTACCTCTCCATCCAGCCAACCAGATGATCTATAGATTCTGGAGCTTCACAGACAGGAGTGAACAGTTTTACCCAGTAAATCTAGAACTCCATGGTCCTGAACACTTCTTAAACTGTAGGAAATCAAAAGAACTCAGCTGAAGAAGATGCCCTGCCCTCCCCTCTAGAAAACAGCCCCCTCAACCAACCAGAGTTCACAACTTCACCATGGGACACACTAGCATCTATGCTTACTTTATATGTTTTTTAAAAACAAGAAACTTTCTCTTTTTTTTTTTTTTTTTTTTAAGAGATAGAGTCTTGCTCTGTTGCCCAGGCTAGAATGCAATGGCACAATCATAGCACACTGCAGCCTCAAACTCCTGGGCTTAAGTGATCCTCCCACCTTAGCCTCCCAAGTAGCTGGGACTATAGGCATGCTCCAATATACCCAGCTGTTTTACTTTTTTTGTCAGACGGGGTCTCGCCATGATGCCCAAGGTGGTTTCAAACTCCAAGCCTCAAATGATGTTCCTGCCTCAGCCTCCCAAGGAACTGGGATTACAGCCACCACTCCTGGCTGTGCTCACTTTTTATTCATCATAAAGTTCATCACATATCCACACAGGCAGCACTGATTCAACAATATTTATTGTACAAACAGCCTTTGTCACACTGAAGCTGCCCATCAACATTCGTGTGGCGCAGTTCCTCACAAAGACACTGAACTTCCTGAATCAGAAAAGTCCCATCTTCTGGGGTCTGACCTACTCCTTCTGCCTTTATCTGCATGGTCCCCCACGGGAGGCTTACTTCCTGATGCCCTCACTGTGGAGGACAAGAGAAATGCTTTGTTTTCAAAGTACAACAGAACCAGGTTTACAGCTATCTAGGGGCTCACTTTGACTTTCTTTCCTTATCCTTCTCTTTCCCGAGTCATCCTGCAGAGAAGTCACGAAGGCAAGGAGGGGGGAGTTTTCACAGGATCTACAGATGGAGGCACGAGAGATGCCCCCTGACCCCCAGCAGCTGATAACTGCAAATAACCCTCCTAGAAGTGATCAGAGAAGGCTGCTTGCCATCCTCCGTTAAGCCATCCAACAGGAAATGTCCAAGCACCAAAGTACAAATCAGAACACTGTAGGAAACACTGAAGAAATGTTTCACACTAACAGGCAAAGCCCTACATCCCACATGGCTCTGTCTAAACAAACATGTATGTGTGTCTGCACATTTCTTAAAAGCCACGTTTTGAAGCAGACCCTTTTGGCTCTGAAGTCCAAGAACTCTAGCAGCAGCCTGCCCCTGGATCTACATTTCTAAGGTATGCTGTGGCTGGGACGAGGGGCAGAGTGAAGGGGTGGTCCATCTGGGGTGGTGATGCAGGCTTAAGTTATCCCACAGACATCTGCAGGCCATTATGCTAAAAGCCAAGAAGATAAGTCTGCCCAGTGCTAATAACCCTAAATGAAAACCAGGAGCCCTGGAAACCTCCACTTGACCAGGTTTCTATGCAGTGTCCCCTCCAGCAAGAGAAGGATCACAGGGGCCGCCATATGCCCAGAGGGCTCTCACATTGGGAAAGGCACACAAGGATCTTAAAATAAACACTCTCCGTGGTAAACTCGAGAGAGAGTTAAAGAGCAATGTGGAAGAAGTGTAGGCCCTGATCTCACAATTTACCCAGCAGAAATAATACAAATCTGGGCCAAAGCAAAGTGATTCCATTGCCCAGAGTTGTTTCTGATTCCTTCCTCTAGTTCACCCACACAATGCCTGCTCTGTCCAGGACCTGGGCCTGCAAGAATCTGCCATTAAAGAATTTTTTTTCTCTTAAATCACTGCCCTTATCATATGCATATTAGCAGCTTGGGAACGTACAGTCATAGTTGCTTCTTTCTTTTTTTTTCCTTAAGAGCCCAAAACCACTTCTCTTTGTCAAAGCAAAGGAGCCAGCCTGCGTGCTGACAAAGGCAGGCTGGTCCAGATGCTATCCCTGCTTCCCACTAAAGACGCTCCACGCTAACCACAAGAGTTATACTGTGGTTCTCTACAGGGATTCCACCCAGCAACCAAACAAAACACTGGGAGGGCCCCGGAGGAGGGGAAGCCGAGGTCTCTCACAGGTTGCCTCACTGTGTGATTAGCTTCCGAGGTCCAGGAAAACAAGCTTCCCGGAGGATGCGTGGAGAATGACCCTGACCGCTGCCCGAGCATGGGGCTCCTTGGGTGACTTTTAGCTTGTCACCCTGGGAAGAGCATCCCTGCCCCAGCCTAGGGCAGCTCTTGTGACTCAGATGTGGCCCCCAAACTGTGCCCAAAGCTCTCTTCCTCCTGCCTTGCGGGCTGAATCACCGAAGTTTATTAATCTCCTGTTAGGTATTTCTAATGAAAAGAGGATGGTCTGGATAGATAAATGCCCCTCAGAGTATGTATGCCTCATGGCAAAATAGTTTCCATATTCGTAAGTTTTCCTACTGAGTTTCTGAGCGTTCCTTTTTGCAATGTGGAGTTGAGGATGGTGGTCACGATACAAGTTTCAGGCAGCAGACTGGCAAAGATTCTGTGGCCATACTGCCACTTATGACCTTGGGCAAGTTAAATAACCTCCTTGGGCCTCATGGATAAATAAATGGTGGATAATAAACAGACCCATCTTACATGGCTGCTGTGAGGATTAAAGGTAAAGAAAGGGCAGAGTAGGCACCCAAAAAACAGTCCCTCCTCTTCGCAGCGCCTCCCAAAGCCCTGTCTCCTGCAGGTGAGGCACTGAGCTCAGCAGGAGGCCAGTAGAGAGGGGATCTGAGGCACGAATGACAACCAACCAACCCTCCACCCTTAACTAGTTTATCTCTATCTGCCAAGGACAATTATTCATGTAGAAGTTGTACTTGCATTTACATGCTGCCTCTTAAAATTAAAATACAAATACATATAGAGTAGGAAGTAGTCAGCATGTAGTAAGTGTTCAATAAATAAATATTTGTTGATTGGAAATTTCTCAATGTGTATCCCCTTCTGTCTCTGACCCACTGGGAGAAAGATCAGAGCCAGTGCCACTCCACACGCAGACATCCACAAATATCCTGACAATGCTTCTGCTGAGAGCATGACTTCCTTTTTTCCCATGGGCTGGGCTTGACACCATCAGCAAGATTGAACACCAAGCTGATACGGCAAAAAACAGAACTCACCACTTCCATGTTCCCAAGTATAGGGCGCAAGCACAGAGTCCTAACTGGCTCCTGGTTTTGAGGCCAGCTGGGACGACAGTCTGTGATCAGTTTCAGGCCCCTCCACCATGGACCATTTTTCTTCTAGATTATATATTAAAACATATTCCTTTGCCTTAGCATAGATGGTTGACAAAGTAGTCACCAAAAAGAGAAAGCTTCCTTTCCTTTCTTAAATAAATGGCTCCAACTCTGAGTAAGAGTTGAAAATTATCTTCTTTAGGCAAAATGCATCCCTGAGTGTTAGCAAACTTGGGATTCTAAGAATGCTTTTTTTAGTATTTAATAAGCAATATTAATTGTATCTTTCACAAAAGGGCAGGAAGGTCAAGGCAAGAAAAATGTTTTTCTTTGTACCTCCAGGGCATGGTGCATAACGAAGGTTCCATACATGTTTGCTGAATGAATGTATGAACAGTTGCCATATCACTCTCACACTAATTACCATTGAGTACTGAGGGACTATCCCACCGGCATCACCATGATAGATATAGACCGCCCCTGCGAAGTCATCCTCCTTGGGTGCACCAATGGCCACATCTGAGGGTAAAAAAACAGCTATGGGTTAAAAAGCCACATTAATAATATAAGTGCAGCTTCCCTAATTCTGGTTGTTATGTCTGAGTCCCTGGATACCAGAAATTATTGGTTGTTGATTGTTCAAGCATTAATTTGGGCACAAGATCCCTCAGCAGGAAAAAAAAAAAAAAAGTAGGCCAGTGTGGTGGCTCACGCCTGTAATCCCAGCACTTTGGCAGGCCAAGGCGGGCAGGTCGCCTGAGGTCAAGAGTTTAAGACCAGCCTCGCCAACATAGTGAAACCCCAGCTCTACTAAAAATACAAAAATTAGCTGGGTGTGGTGGCACACACCTGTTGTCCCAGCTACTCTGGAGGCTGAGGCAAGAGAATCACTTGAACCCGGGAAGCGGAGGTTGCAGTGAGCTGAGATTGTGCCACTGGACTCCAGCCTGGGAAACAGAGTGAGACTCCATCTCAAAAAAAAAAAAAAAAAAAAAGTACAGTGAAAACTATAGAAGCTGACTGAGAAGAATTTAGTTCCAAAAAAGTTTCTACCTTATGCTCGTAAGAAAAACCACTGACCCATCCAATAAAAGAAATGCAAATATAAACTACGTGCCATAATTTCCATCAGGGAGAATTCCATAGACAATGGCTATTGTGTAACTGAGAAAGTCTGAGGTCCTGGATAAAGGACCATTCCTTATTATTATTTGATAATAAATCCATTCCTGGATAAAGGAAATATACAGAAGGGCATTCACTTCACACACAAGAAATAACATTACTCTCACAAACTGGCAACTCCTAGAACAAAACCTAGATCTTCCTAACTTTTTTCCCTTGCTTCTAACAAAGTCATGTGTCTGCAGAAATGAGGCCAAGGGGGAGGAAAATGAAGCCCACTGTAGCCAGTGGTAGGAGGTATCAAAGATGTCTGGATGGCTGGCCTGGGCAAGGGTTGCCCCACCTCCACCACCATATGCCCTGGTGACATGGTTGCTCTGCCTCCCGACGTCTGTATGCTATGTATGCAGCGATGTGAAGAGGCTCAAATAAGCCAGAGAGAGAGGTCAAGAGGCTGTGAGGAACACTGCTGTCCAAACAGACCTAGACATTAGGTACATATGCCTCCATGCCTCCCAAGACACACACACACACACACACACACACACACACACACACACACACACACACACACACACACACGCGTACACTCTCAAAAGTCAACCTAGCTGCTGCTATAATCAGGCAGAAGATGTCTGGGTTTCTAATTCTCTCCTCACTCATTTACCCATCAACATGGTAGAGCATGATGGAGCATCAAAGGCTCAGAAACAAGGAGAGTTGATGGCAGGATGAAGCTATTCAAACTTCTCTGCCATAAGAAGTCCCAAATGGACCAGCCCCAAGGTTTGCTTCCACTGCAAACAACAAAGAACACTGAGCTGGTGAGAAGGGATTATGCAGAGGCAAAACTCCAGTGGGCTGGAAGCTCGGCCCTGCGTGTCTACAGGGAGAGCACCTCTAAACGTGTCCTATCTCCCCACAGCACATTGATGGGCCTTCGAAGGGGATCAGTAGACCCAGGAGCATGCCACTAGAGATGGACAGTCAGTGAGCAGGCTGCCCCTCTGAAACAGAGCAGCGTGCTGCACCTGGAGGGGCTCCGTGCACCAGGAGCACTCACTCACCTGGGAACCCATCATTGTCCAGATCGTCCAGGCTGGCAATGCTCTCTCCAAAGTGCGCATTGTAGGCACCATCCCCAGTCAGAGCCAGCTGCTCCTCGAGGGCTCCCTGGGAAACAGGATGGAGGAGAAAATGGAAAACAAAACAAAAACAAACAGAACAAACAATAAAAATCAATAAAAAACCAGAGTTTGAATGCTGCCCTGCTAGAGCACACTCATCGACAGGAAACACCTGGGCAGAATTACAGGAACCCAAACTTCTCTCTCCTGCTGGCAAAATGAGTCCCTTTTACCTGCTTAGCAGGATGGTCTCCCATAGCCTGAGATGCATTTTTGAGGGAAGGAGAATGTCATGGTAGCCAATGACTACACTCTCTGCCTTGTCCTAATACACTACACACAAGCAAACCTCCCTACCCACCTTTCCCCCATGTGCTCTCCACGTCCTTAAGGCATAGCACTTTTTCCCCAATGTTGTTTTAAAAGGGTATACATTTTTCTATTTTTTCTTTCCTGTGCCTTTTGGTACAAGTTTATAAAGCTGTTTTGCAAAGTGCATATATGAGTTATCTTGATAGAGGGAGTCATGGTTCAGAAAATCCAAGCACCCAGTTGTTCTTGGCCAGAGGGTGGCTGTGATGGCAGACGTCACTGTGCCTATTATTCATGCATGGCTCAGGTATGAATTTCCTGAGAAAATACTAACCAACAGAGGGAGGGGGTTAATGGTGTACAAAGGCAGGAAAAGTCATCTAACTTTGGGGGAAAAAGTCATACCTACTCTCACCCCAAATCACTGACACATGAAGACCAGAGTGATACAATACAATCTGATGTCCTGAGACATGAGAAGATGTATGCATTCCCCAGTGCAGAGGCAGTCTGGGCCCACTATATCCTACAGGCCATCCCATGAGTGTCTGGCTTTTATCATGACCAAGTCTTCTTTTTCACTATAAACACAATTTACACCTTGAAAACAGTCAAGGTGAGATGATTTCTTGGGTGAATGAAACCTCCACCCCAAAACACAAATATGCATTAATTTCTTTCTTTCAGTGTAGTGGGGAAGAGGAGAGGAACACCAGCAACTGATTCCTCCTATGTACCAGGTACTGTACAGCCAGCTCCTCATTCAAATCACACAATGACTCCATAAGGAAGATCTTATGATGCCTCTCACTTTACAGATGAGGAAATTGGGCCACCAATTTCAAGCCATTTGTCCACATCACACAGGCTAGGACATGGCAAAACCAAGATTCAAACTCAGGTCCACCTTGCTCCAAAGTCAGAATTTTTTCCACTACTCCACACTGCCTTCCGATCTTTATTCAAATGGCTGATGTTCAACAGAAATGAGAATACTCTGGTACTTAGAATAACCATACAACATCAAGAAACACTGGTTGGCAGGGGAGGGTGTGGGTGCATCATGCCCAGTGGAGGCCTGGGGGAGTTCTCGTGCTTCAAGAGTCCACCTTCTGATTTAGACACACAGTCTGGCTGTTGGACCTGACTCCTACACAAATGTCTCAGTCTCCTGCAAATACAATGGCAGGCACCACTGAATGCCCACAGCGCTCATTTATTTAATGTCCCCCTCATTTCTCCCTGCACCCTGCCCTGACTTCCTGGAATGTCAGTGGGTATGCAGGTGCCAAGAGTTCCTGCAACAGGTACCAATAAGCACCTTCCCTCCCAGATATTTTATTTTTTTTAGAGACAGAGTCTCACTGTGTAGCCCAGGCTGGAGTGCAGTGGTGCAATCATAGCTCACTACCACCTCAAACTCCGGTGCTCAAGGGATCCTCTCGCCTCAGCCTCCTGAATAGCTAGGATTATAGGCAACCACCACTGCACCTTGCTTGTTGGCTTGTTGACTAACTGATTGACAAGGTCTCACTCTGTCACCCAGGCTGGAGTACAGTGGCATGATCACGGCTCACTGCAGCCTCCACCTCCTGGGCTCAAACAATCCTCCCACCTCAGCCTCAGCTGGGACCACAGGCAAGCACCACCACACCTGGCTAATTTTTTTGTGTGTTTTTAGTAGAGACAGGGTTTCACCATGTTGGCCAGGCTGGTCTTGAACTCCTGGCTTCAAGTGATCCTCCCACCTGGGCCTCCCAAACCTCCCTGGTTTTAGATCTGACTTCCTGAAGAGCCTGAAAACCTCAGACGCAACATAAGGCTCTAACAATCCCTGGCTCTCCTTTCACTGCTTCCTTCCTTTCTGGCATCTGCCCACTTAGTTATAGCTAAACCTCTGCCCTCTCCCAACTGGGATACCTAGCATCTCAGCCACTGCTTAACAGTACACTTCGATTTTTTTTAATATGAAATTATATTCTCACTATTTGGATAAAGATAAAACTAAACATCTATCCAGAGAGCTGTTATTCACATTTTCTATGTATTTGGCATATTTCTGAGGACTGGTTGTACATGCAGTTTTCATCCCATTTTTCCACTGATTATCTCCATAAGCATTTTCTCATGTTAGAGAAAAGGTAGGCGGCACCAGAATGTTTTCATTGAACCATGTTGTTCTTGTTGAATACTTGTACTTGAACACTTGTACTTCCAGATCCTGAAAAGACTGCTTTCTCACTGGTCTCCTGCTTCCACGATGCACTGCTGTCCCCCAACCCAGCCCCCACTCACCCACCCTCCATTAGCTACAGAGGGCCAGAGGCATCTTTCTGTCCATGTCACGTCCCTTTCATGGTCCTGCAGAATAGGGGACACCAAGATTATTGGCCAGGCGTGGTGGCTCACGTCTGTAATCCTAGGGAGGCCATGTAGGGCAGATCACTTGAAATCAGGAGTTTGAGACCAGCCTGGCCAACATGGTGAAACCCCATCTCTACTAAAAACACACAAAAAATTAGCCGGGTGTGGTGGCAAGTGCCTGTAATCCCAGTTACTGGGGAGGCTGAGGCAGGAGAAGAGTTTGAACCCAGGAGGCAGAGGTTGCAGTGAGCCAAGACTGCGTCACTGCACTCCAGCCTGGGTGATGGAGTGATACTTTGCCTCAAAACAAACAAACGAACAAAAAGATTATGGTTCCCATGCAGTCCCCTGCCCCCCCCCCATGCTGAAATGAGTGGTGATGCCACCTCACACCCCAACCCACTTGCCCAGCTCTGCACTGGGAGCTCTGCTCCAGCCCACCCTGCCTGTCTGCTAACTCCTACTCCTTCTTCAAGATTCCCCAGCCATTGTGTCCTCCTCTGCTTCCCTGGGAAAATGTGCATATGCTCCCAGAGAGGTGGCATAACCTTGAGACAAAGCATGCCAGCTCTAAAGCCAGCTTGCCTAGGTTCAAATCCCAGCCCCACTTCTTAGCTGTGTGGTTTGGGACACATTACCTAACCTCTCTGGGCCTCAGTTTTTCCACCTGAAAAATGGGCACCCTTGATACCATGTGTATATTGCATAGAAATCTCTCGCAGAAAGCAGGAAGAAGAGTCCCTGGTACATAGTAAGCACTCAAAAGACAATTATTAAGATTCTTCCTTGGCCCCTGGGTGTCTGCAGTTGTAACATTGTATGTAACTTTCCATTAATGGGCCATTGAGCTTATTCAAGACAGATATCACATATTTTCATCTCCTCTGGGTAACATTGCCCCCAGTGCCGGCCCAGAGGGGTGCTCGGCCACTGCTGGCTGGACAAATGTCCCTCCCCCACACCCATCCGCACATTGCCCAGTATTGTACTCACATTTCCTCTGTTGATGTAGACAGTGACCTGTCCCTCATCCCTGATCTCAGAAAACATGGGGGCCCCCACCAGCAGGTCAGAGAGTCCGTCCCCATTCAGGTCAACTGCGCACAAGGAGGAGCCGAAGTAAGAGCCCATCTGCAACCAAGTTGAGTTGCAACAAAGCATTCAGTGTCTGCTCTCACACAAGGATGCCCTCGCTTTCCTCCACCCCATTGGCTTTAGAAACATCCCTCAGAGGAATTGAACAATGAGAACACATGGACACAGGAAGGGGAACATCACACACCAGGGCCTGCTGTGGGGTGGGGGGAGGGGGGAGGGATAACATTAGGAGATATACCTAATGTTAAATGACGAGTTAATGGGTGCAGCACATCAATATGGCACATGTATACATATGTAACAAACCTGCACGTTGTGCACATGTACCCTAAAACTTAATGTATACTAAAAAATAAAAACATAAAAAAAAAGAAACATCCCTCAGAGGCTGGATGGCTATGCTGCCCCCTAAACCAGAATGCCTAGCAAAGAGTGAAATACCCAACTTCCAGCAGCAAGGCAGGGCCCCAGTCAATGTGAGACAAAGCTAACTGGCCCAAAGTCCCCCATTCCTGGAGTCCTATCAAGGGGAAGATAAATAGATTGATGCCCACAGAATGAGGTGCTGTTTTTAAAAATGCAAGCTGAGGACACAAAGTTATGTTACAACCATAATAAAAATGCTCCTTATATCAGACATTTGACAAGGCCAAGCAAGTAGGAATATGAAATCTCACAACACAAGAAAGGCATGAAAATAAATGTTACATGGGGAAATAGGTTATTCTCTCCTGGTCCTATGCATAGCTGAAAGATTGTTTAGGAAGGCATGAGCTGAAGTGACAGAAAAAGGTACAACTTTTAAGACTGTTTAACTGATGAGGGAACAGAGCAAGATAATATTGACTTTTAATTATAGCTTAATTAGGGGTCTCAAACCCAAATACCAACAGGATCCAGGCAGGTGATATAACAGGCATAAGAAAAAAAATTAATGTGGCAAGTGACACTTGTCTTCCTTGTCTACATAACAATAGGGAGTGGTGGAGACTGTGGCAAACTGGAGCCCACAAGCCTGGCTAAAGGAGCAACTTCAACCCAGCTGCAGCTAACTGCCACCAAGAGGAATGCTGACCCAGAGAGGAGCAACCTTTCCATTTTCCAAAAGAAGCCAAAAATTTAAAACTTTATTTAAAGTGCCAGTGTTTTAAATGCTCGCAACTTCTTCATGTGTAAAAACAATAAACAAATACTGTGCAAGCCAAACAAAAGTATTTGTAGGCTGTATTCTTTCCAAAGGCTGTCAGTTTGCAACCTCTACTTTAAAAAAAAATAAAAGAAGAAGGCCGGGCATGGTGACTCATGCCTGTACTCCCAGCACTTTGGGAGGCGGGTGGATCACAAGGCCAGGAGTTCAAGACCAGCCTGGCCAACATGGTGAAACCCCATCTCTACTAAAAATACAAAAATTAGCCAGGCGTGGTGGCAGGCACCTGTAATCCCAGCTACAAGGGAGGCTGAGGCAGGAGAATCGCTTGAACCTGGGAGGTGGAGGTTGCAGTGAGCCAAGATCATGCCACTGCACTCTAGCCTGGGCAACAGAGCAAGACTCTGTCAAGAAAGAAAAGAAAGAAGAAAGAAGAAAGAAAGAAAGAAAGAAAAGGAAAGAAAAGAAAAGAAAAGAAAAGAAAAGAAAAGAAAAGAAAGAAGGAAGGAAGGAAGGAAGGAAGGAAGGAAAGAAAGAAAGAAAGAAAGAAAGAAAGAAAGAAAGAAAGAAAGAAAGAAAGAAAGAAAGAAAGAAAGAAAGAAAAGAAAAGAAAGAGAAAAAGCATTATTCTTTTAAAATAAATGTTTTCTAATAAAAGGCCCCTGGGTTGATGGACATGAACAAGCCTTTTCTTTTACTGTTGGAGTTTGTTGGCAGCTGACCCAGGGAGTTTGAGGGAGAGAGGTAGAGGACACTCCAATCTATTTCCTGCAGCTAACAGGGTCACAGGAGGGCTTTGTAGTGGCCGCTCAGAAATCCTTCCCCAGTGATATGCCAAGGCCATCTTCCTCCCCTCTGATTACCCATTCTCAAAGGAGAACGGAGCAGGAAAGGGTTGAAATCACAGAGGGTGAGGAGGAAAGAAACCGAGTTGCCAGTCACTATTTCAGTGGCCTTGCCAATCTCCCCATCTGAGCTTTGGTAAAAGAAATCAGTAAGACACAGGCAAAGACCCAAAGAGCCAAGCTGCCGGCTGTGCTCACTGGCTGAGCCCCAGGGGAACTATTTGTTTCATTCCAAAGGACTATTTAACTTGGCATCTTCATCAATGTTAAATTAGAAATCTCTATATGTGAAGTTTCCTATCTCAGTTTTGAAATACAAATGCTTCACATACTCCGTTAATTCAATAAAACTTCAATATGGCAATGACATGCTTTGGGTTGTGTGTCCGATGATCAGAGCTCCCCATCAGCCTGGAAATGTGGAGATGTGTGTCTGTATTAACATCTGAACTGCACACATGTTGGTGATTTCTTAAGTGTACTATTTGGAGAAAGTCAACCAATAAAGACAAGAACCAGGTTTTTTTTTGTTTGTTTTGTTTTGTTTTTTTAATCTTTTTGCTTTGTTTCTTCTTATAGGAAGCCAGGATACAGAACTATCTGACCAAATTCTAGCCAAACAGAAGCAGAAGTGAACCGGTGGTTTGCTGAGTTAGAACCCTCCTGTCTATGTGACTCTGGACATAGGGATAAATCTAAAGGCATCCTTTGAAAGCCTGGGGTCATGTCCTTTTGTAGGAGGTAATGGAGAAGTCAGAAAGACATGAATGTCTCATTTCTTCTGGCAAGAAGCAGAATAAGTTGTATAAAGAAAGGTCATGGCCTATTTCAAAAGCAGAACGATGATGACAGGGTAAATCTAGTTGGAGACACTAGTAGAAGGAAGTGAAGGCAAGAGGACTGTGAGTGAGTGGCAGAAAGAAGGGGTGCCTATGGAATGGTGCAAAGGTTAGGGCCAGAAGAGCCCTAAAGAAAAGAAAAAGTCAAATGGCTACGAAGCCAAGAAGTTGAATACCTAGGCCTTTCTGTCCCTTCTCAGGGAACCTGATGTATCTTGGTATGATAAGGACATCCAAGCAGACATTCAGGCCTGAACCTGTCCTGGAACTCAATGGCAGAAGTCTTCAGGAAGTTTAGACAAGTGGGTTCCCAAAGGTTAATCTCATCCTCCTTGCACCACCCACTCTCAGATCTACCCCCAAAAACCTGATCAACTTGAGCATAGGTTGTCATCCAAACCAAGAGGTTTTCAAGGAGGAGAGAGGGCACAATTACAGATTGTTAATTACTCGAAGGCAATAGGAATTAACCGGGCCTCCCCAGGGCACAGACAGTAAGAAGTAGGGCAGGGAAGGAAAAGCAGTTTGGGGGGGCACAGCTACAACTGAACATAAAGATACTCAGAAACTCCACAATTCATTTTAAATAATCCTTGGCCAGGTGCGGTGGCTCATGCCTATAATCCCGCACTCTGGGAGGCCAAGGTGGGTGGATCCCTTGAGCCCAGGAGTCTGAGACCAGCCTGGGCAACATGGTGAAACCCCATCTCTACAAAAAATAATACAAAAATTTGCTGGGCATGGTGGCACATGTCTGTGGTCCGAGCTACTTGGGAGGCTGAGGTAGGAGGATGGCTTGAGTCCAGGAGGCAGATGTTACAGTGAACCAAGATCATGCCATAGTGAGACTCTGTCTCAAAAAAAAAAAAAAAAAAAAGGAATCCTTTACCTTTAGGCTTTCAAACCCAGGTACATTTGAAGGGAAGAGGGAGATTGTTTCCATGCTAGATACATTCACCCATTTGTTATCTTCTGCAGAAGATCTAAAATGTTAGCCTTAATTCCACTCATACCCTACTTGCTCTTTGAAACTCTCTTTTGTAAATCACAAGTAGCACAGAGTTATTTCTTTTCTAACTTTAAGGGTGCTTGGAAAACCTTTTTGCAGAATGGCTCACAGTCATTTTCCAGTGCTGTTGCTTTGGGGTTTTGGAAATGTTAAAATAACACAAGCCAGCAGAGTTCTCGGGAAGGCAGAGCCATTCTGAGGAAAAATGCAAAACCAAGTTTGGTGATGCATTTTTTATTCAAAAGATAATGACAATTATACACTAAGTGTACCTATTCGGATTGTTAAAATTGCAAAAAGGTCTACTTGAATGGGAGAACAACATGGAAGGATCCTAGGCTGGCGTACAGCAGTTCTAACTCGGCAGGAACAGAATTGAGGAGGCACATGGCCTCCTCCCATGTCCCAGACATCCTATGCTTCTTCCCAGATCCCACTAAGGCCTCCACCAAGACCAGCCTCCAAATTACCCCCACAGCTCCCAACCTAAACTTGTGTCCCTTAGAGTAGCCAAGCTCAGCCAAACAGTCCTGCTGATCTAAGCCACACAAGAAGTGCATGACTGATAAGCTCATGAAAACTGTTGCTTATTAATAGCAGGACTCTCTAATTGGCTTAATTTTAGACAACAGGGCAGTATAATGGAAACTTTCAGAAAGCAGAGAGAGGATTAGGGACTGGGTGGGGAGGACCCAGGCAGAGTAATCTCACCCAGGCTAACTTTAGGGCAGCACCCTGAGCTATTTCTGCTTCAAGGTTCTAAGAGGAATCGGGCAACCTGTGTTTGGATTTTCTTTGTGTGGCAACAGTCACCTTGGCAATGACAGTTGAGGGCTGAGGATTCGGGAAGGGGGTAATGTTGGGCTGGTGAAACAGGCTCAGTGAGAAGCATTTATTGCTACCTATACTCAGAAAGATCTGCTCTCTCTGGAGGTGGAGATGCGTTCAGAAAGGATGGAGGCAGAGAGACAGGGCATGCAGTCACTTTGATGACAGTCTGAACTATGGACAATCTCTTAAAACTCTGTGCTGTAACTTGGCCCCATATAACTCATCGTGCTACAGAATGTCTCCTAAAGCGAGTATGAATCCCATGAATGTACAGATTACACATACCGCTGAGAATGTAAAGACACCAACAAGCAGACAGCACTGCCATATAAACACAGGGCACAGGTAGGGCCTTCAAACCAATTTTCTAAGAAGTACTGACTCCCACATGATCACATCTCTCAAATAAAAAATAGTCACTTATACCAAGAACCTCACCTTTTTACCTGATGCTTGAAAGATCTTAATTAAGGTGCCTGATCTTCGGTCAGCTCTGAAAATATAAACCTATGGAATGAAAAAAAAAAAATCTAGTTGGGATGAAATCAATGATCAAAGATATTTATCAGCACTCTCCTGGGAGTCCTATTTAAAAGCTTAAGAGCCAGGTGCACAGCAGATGTGCTTATGCTAGCTGATGATCATGAAGAAGTCAGCTGTCATTTTACCAGCCCTGCAAAAAAAAGGGTCCTTCAATCCTGAGGCAGACATCACCTCCACTGCTCCTGAACCACAATACTTATAAAAGCCACACACAATAAGACCCAAGGAGCTTCCAAATTACAAGTAAACAATTCAACTCTGAGAAAAAGCTAGTATTTTGTTTCTTGAAATATTTCCTTTATTCCTGTTTTTAAAATTAGTTGGTGGTATGGATTGGACTTTATTCCCAGTAAGACTTTACCAGGCATTACAACAGAAGATAAAGGGATAGGTGGAGATGAGTACTGTAGACAAAGCAGTTTCCCAAAGTGATTTCACATAATATTAGAGTCATGTGATCTGCCTGGGTAAGTATGAGTTTCGTTTGGGAAATGTGGAGTTAAACATTAAGTAAATTCTTTGACTGTGGAACTTTTTAGAGCCTTTAGCATGTTCATGTGAACTATGCATCGCCACTGCAAAGACGATCGCTGACATTTAACTTCCTAAATGTACTTGACTATGGAAGTTCTTTTTTTTGGATTACATCTCGTGGGAAGAGTGTCTCATGAGAACCAGTGTAAGTAACCTTCCCATGAGATAAGGAACTGCCATCTTAGTGTGAGTGCTTTTGTGCCCTGACACTAGAATATCCAGCAAAATCCTGAAGGCCAGGGGTCCTTGGGAATCAAGTCTGTACTAGCCCCAATCCCTGGGAATGTGGAATTGTCAGCAACTTTGTCACTATGACCAGTTTCCCCATGCCTCTCAGGTGGTCTAATTGAAAGAAGCATTTTTATGTACTTTATAAACTGGGTCCAGGAGTCCCGCTGTCTGGCTCTATCAATTATAAGTACCATTCTTAACTTTTTAGCTTTATACCTTGCACCCCCCAGATAGCCAGTGAGAGGGGTTTGCGGAGGGGTCATCTTAAGACTTGACAGGGACTATGAAGTTCATCACAATCATCTGAAGGAAAAACTATAAAACTGGATCGTGTTTTCTGCAATTAGGGAGAAAAGAAAGCTGCTATCATTAGCATAGAGGCACCTGCATCACTATGAACTAGACGTAGGCATTTTTACCATTTCTACAGAGATGCCCGGTAGCCCGCAGCCCCTCCCCAAGAAGACAACATCAATGTGAACAGCTCTCAGTGCTTCTTTCTCTACTATTTAGATAAATTCATGCAACTCAGAAAGAACCACCTCTTTCTTGAGGTGATCGAAGGTCACCTGCTTGATCCCTCCTCCCTGCCAGCTCAGGGCCCTGGTTTATCTGGTTTCAGTTTTGAAGAACCTCTTTCCACAGCATCAGTGTTAGGGAGGAGGGAGGCACATGCTCCAGAAACGTGAGCAGCAGCTCCTAACCTCTGCCCAGGAGGATCCACAGAAATTATCCTTAGTCAAGCCTAGTCAACTGGAAAGTTCGTCAGCTCCCTGATCATCCTGACCTCCTGGCTGAAGGCTCCAATTACCAGTGGTCTCAGCTCATCTGGGCTAATCCAGAATCCAGATTCCACTTCTCCAAGCCCTGGGAGATATGACCAGACTCTATCACAGGTCTACCCCTAAAGGTTCAGATCCAAAGTTCATTCCTCTGTTCACTCAGTCTTTCCCATCAGACAACCTATGGAGCTTCTTAAAAATGTGGGTTCCTGATCCATCTGTACCTACTCAATCTGGATTTCCTGTACCTTCATGATAAAGAACCAACGAGCGTAGTTCACAATTCAGGCCCCTCAGAGGTCATGTTTCCCATAGGAATTCAGGCAGCCCTAGATCCAGGGGGTGGGTTTTTTGGCAGATACTATAGTTTAGGGAAAGCCAGACCCACATATTTCCAGTCCAGCCTTTGGGCTGAACCAGTCTTGGGAACCCAATGTTCCTTCTCAAACACTGGGGAAATAAATACGAGAATGATTTGGGGCATGAATAAAGCCTCAAAGATATCTGAGACTGGACCTAGCTCCATTAAATCAAAGCCAAACTTGGGAAGGGTTTGGGATTTGAAGTTGGACAGCACTAAATGCCATTCCTTTGAAGGACATCATAAGGCCAGGGCTCAGTCTTATAAATTACACACACACACATGGTCAGCTGTGAAAAACCTCAGATGAGAGTGTGCAGGAAATCGAGAGTGTGAGTATACTCACACTCTAATTGAGCTTTCAAGGGAAACTTTCCAATGGAGTGGGGCAGTCAGGGGGTTCCTCATCACCTCCCCGCCAGCCACCCAGTAGAATGTTCAGGTCAATGTCAGCTGGCAAACCTCTGCACCAGGGACAGCATGCTCCCCTCTTCTGTCTGACCCCAGCTATTCCACAGATGTTTCTCCTCACCTTGCCGATGCCTTTGTCCTGTGGGGCACCTCCTACCACATCAGTGATGGACGGGTGAGAGAAGTGGCCAGCGGTCACTGCGTAGCCTGAACAGGATGGGCGGAAACCAAGCACACGGTTGAAAAAGAAGGGAAGGGAAAAAAAAACATCCATCAGAGGAAAATGTTTCTCAAGCATGCTCCCTACTCTTGGAACATAAACTACCAGGAAAAAAATGGCAGCTGTCAACCTTCTCATGCTGAAATGGCTCTCATCTCACAAAAAGTCATGTTCACAAGGATATCAGGGCAGGAAAGAGGGCTTTCTGAGTGTCTTCTTTCGGACAAGTACTGTATGAAATACTATATATCTGTTTTCTTCTTTTCAAGGCATAGTTTTCATACGGTAAGGTCATATATCTGACGTGTAAAACTCAATGAATGCACACATGAGCGTAGCCATGCAACCACCACCCAGATCAAGGAAGTGACTATAACCACAGAACCATAACCCCAGAGGGTTCCCTCATGCCCTTTCCCAGTCAATATGCCCCACACAGGTAGCCACTATTCTGATTTCTATCACCATATATTAGGTTTGCCTTTTCTTGAACTTCACTCAACATAACATCTGTGACATTCATCCACATCGTTGAGTACAGTAGTAGTTTCTTTTTATTATTGAGTAATATCCGTTATATAAATATGTCATATGTTTATTCTGTTGCTGGGCATTTAGGTTGTTTCCAGGCTGGGGTTAATATGAACAAGGTTGCTACCAACATTTTTATGCATGTCTTTAGGTATCTCTTTCAGTCTAAAAACTTTATGAAGAAGGCATGACTGTTTCTTCCATTTTACAGATACAGAATTAGAAAAACCTGTTAAACAACATGCCAAAGATCACACAGCAAGACTCAAATCTAATATGTGCCTCTAAAGCCCCTGCTGTTAACCACACTCCCTCCTACAAGAAGGCAAAAGAAGCTGTCAGTGGGTGGGTGGGTAGATGCATGGTTGGGTAGATGGATGGGTGGATGGGTGGGAGGGTGGTCAGTGAAAAAATATGGATGCAAAAGGAACCTAGAAACAAAGGAAAAGATTGCCTAAGCTTAGCCTCAATGTCTCCTGCTTTCTGAGAGCCTTGCTAGCAGGCCGAAAGCTCTCCTCTGGCCAGCATAAATCCTGTACAGGCTGCCATATAATCCCCAAACTTGTCATCACCCTCTAACTCTAAAGTGATTGTAAGTTGTTTGAGTTTTGCGATGACATCATATCATGATCAATTCTTCCTCACCATGTGGCTGATTTCTCTCAGACTGGCGACTGATAGTACCTAAGAGTATTCTGAGTGAGATCAAAGCCTGAACGGATCCTTGATAATCCCTGCAGCTGATAAGAGCCTCTAATGTGTATACAAAGAGAAACCACAGGCTCGAAGCTTCAAGGTAGCTGTTCTAGACCCCAAACCCATCATCCAAACTGGGCTTTCTTCTGCTCTCTCTTCATTCCCTGATTCAATAAATATGTGTTGAGTTACTACTATACACCAGGCACTATACCAAATGTGAGACACAATCCCACATTTTGTCTTTAAGGTGCTCCCAGCCCAGTGAGAAGTACGGTACCAGTGATAGGTGCTCTCTCAGACGCACCCACAGGGAAGGCAGCTCAGCATTTAGACTCTGTGCTCAGAAACCACAGGTTCATACCCTAATTTTGCTACTTAGGAGCCATGTGACCTTGGCAAGATGTATAATTTCTTTGCTCCTCAGTTTATCTATAAAATGTAGATAATAATAGCTACTTCATAACGTTGTTTCAGAAATTAAAAAGAAATAATACATACAGCCTGGCATAGGGTAAATGCTTAATAAACAACAGCACTAGGCAGCTGGGTGCCTACAGGAGCAAACACCCCAGAGTAGAAGGATTGTTGGGTCTATGCTACCAGGCAAAAAACTTGTAGTTAGAAGGGAAAAGGCAAGTCAATGACTCCCTAACCCCATTTAACAAGAAGTTCCCAGTGACGCTATGCAAAAAGGGAGTCAGGGCCTTTCCCTGTAAGTTACGTATCATGAGTGTGAAAGAGCATTGTGTGTCATCATTAGGCCTTCCTAAATTTAGCTTCGCTTTCAATCCAGAATTATAGCATTTAGGGCATAAATTAAAGAAAAGAGTCTTGTAATTGTCATCTACACAAGCAAAGACAGCCTATGTCTGTTCTTAAATTGGCATGGCCCTTGTCCCAGTGTCATTCTGCCTGATAGCTACATTAAATTGTGTCTATCTTCTTTCCAGAAGATTAAAAGAGTTAAGAAAGCAAGAGAAATTTTTCTGAGCCTTTAATTAACCTTCAGCATTAGGTTGCCATCTGTCATGATAATTTCTAGTTCTTATCTTTCTATTTGCAACCAGTTTTGTGATCAGAAAGCAAGGACTCCATCCAAAGGGACGCCCGTGGAAAATCAAGACTCCATCACACTCATTTCTACCTGACCATCTGAACTTCAACAATTGATAAAATGAGAAAATAAAATGTTTATTTCCCTGGAGGTTCAACTGTCAGCTTTTTAATTAAAGCATACAGTTTTAATTCAGTTCCCTCCTTGGTTTTCCTCTCTACCTTGTGTTTGTGGAGCTAGATGTGAAGATGCCCTGGCTAAAGATGTAAGTCATTAGAACAACAGGCGTCAAAGCCAACTAACTCCTCTTTCCAACAATAAAGCAATAATTTGTGAATCTGGTGGGAATCACTCCCATTTCCCCTTTCTTACCTGTTCTCTCCCTGAGTACTCACCCAGGTAGGTGTACCGCCTGTTCATGATCACTTCGTCGTTCAGTTTCAAATAGGTGTTGTCCGTAAGGTTCAGCACTTTGATGGTTCCAGCCCAATAAAATGACCCTGGAGCACCCATCACCACCAGCTCCTACCAAAAAGAAATCCAACGGTAACCAGCGAAGGAAGTGAGGAGGGGAGGAGGGGAGTGCAATGAGAACCACAGTCACAACAAAGGAGAAATTCCTCACACCAAGAACTTTTTTTTCCCCAGCTAAGCAACAAAAACAGATCTCACCAGATTCACCAGCATTATGGAATCTATTATACAGACGGGATTATCAGGACTAAAGATGTGAAGAGACTGAGCAAGGTGCCAGAATTTACGACAGGCCAGGCCCCTATTCTATCCACGATGAGACCACACACATTTCCTCAACTTTACATCAGGCTCTAACAAGGAAATGACAAACAGCTGACATTGACCTCAACCACAGATTCTGGGGAACACCACTCATGAAAAGCAGTAAGCAATACCGCACGCTGCCTGGACTCCAGGCTCACCATTCAACTCCCCCGACCTGATGCATAGCGAGAGGAAACTGTGCACTAGTACTCCAGGGAATCCCCTCCAGACCACACTCAAGACCCTCTCAGGGACGTTCTAGAACATGGTTTTACGATCATTACAGTCCACTGCAAACATGGAAGAACAAAACCAAGAGACCAGCGAGGTCAACTAAGGAAGAACACAAACTGGAAGAGGAGACCACAAGGCAGCAATAGACGGTATCACTGTTAAAAACAGACTCAAGGCCGGGCGCAGTGGCTCATGCCTGTAATCCCAGCACTTTGGGAGGCCGAGGCGGGTGGATCACTTGAGGTCAGGAGTTTGAAACCAGCCTGGCCAACATGGTGAAACCCTGTCTCTACTAAAAATACAAAAATTAGCCAGGTGTAGTGGCACATGCCTGTAATCCCAGCTACTCAGGAGGCTGAGGCAGGAAAATCGCTTGAACCCGGGACGCAGAGGTCTCAGTGAGCCAAGATCATGCCACTGCATTCCAGCCTGGGTGACATAGCAAGACTCTGCCAAAAAAAAAAGACTCAAGAACATAAGAGGCACAGCTGTCTTCAGCATTTAGATCAGGGGGAAATGGTCAACAGGGCTGAGAGCATGTTTGTGCCCCAGAACCATCACCAATGCTGACAATAACCCTAAGTTCCCAGAAATGATTTGGTCACCCAAGGAAGTCAGCACAGATATCTGCTGGGGTTTTCCCCTGGGTGATACGATAATGGAAATCAATCAACATCCCCTGCTGTCTCACTCCCAAAGTTTATTTCCTTTGTATTTTTCAAAATTCTAGACCAGACTGTTTTCCAAGAGTGCAGGGCTCAGGTAAAATTCAACGCTGTCCACTATTTCAACCACATTAGGCTCTTCTCCCGCCACTGCCCCCTCAGACTGCATGCCTAGGACACTCTAAACTAATTCTGGTCTTCGGAACTCCCTCTGCTCTTTTTATCTCCATCTGTGCAATGCCCTCACACTTCCTCTGCTTGTGTAACCCTTTTGCAGTATTCAAAACTCAGTTGAAATGTGGGTGAATCCTAGACCAAATGTTGATGAGAAAAAAAATGACTCCATTCATAGGAAGTTCTAGAATCAGCAAAACCAATCCACACTGATGGAAGTCAGATCGGTGGGTACCTGGAGTAAAGAGGAGGAACACTGTCTGCAAAGGGGCATGAGGAACTTTCCAAAGTGATGGAAATGTTCTCATCTTCATTCAGACAGAGACGACATGGTATACACATTTGTCAAAACTCATCGAACTCTGCATTTAAAATAGTGTATTTTATTATATGTATTAATTTTTTTAATTAATAATCTTGATTTTTTAAAATTCCAGAACAGTGATCAAACACTAACAAGGAAGTTATCACATAAAAACACAAAACATGCTAATGAGATGACATTTTACAAGCATTAAGACGAAGCTCCCATTGTGCAGAGGCTGTGCTGGAGCTAGGAGGCAGGCTGTGCTTGTATCCATCAGAGGTCCCTGGCTTTCAGTCCTTCCTTTCCCCAACAGGGAATCCCTACTTTTGGATTACCTTTATTTTCTAAAGTTTCGACACCGCAATAAGAAATAATCAGAATTATTTTTCTAATGAAATCAGTAATTTTTCACTCAACAATGTTTATTGGGCACCTACTATTATGTCTCAGAGTTCACACTAGATATAAAGATAAATAAAGTCCCTTCGTAGATCATTCTTGGGGTAAGACAGCATGGTAATGTGCAAAGTATTTCAGAAAAAAATTCTATGCAAACAGGTTAAAATCAACAAAATTTCTAGAGGAAACCTTTCAGCTATAGACAAAACTCCAAAGATACTGGTCATGAAGGCTCATGGGGATAACAGATGCTGTGCAGGTCAAGTCTCTCACTGCTGAAACCCACCTGACCTTCCCCTGAGCCTTCATAATTCCCCTGCACCCCGTCCCTTGGTCACCCACATATATTTCAGAAACAGATCTTTTCAGGTTGATCTCCCTCTGCAGAGACGAGCCCATGCACTGGCAGAAGCTGCTGGCTCTGACAAGTCCTTGGAGGCTAGATACTGCCGCAGAGATTTAGAATTTCTGAGGACAATTCATAAAGTCACCACTGAATTCTCAGGGAGCAAGTGTCTGCAAAAGCCAAAAGTACCTAAAGAAAAAAAATTGAGAGAGGAGGATAGAGCCTGCAGGCAAGAGGGCAATGCCTTAAACAATATGTGCTATGGTTAATTTGGGGAAGAGCCTTAACAAAGGATAGGGCAGGAACACAGATGGAAGAAAAGCCACTAGATTCTCGCCGGAAAGGCTTGCTTTTTGATAATTCAGGAGGGTGTAGACAAGAAATGACTGTTGATGAGCACTTCATTTTAAAGTTTTGAGATCCTACCCCCCTTGAAGGAAGCTGTTGATGATAAGCCAGATGTTCCCAGGGGTATCTCGTTGTTTTATAAAAATAGATAGCTTTCTGCAGTCAGGACGCTCCACTGGGAAACACAGCAGAGCATCCATCCACTCATTCTTTTTACACTCATCTGTCCCGCATAAAAGACCAGGCTAGTTCTAGAAAGAGTACAAAAAACACAAATAAGTTCATCAGAGGAGAGAGACTTTTTCTCCTGGCCTTGAGCTTGGAAAGGAATTTGTAATCAGTGTCCAAATATAATACAAAGGGCACTGAAGAACCTAATGAGCAACCTCCTCAGCTCCAGATGTATCCTCAGTGCAGAGCTTTCTCCACCTGCAGCTTTGCACAGGCCAAAGCTTTGAGCATCAGCACAGGCCTGAAAAGGCTCTTCGGGACATTGGGGGCAGGGATGGGATATGTTGCTTTCTGATGATTTAGACTAACCCAGGATAAAAGTTGAAAAATGTATGCCTACCATACCACTGCATCCCCTCTCAAACATTACAAACAGGGTAAGATAAAGTAATTCCTGTCTTCAAAAACCTTTAAAACCAACAGCTCTTGTTTTTACCGCACCACGCCACCCCGCCCCCAGTGCTCACACCCCTCTCCCTTCAGCCCATACTACATAAAACAGGGCCAAGCCTGCGACCCTCAGGGCTGAGGCTGAAGGGAGGGACAGTGCCTTCCTGGAAATCCCTCATAGTTGTGTTTTCTGTTCACTATGGATGATGCTTGTGACCTTTCTGGTGCTGTTCACAAGTGCTAGGAAAAAGTGACCAATACTTAGCTCCCCACCATGCAGGAACAGCCAGTGTCAATGTCACACACACAAATGAAAGCTTCTCTAAGCAAAGGCCACCACTACCTAAATCACATTTGTGGAATCCCATCAATAAGCAATGCAGCTTTTTCCCAAGATGCATTTATTAGCAGAACCCCTAGAGGGACCGGGGTATGTAGGTGGGCCTGGGAGAAGCCATATATTTCCTCTGTGTACTGCAAGTTGGCATGAGCAGCTGGGCAGGAGTGCCCGGGATCTACAACGGAAGTCCGTGCTGAACAAACTCCCACCCAAGTGCCTCTAGGCTTCTACAGCAGGCGTGAACGCCAGCCCAGCTGGTCCAAATCCTCTCTTGCTGCTAAGCAGTATCTACTACCTCTGTTAGCCTCATCTACAAAAATAAATAAACCTCCCAGGAAATTCTCTCTAATCCTCAATGACAGGCTAAAATTCAGGTGGTATCCATAGCTCAGAAGGCTTTGTTAAGCTCAGGGTCACTGACCTGTAGGTCAAGCAGGCACCTTAGGCCAAAATATTTTGGGGCAACATAGCTATGACCAGAAGGCCACAGATCCATGTCCAGCTTGGGAGGGGACAAGAGCTCACAGAAAAGGCAAGCCCAAGTGGCGAGGTCAGCAAGAGGGCAGAGGAGGGGAGTCGCGCTGGCCTGGACCCTTCAACCACATTTCCTGCTCAGCCACAAACAGCTGAACTTCCAGAAACAAGGCAGGCGGTGAGTTCAAAGACCTCCTGTTTAAGGAGGCCAAAAGCCTGGGAACTGAAGCGGAGGCCAAAGTCCAAAGTAGCCAGGAGACAGCAGGCCGGGGTGAGAGGACAGAGTGGCGCCCAGAGGGGCTGCCTTCCCACTCACCACCGCCCACCCTCCCCGGCCACTCTGTACACCCACCATGTCCCCACTTTGCTGTACCATGAGCACAGCCAGCACATGCTGACGCCCCATGTTTCCCTCAGGTTCTAAATCCCAAAGCCTGGATTTCAGCAGGTCTTCTGTTCTTCTGGTCACCCTGAGCTTGCACTGCTACCTGGACTTCCCCTCCACACTCCTGCCCCGCCGGTTCCTCCTACCACTCCCTGCCTCCACTCAGCCCAATGCCTGACTTGCCAGCTGCTGCGGCAAACATAATGACACTTCCCTCCTGGGAACACTTTCTCCTCGGCTCTCTGTCAACATCTCCGTTGAGTTCTGATGTCTCCCATCAATCTAGCTTCTCCTCCCATCTAAAGGGAGGTGTCTCCCCCATGCCCTACACTAAGCACACTCATCCCCTAAGAGAGTCATGAGCAAGGGCCAAATCTAAGTTTCTGCCCCAGGCAGGACTCCAGTCCCTAAGTCCAAACGTCCTCTAAAAACATCGCACACTCCATGTGTCTGAAAGCAGACTTGGCAGTTTATATCTCCCAATGGATTCTTTCTCAGGCAACCCCTTTTCACCAGAGGCACCACCATTCTCCAGAAGCCTGGCTCAAACCCTCCTTCCTCTACCCCACAGCTCCCTGGCCACCCAGCCCCTTGACACTTCCTTCATATTCTCTGCCTCCCCCAATCATTTTTATTCCTTAAGCCTCCCTCTACACTGTCCTGTTGCTTCACGGCCTCCTACCACATCACGGCCTCCTACCAGGCCTCCCTTCAGACCCTTCCACTCCCAAAGTTCTTGGCAAACCCAGCTCAAATAGCCTTTCTTTCAACACTGCCATCTGCCAGTGTGTCATCTGCTTGTGAACTTACAGTGGTTCCCACTGCCTACTGACTCAAGTCATACAATACTAGACAGGCCTGTTGGAGGAACAACAGCCATAGTTGTCACACAATCTAAATGTTTACTGAGATGGAAGAAGAGAGTGAAGTCGCCACATGGCAGGATGGCATTTCAATGGGGAGAGGAAAAGTTGTTTAACAAACCACTATCAGAACAACCAACTATATATTTAGAAAAATAATGTAGTTAGTTTCTATCACACAATGTATACAACACAAATTCCAGAAAGATTAAAGATCGAAATCTTTTTTAAAAACAACCTATGAAAGTGCTATTAAAAATACAAGTATATTGAAAATATAAGTATAAAATATGGGAGTTTGTTCAGCCCAGACATGTGTTGTAGATCCTGGGCACTCTCCTGCCCAGCTGTTCATGCCAACTTGCAGTACACATAAGGAATAACCTTCTTAAGAGATAAGTTTAGAATCTAGGGGGAAAAAAAAAAGACTGATAGATTTGGCCAAATGTGCATGTTTATTGCCAGGATGATAAAGACACCATAGGCAAACTTAAAACATAAGAAAAAGGCTGACGAAAAAATTTGCAACACATAGATCAGGTAAGAGATTACTGTTGAAAATATGTAACAAGTTCCTAAAAACCAGGAAAACAACAACAACAACAAAACAGAATAATGTACTGAGAACATAAACAGGCAACTTCCAGGAAAACAAATACAAATGGTCAATATTTTAAAAGGATATTAAACGACATTAATAATCAGGGAAAGTGACATTAAAACGAGATGTTTTTTCATAACAAAAATTTAAAGTCTGAGTGACAGAAGATAGAGACAGAAGCAATGCAGGGGAGTGTCAACTGGTAAACATGTCTGAAGTGCAATTTGCCAACATGTATCAAAATTCAAATCTGAGTGCCTTTGGACCCAGCAGTTCCTCCATTAGCGTCTCTTCTAAAGAAACACTTGTGTACAAGGAGCCACGTGAATGGATCTCCAGTGCAATGCCACCAGTGGGAGTCCGGCATGTCCTAGCAGCAGCTGAAAATACCATGTAGTGGGTGAGGTAGGAGATGAGCCTGGAAAGGTATGAAGGCTGGGAGGCCAAGGGAAGGCATTTGCATTTCATTCTAAGTAGGATGAGAAGACACCAGAAAGTCCTGAGCAAGAGAGCACCATGATATTTTTCTTGTTTGTAAAAGGTGGTTCTGGCTGCTACATGGGGACCAGTCTGTCCAGAGGCAAGGGTGGAAGCAAGACGGCAGAAGGATTCCGCAGTGGGTTGGAAGCAAGACAACTATGGCTTAGATTTGTAGGGTGGCAGAGGATGTGGAGAGCAATGGATGTCATTGTTAGAGGTTTTGAGGGCATAGGAGGTGGTGGGACTTGCAAGGTGGCTTAGAAGTAGGAGAGTGAGGTGAGAGAACAATCTTTAAATTCGGCCTCAATGGTTAGGATGATTGGCGGTGCCATTCCCAGGGCATAGAACTCTGTCGACTGTCATAAAAATGATTCTCCAGCGAGGTAAGAATCACTGAGGGTGCGGAATGGGGGTTGGAGGGTAGCATCTCCTATTTATTGCTTTGAGAGTGAAAATAAAACTTTAGACTTCCTGCCTTTTCTTTCTTGCTTTCCGGATCAGACACTATATTGCCAACTGTCTATGTTCTCTTTGGATTTAAACAGCAGTTTCTGAAAAGAAGGTAGGCAGTCTTGCTCCTGACTCAGGAGGGGCCCTCACTTTGGAAGCCAGAGAGCACCCTTCATCCTCCCTCCACCCCCCATGTCCCATGCCCTTCCCCAGCTCTCTGCTCTCCTGGAGTGAGGAAAAGAGAGAGGTGGCCTCAGGGAGCCAAGTCCAGGGGCCAGGATGAGGAGCTTTACATTGTAATCCTCCATGGACTGGGAAGCCTCGGAGTCAGAAGGATGGGTTTCATTTGAAGGACCCTGGGGCTAGTATGCAGAAAGCACACTTCACAGGTCAGAATGGATGCAGGCTGGGTGATAAAGTGTTCTAACCTAGCCCATGGTGATGGGTGCACAACACTGTGAATGCACTAATGCCACTGAATCGCACTTTAAAGTGGTGACTTTTATATTATGCGTCTTTTACCACAATTTTTAAAAAAGCATAATAGACGTAAGAAGACCAATCAGGGCCAGTGTACCTCCAGGTGATGGTGGTGGCCTTTCTAGAAGCATGATGGTGATAATGGAGGCGATTGTAATAGTAATAAAAGCTGTCATATCTGGGATGTGTTTTGGAGGCTAAAACAACAGGACTGCAGATGAATTAGAAGTAAAAAGTACTCTTTTTTTGGCCTGAGCAACCACACGGATGGACAGTGCCAGCAGGCAGTCATGAAAGTGTTTGAGAGAGGAGGAACTGATACGAAGGGCAAACTTACAGTAAGTAAGAATGACACAAGAAAACAGTCCCTAAAAATGTACTACCAGCCAAAAGTCATGCTACTACCACACGGGCACATAAGCATGTAGGTGTCCTGTCCTTCAGAATCTGGGAAAAGGAATGGTTAGAGTTGTGTGTAAAACCAACTCTCAGGCCGGGTGTGGTGGCTCAGCCTGTAATCCCAGCACTTTGGGAAGCCGAGACTGGCAGATCACCTGAGGTCAGGTGTTCGAGACCAGCCTGGCCAACATGGCGAAACCCCGTCTCTACTAAAAATACAGGTGTGGCGGTGGGCGCCTATAACCGGGAGGCTAAGGCAAGAGAATTGCTTGAACCCAGGAGGCGGAGATTGCAGTGAGCCGAGATCACGCCACTGCACTCCAGCTTGAGTGACATAGCAAGACTCTGTCTCGAAAAACAAACAAGTCTCTCCACTAAGGAGAGAAGGCTGCTAGGAGGGGATGCTCACACGCTTCATGTATCTGCACAGCTGCCAATGATGGGGCACAACCTGACTGAATGTCATCTCACTCACACATCCCCAAATCGACTCCTTCCCCAGGTCTCAGAGTCAAGCAGACTCCTACAGAAATCATCAAATAGGGGTAGCCTCGAGATGAGCCACCCCACCTCCTCTGCCCAGTGGTCTCTGGCCAGCTGGTGCCCTCCTGGCAGGTTGAAATAGCCTCCTCTGGTGTGAGGACCAGAATCTGCTCCCTCGAGGCTCAAGTATCTGGGACTCCAGAAGTCCCACCTCTAAGGGTTGCCAAAATCATATAAGCAAGGAAATGAACACCCACAAGAGAACAGAAATGCCCAGACAGCAGACACCCACCTCGGTGAAGAAGCCCGCTATCCCAGCCTGGCAGGAGCCGTGTTCCTCTCCGTACTTCTTCTTATACTCTAGGGGGAAGGAAGGAGAGAGAAGCAAACCACAGCCATGTCAGTGTATGCCAGCTGTGCGTGGAGCCAGCAGAGCCAGCCAGCCACTTCCCACGAGTGCCGCGGCAGGCTGGGCCCAGGGATGCCGTCCAGACTGGGGTGAGGAAGGAAAGTCTCAGGAATCCACCAGACCTCAAAAATCCAGGCTCTGGTGCCATCGGGAAGGGAGGCTGCCCAGTGCCCCAGCAGACTTCCTCCCCTCGTGTGCGAGAAAGAGGAGCAGTAGCCACAGTCATTAAGTGGGAGGCTAGTGACAATTATTTCATTTATTCCAGAAGGGACAGAGATCCCTTGCAGGCCCAAGGAGCTGAAAACGTGACCCAGAAATGGAATGATGTGGCCATCCCAGTGTGGAGTCTCCTGGAAGAAGACCAACCTTCCCTAAAAGAGGCTTTGGATGCCTCCTACCATCCAAAAAGAAACAAGCCGTCCACAGAGGACCGCAAGAAGAAGGGACTGCTCTGGCATTCGGTTACACTATTGCTGTGTGGAAGGAAAGGGGAAAGATCTCTCCAGGTGGAAAGAAAACTAACAGATAAGCTTTTCTCCTCCATCCCCTCAGCTCACAACACTGCTACCCAACAAATGGGTGCGTTCTGCTGCTGCAGTTATAATTTTAAGCTGGCAAGGAAGAGGGGTAGGAAACTTTTGACAAGTGCTTAGCATATTCCAGGCATTGTGTTAGCTGTCTCCAGGCATATCATTTCACCGGTCCCTCATCCCTGGGAACCCATATCCCCACTTGTTAACAGGTAAGAATATTGAGGCTCAGAGAGGTTAAGTGAATTGTCTAAGGTCACACAGCTCTAGTAAATGGCAATGCCAGGATTCTACCTCAGCTTGGACTTAGAAACCCATTCCTTCACTTCTGTAGACCATCAAAGGTTCTGCAAAGTGAGTGACTAAAAATACCCAGGAAAGTGACTGGATGTTGGAAATCATTTCATGGGTAAAGTCAAGGAGGTGGAGAGATGTTCACAGTGACTCAAATTAATCACATGTGAGGCTGACATTGCTGGAGATCTTCCACAGACCACTCCTGGGCACCCTCAGGCTGGGGCTACCCCAGTGACCCTGTACCATCCCCTGGGCTCCTGGCAAGTCTCTGGTACCATTAAAAGCAATATCATTATTTTTGAAATGCAAAATACAAAGGAACAATGAAACTATGATTGCAACACAGTGCCACTTCCTGCCGTTCTGAGTGTCTACTCCAGGCAAGGGGAAAAAGGGCCCTGGGGAAATATACAGAGTAATTCAGTTTCTAACAACACTCACCACAGAGCCTAGTAACATTTTCCAGTAAGTGGCCATTAACTGACTGCTAAATGACAAAGAATGTCAATTGAGTTACTCCTCTTCCATGCAGGATAAAATCAGTTCTCCTGCCTTGTCCGGTTATTATAAGGACAACTGCTAGACCTGCCAGAAAGCAGTCCAGTGACAAAAGGAACTTGTTTGTTCCCTGCAGAATCTTGCACCAGGGCTGGGAGTGAGACTAGTGCAAAGCAATGAACAAATCCTGCATCAAATTTCATAATAGCAAGAAATAATACAAATTAATAATAAATCCTGCATCAAATAGCACAACGGCAAAAAGGATCAAAATGTCTCAACCTAAACAAACAGTTACATATTAAATGTGAAAAGTCTGGCAAAAAGCATATCCATCCCACTGACTCTAGAGACTAAACATCCAATTGTAACTCTTGAAAAAATGAAACATAAAAAGGAAATTCAGACCCCATGAGCTGAATGAAACTATAGTGCAAGACACACCACCAGTTCAGCCTCATAAATTTCTGACATGAATAGGAATTGTGTGGGACTCTTTCATCTTTTAAAGCAGTCTCAAGGTCTCTTTATGACAAGGCCTCCAAAAAATGGGAGATTTGAGAACTTCAGTGCCTTTCTCAACCTCCTCCCCAAACTGTACTTGGTGTGGTCTATGTTGGGAGCAGGACCTCGGGTTTCTGAGGTGGTGACAGCCTCACTGGGAGCTAAGAATACCCCACTTCTGGCCCAGGCTGAAGGCCAGCAAGCGGAAGCCCTTAAAGACACCCCTGTTTCAGGCAGCATGAAGCACTGTTTTCAGGCCAGCCTCCGCCTTCCCAAGCTGGGACTGACCCACCAGAGGTCTGAGGGCCTGGGACACACATGGAAGTCAGTACCATCACTGACTTTCATGTTTCTGAAACCCAAAATCTAACCTGCCTTCTCAGGATGCTCTAGGGCAAGGAATCAAACAATGGGGGCCCCTGACTGGCTCCTATAATCAAATCTAGATCAGAGAGCAAGCCATGTCCCAGCCTCCCAGAAACTTCTGTGACTGTCATTAATCCCTTCAAGGTAGAGTAGAATCCAGTTCTAATCCTTCTACCACCTACCCGATCCCTGCCACACACACTTTGGGGGCAGTTGTGGGGCCTGGCAACTCTAGTCTAGGAAAGTTAGTGGGTGTTATTGGATTAGACAGTTTCACATTCCACACCTTCCACAGCCTAGGCCACAAGCATGCTTTCCATTGTTTTCACTCCTTTGAATGCTATTTCTGTGAGTTAAGGGCACTACTATTATTTTAACCTGATTCCTTCATATATATGTCAAGAGGGCAGGTTTAGGTTTCTCCCTAATCCATCTTCTAAATGTTCATGTACGAGCCTTTCTTCCCCAAAGAGTACGTACATAGGGTTATTCTACCACACTCGTATCTAAAAAACTTAAAAATACAACTTGATTTTGCTTGTCTAGACCTGAGATGGCAGGACAGCCTATATCACAAAGCTATGGGAAGTGAGGTAGGCGCAGAGAGAGGCAAGGGGCTGCCCCACAAACAACATCCCCAACAAGCCTGGGTCACACACCCTCCCTCCATTGACAAGTCCAGGAAGTGCAGGGTGGAGGGACCTGGGAAGGGGTGGGGGTGACCTCCAGTCTCCTGTGTTCCCAGGAAGAACTTTTCCTGCACAAACACAAAGGCCGTGGGGCCCAGCAGTTGACTGCTCCTGGGCATGTCTACTTGGTCTCCAAATGCCCCCAGGGACATGGCCCTGCAGAGAGGACTACAATAGCTAGTGCCCTCTCCACTACTGAACAAAACATTTATCCACCTCAAAGAAGCAGGGGAAAAGCAGGCTTTGCCTGACAGCAGCTCACAGGCACCGTAACAAACCTAACACTTACATTTGGGGAAGCTGGCCAGCACGGTGGCTGACACCTGTAATCCCAGCACTTTGGGAGGCCGAGGCAGGCAGATCACTTGAGTCCAGGAGTTGAAAATCAGCCTGGGGAACAAAGTGAGACCCCCATCTCTACAAAAATACGAAAATTAGCTGGGTGTGGTGGTGCACACCTGTAGTCCCAGCTACTCAGGAGGCTGAGGTGGGAGGATGGCTTGAGTCTGGGAGGCAGAGGTTGCAGTGAGCCACGATCATGCCGCTGCACTCCAGCCTGGGCAACAGAGCCAGATTCGGTCTCAAAAAAAAAAAAAAAAAAAAAAGGGGGGGGGGAGCCAAATCTGAGACCCAAAAGATAGGGTTGAACAAGCGGACTTAGAAGTCACTTAGAGGAGCTGGAACCAGGTTGTGGAACTCTTCCTGCTATGGGTGGGTTTGAATTACTTGGCCTGCATTACATGCTTTAATTCATTAAGTCGTATGGCTCCTCCATTCTAAAAACGGGAGTATTTTCCTTGGTTTAGCTCCTGGTTTTATTAAGCCCTGTCTAAACAGAAGGCAATTCAGAGAGGAAAAAAATACTGGTTTCCAAATGTTCACAATCCTCAACTCAATGCATGGAGCCTACATTAATGAATGTAATTCAAGCAGACCACCAATCGGGTGGGGTCACTTCCTGTACCCTTTCCAAAAGACCAGGCTAAAACCATTCCACAGAAAGATCAAGATTCACATACAGCGTAACATATATTCTTTCTAATAATCTCCCTTCATATTACCCATTTGAGAAAGTTTTGTCTTTCAAAGCTTTTTAACACATCAATTTTACAATTATTTTTCTGTAGTTCCTTAGCTTAGCTCTGAAATAAAATACTGGGGGAGAAATAGCTTGCCAGTCTTTATTCTGAATTTCACCAAAGAGTTGTTATAGCGAATTCCAAGTTTCTCTTCAAAGAATCAGTATGTCAGTATGTTCAGCTCTCTTATTCTTTGATTTTCCATTTTAAAGTTTAACTTCCTGGTTCTCTTTGGCCCCCTTGCCTCCAGTTTCAGTAAACAACTTTCCCGCCAGTTCTAATCAGTAGTTCAGATCTGTTCCCCTGGTCACCTGCTTTAACCCAAGTCACCCTGGTTACCTGCTCCATCTTGAGTCACCCCTGGTCACTTGCTCTGACCCAAATCATCCTGAGTCACCTGTTCTGTAACCACCCTTCCCACCAAACTACTCACCCCGCCACTCAGGATCGTACTCCTGCTCTCTTTAAAATAGCCAATTGGAATTAGCTCAGACTATGCAGTTGAACCCCAGGAAATAGGGGAACGACACAGCAGTAGGGGCTACCTGCATCAGGAATAAGAACCCCTGCCCCTCCCCTGTCCAGGTGTGCTCTTACCATTACTCCATCCACACGTCGCACGCTTCAATAGAAGTAAAAACTGCCTTGCTGAGAAAATTAAATTTATGTTCAAGTGCTATTTCATTGTGGCACTGAGGAACAAGCATTTTGTTTCTAACAGAGTGGCAAATCTAAATAACTGATAATTGTACAATACAGGAAACAATGCATTTGGGCAGACACAGCTCTAGTAAAAAAAAAAGGGCAATTATACAGAAAAATGAAGAGAGAATAAAACTACCCTCGGTTTACAAGGGACCACCATATAAATAGGGGAAAAAATGTAAATAAATTAAACAGCTAGGTTAAAGAGGAAGCGAGAACATTTTATGAAAATAACTGATGACTAAGCTATGGTGTGCATGAAACACAAAGTGCATAAAGCCAGAAACTTAGAATTAAATGAGAGAAAGATTTTAAAAGGGGAAAAGATCTTTAGGGAATGCCTAATAACTCTAACTCTGTCCATTTATTTACAAATGGAATATTTTTGCTCAGAAAGAGCAAGTGGTTTGTTTAAAGCTACACTGCTGATTAGCCTCAGCATCAGGACCCAAGAGCAAGGCTCCCAACTTCTGATCTGCTTCTGCCACTCCCTTATGCTTCACAAAGCACATTTCCAGTGAAAACATTCTTATCATCCAAACAAAATGTTTTATAAACAGATGAATAGATAAATGTGGGGCACACACATACAATGGAATGTTATTAAATATTCCTTCCTTTAAAAAGGAAGAAAATTCTGACAGATGCTACAATATGGATACACCTTGAGGACATCATGCTAAGTGAAACAAGCCAGTCACAAAAGGGCACATACTGTATGATTCAACTTACATGAGGTGTCTAGAGTATCCAAATTCAGAGACAAAGTAGAATGGCAGTTGCCAGGGACTAGAGGAAGCAGGGAATGAGGAGTTCATGTTTAATGGGTACAGAGCTTTAGTTTGGGATGATGCAAAAGTTCTGGGGATGGATGGTGGTGATAATGGCATGGCAGTGTGAATGTACATAATGCTACAGAACTGTACACTTAAAAATGGTTAAAATGGTAATTTTTATGTTATTTTTTACAATAATTTTTTTTTTTTTTTTTTTTGAGACAGAGTCTCATTCTGTCACCCAGACTGGAGTGCAGTGGTGCAATCCTGGCTCACCACAACCGCCGCCTCCCAGGTTCCAGTGATTCTCGTGCCTCACCCTCCCAAGTAGCTGGGATTACAGATGCACCCCACCATGCCCAGGTAATTTTTGTATTTTTTAGTAGAGGCAGGGTTTCACCATGTTGGCCAGGCTGGTCTCGAACTCCTGACTTCAGGTGATCTGCCAGCCTCAGCCTCCCAAAGTGCTGGGATTACAGGTATGAGCCACCACGCCTGGCCAATAATTTTTTAATATTACCAAAAAAGGAGTTTTGTAATCTTTAAAGCGTTCCCTTTACCTAGAACTTAGCAACCCATTTTGCCAACTCCCTACTTCAGCAGCAAGTAATAATACAGGCACATAATAATGTATATATAGACATTCAACTTACTATGCATTGTGTCATGCTCTACTCTCAGAAAAAAAAAAGTGACCCTGAACATGGGACAGTCACATTTCAGTGAGAACCCCAGCTCAGAACTGAGCAGAATTCAATTTTGGGACCAAAGCTAAAAGACTCATGAAATAGGGAGCTGCAGTGGCTCAGGCCTGTTGTCCTGGCGCATAAGAAGGCGAGGCTAGACGTTCGAGGCCAGCCTGGGCAACACAGAAACCTCTGATCTATATAACCAAAAAATAAAAATAAAAAGACTCATGAAATAACTGGCACCAAAGCATGGACAGACAAACTGCTGTGCAGATGCTGAAACCAATGTTCCCAGTAAGCAGCCACTCCAGACTAGAGCAGATTGGTCTCCTGGCTACATTTTATCAGTCTGAGGAACCACGTCTGCCCTCTGTACCTACTGGGACTTGTCTACAGAGTGTATCTATAATTGCAAAACTGAAACATAGCTTAACAAGTTTATAGTGTAGTGTCCCAAAAATTCTTAAAATTATGCCATTGAAAAAAAATATGACTTTTTTTTCTGTGATAGGCCACAGCACTCAGTAATCACCAAGAAAACCAGGATCCCAACAGAACAGGTAGCTACAAAGAAACCTACTACACCCTTAAAAGCCGTCAACCCCTCCTCTGACTAATAAGCCTGTGACCTTCATCAAGCTCCCTGGGCCTCAGTTTTCTCATCTGTATAACAAGGATAAGAATACTTATCTGAGAATGATGTGATTACTCGGTAAGATCAAAAATGTTAAGTACCTAGCACAACCCCTGGCACCAGGTAGGTGCTCAATAAATATTAGGTGAATCTGAATCTGTGAATTTTTCTGAGAGAAACAAAAGATGCAGTTTAGGTAGTCTATAATTCCACGTAATACATGGAAACACGTTTGAAGTATAGGAGACAGGTTTGCCCAAGATTAAAATTCTTGGCTCCAAGGAAACCTGGAAAGCCCCAGAGAGGCCCTGCTGGAGACCTCTGGCCTCCTCCTTACAGCCATGGCTGTCCTCTGGGGCCACCCTCCCTTCCTCCCCCTCAGAATCCCTCTCTGTTTAACTGGCCATAATGTACAACTGCATCCTCTTTTCTTTAATTTGCTGTATTTATTTAAATAAGATAATGTTTATTAAAGCTCCTTGGAAACCATAAAATCCTATGTAAATGTAGAGGTCTTTATTTAATAAAAATTTATGAGGCTTGTTCTTGAATTTTTAAATGGATCAACTTAGCCTTTTATGGTTCTCTCCAAAACAAAAACAAAACAAAAATACAACAAAACCCCAATTCCTTTTCATTTGTAAATGGACCTTCATTGATTTTTATCCCCTGTGGAGACCACTTTTAACACTAAAGGGGAAAAAAATCTTCACCTTTGAATGGGTAATCTATTTCCTTCCCTGGAAATGATCACTGTCCTAGGAAATGCAAACACACACTAGGAATAAAAGCCAGTCATTCCCTGATAATAGAGTGGTACAGAAATCTTTGGAATCCATAGGAAGTTTTTCCATCACAATTTTAAAGCACAGTAAAATTCAGACTTCAACAATCCCAAATTTAAGTACATTTAAACATGGCATGAGTTAAAGTTTTAGGTCATCTACAAAAAGAGGGAAGGAACACTTACCAACCAAATTGTGCCAATATGATCTTCAACAGTATTTGAGAAATTATAACTTGCCAAGGGCTCTTAAAATCATTTTAGGAATATCCAGCTTTCTACCCTTCATTATCTAGTCACTAAAACAGGATATGTTAGACACCTTCTGAGAATATTTAAGAATAGTATTATGTTGCTTGAAAATTAATTAGAAAATTTACATTTTCTAATTGAAGGCAATGAGCAGCATTCACTCTCGACTGAGCACTGTGGTAGGCACTTTATACCTCACATACCTCTTAAGTAGATCTTAATCTGCCCATTTTATAGATGAGGGCACCAGGCTCATGGAGCTTGCCTAAGGTCACTAAGTCAGAAAGTAGGAGTATATAGGTTTAATCATAGCAATAAGTGAGTAGTAAAGCCAGATTCCACAATTTAGGTCTAACATACCATGGCATCATAATTACCTCTTGCATTTCTTTCTCAGAGTTTAATCTTGAACAGGCTTTGTTAATTTGCCATGCTGCTCCCAAACTATTCCACACTCATGAGGTTTTTCTGTCACAATAAAAAGACAACTTGTTTGCAGTCTCACTTCTGCTAAGTTCCGGCTTCTTGCCTCAGTGGTCTCAAGGGCAAAGGATGAAAGAAATCTCTGTACTTGATTTTATCACATGCATTGACTTAACATTTCGGAGTCCTAAAATATCATAGCTTGGTTAATAGTAATTAATGTTTTATAGTGCTTGCCCTTTAATTTACAAGTAGTTTTCCCTATACATCGTCCCACCAAAGCTCTCGTTTTCTCACACATTCTGAAAAAACCAAAGAACATATGGTAGGTAATGATGTTCTCACATCAGACAAACACAAACTAAACTGACTGAAGGATATGCTCCATGAGTTTATGTCCTAAATTCATTTTTATTTCCCATTTCCTCTGTTTTTCCTGGTTCCAACAGGATATTCTGGTAGCTTTTCCCATCCAACCAGAAACAGGAAGCACCTGAGAAGCCATGTCCTAGTGCCAAACCAGAGACCGATTTTTTAAGAATTCAAAAGCTTGAGACATTTTGGAAAGATCCCCACATATTTAGAGTCTCTGCAACCAAACCGACCTTCCAATGTTGTAAAGGAGCACAGCTGGCCCATATGGAGACTTACCATGAGGCCACAGTTATAGAACAATGGGTGGCCTTGCTGAACACTTTCACCTGAGTTTTCTCGGGAGCTCCTCACCATAACCCAAAGCGGTAAATGCAGTGGAGGCATCACAGCGTCGACTCCCACTGAGAGGCCAAGTGACAGGCCTGAGGCTAAAGGGGCAGAAGTGCAGCAGAGCCGTCCTCAACCCACAGCCCCTCCCACGGTCTTTCCACCATCCCACAAGAAATGGGTTTAGAGGCAGCCGTCCCCCTCCTCCCTTGCCCTGTGCCCACCACCATGACCAGTCTCGAATTTCCACCATCCCTCTCTTCCATAGTCTCAACAGCCTGCAGACTTTAAGTGGGTTTCAGTTTTTCCAATTGTAAAATGAAATAATGCCACCTTGCACTTGGATGCAGCTCAAACCCTTGGGGACAGGCTCCAGCAGTACACACTGGCAGGAAATTCTCTCTCCACACGGCCCTCCCACTTTTAAAACACCCTGTCCCCTCTCTGTTTTCCCCTGTAGATGGGGAGCTTCTTGATAGCTGGAACTGTGTCACTTGGGTTTTGTCTATCTGGCAACTAACAAGTACTTAAGATTAAGTGGATTCTATTCCCGGTACACAAGTCAGTCACCCTATGATGATTAACAAACACTTGCTCAGAATACAGTATGTTGTACATGGCATATTAGTATATATATGCTTAGCATATATTAGCAAGTATATGCCAGACACTGTTCTAAGGACTTAGAAGCATTAACTCAGTCCTCTTCATAGACCCTTGAGGTTGGTTAGGCACAGAGAACTTAAATAACCCATCTGAGATTACACTGTTAATAAGAGGAAGTAGCAGAGCCGGGACTTGAACTCCGGCAGTCTGTGTCCAGAATCTGTGCATTGGCCACCAAGCTACTCTGCCTCTCCATTGTGTGGCATGTGAATAACAGATTAGAAAGAAAAACTCAGGCCATCACCTCTCTGGACCTCATGAAAGACAGGAGGCTGTTCTAGGTGGTATCTGAAAGGTCCTGTCAAACTCTAAAATCTTCCCATTGTCTTTAACCATAATGTGACCCCTAACCTGGAACAGAGAACTTGCTTTACTGAGTTTCTCCACATTGAGGAAATAATGGTGGCCTTAAAAGCCAAAGTAGGTCTAGTTTAAACCACAAAACAGGGAGGTGGAGATGTCTAAAGCCAACAGAGCACAGACAAGAGCCCTCTCACTACGGCCGGCATCCTCCCAGCCCCACCGGTCCAGTCCAGTCTTCTAGAAAAATACTCAGCATCTTCTACCCCTCTCCTCTTACAGGGCCAAGAACTACAGAAACTTTCAATTTAGTCCCCTATTTTTCTAAGGGGCTGCTCTTACACCCCAATACTCCACATGCCAGACCCATCCATCCCTTATTTCCCACCCTGGGCCAATGAATGGGTTAGCATATAAAAGTGTGTGTGCGCCCACGGGAAGGAAGATTGGGCAGGGGCATAATCATTTTGCTAATTTCTTCACCAGTTCCATTTAACCATCATTAAGTCCATTGTATTTTTGGGATAGTTCAGTCACCCTTTCTTGCTTTGTGAGGGTTGTTGACTGGCTTTTCCTTCTCATTTAAATTAGAAACCCTAAAAAACAAACTAACAGAAATTACCATTAATTACCAGGACACAAAATGGTTTGCTGAGTCAGACAGAGGCCAGCTTCAAAATCCTGCTCCACCATTTATTGTTTGAGTGACCTGGGGCAATTCACACACACTCTGAGTCTCTGCTTACTCCTGTCACAGGAGAATGACAACACAGAAGCTGGCCTTTGGGCATCCCACCTGTCTCCCCCCAGCTCCTACCACCATTCCTGTGATGTGGCCTGACTGCCACCTGCCAGCACCTCTGTCCTGGAGGCTTTCCCAGCCCACACACATGGCAGGACAGGATGCCAGGTGGAGGAAGCCCCTTCCCCTCAGCCCTCAGGCAGGAGGACTCTAGGTGTGTGCTCCACACTGGCCCCAGCACCCACCCCAGAGACTGCACCCACTCGCCCAGGTAACGTGCTGAGGAGTACATCTTCCATGGGCTGCCTTCCCTTCCCATTCTTACTCCCCCCTGCCTCACTGGTGTCTTCTAGAACAATTTCCAAAATAAAATACCTGTAATCAGACCCAAGAAAAAAAAGAAACAAACATTTTTCACAGCTTCTGGGAAGATTAGATGAGAGAATGTGTAAAGACCTCAGATCAACACTGGCCTACTGATGATCCACAGCTACTTAATAGAAAGTAATGCAGAATTATGAGCCTCGTGGACCTGCGTACACATGGACATTGAACTCCACCTCCCTCTTCGGAGGGCTGTCCTTGTGCTTGTGGTATATATAGAGGAATCGTCAGGGACCATCATGTGTCCCTGTCACAACATGTCATCTTCTGGGAAAACCAAAGTACTGGTCCTATGCATAACTAGTATGGTTCAACAATCACTGCCTCCATCACCCTGCTGAGCCCCTCGCTCCTTCCCAGCCTGAAGAGCTGCCCCACCAGTTGTTCTAGAGGCTTTTCCTTTTTCTTCCTTAGGAAAAAGGAGGAGTAAACTGGGGCAGTGGAAACCCAGGCTTGACACATGCTTTGCGTTTCTGAAACCAACGATCCCTCCACTCTTGATTGATTATATCATCCTCTATTTTTAAGATGAAGTTTGTTCTTCTTCTGTTTGGGACAATACAGATATAAACAGGGCCAGAGTTTCATTTCCCTACATGGCCCAGCCAGAGCTGATCAAATGCTGATACAGAGGAGAAAGAAAAACCAAAGGAAGGCTCACTCTATAGGGGAGAGGGTTTGTGCCTCCTGCAGAGATCTTGCTGGCTCTTCTGTGGGGGACGTTTCCCAGAGCACCCTACCTGTGTCACCTCAGTACCCAGAAGGGTCCCAGTGTCCATATAGTGTTTCTCATGAATCCTTTTTAGTGTCCACAAAATTTGAAACCTAGGAAAACCCAGGGAGGCCCAAAGGCAATGTGGACATAAGCCAGTGAGACTTCTGTCCAAATAAAGTAGGAGGGGAATTAAGAAATAAATAGTCCAGCACTTACAGAAGGAGCAGGTTCCAGCTTACCCAAAATTAGGCTGAGAAAACTTGAAACTACGAGCTATCAAACTGAAGAAAATAACCGTGTTTTCTGAACGCTTAAAGCTCAGATTCGACTGGGCTAAATAGTGACTGACTCAATCACTATTAGTGACTGTCCTCGATGCCCAGGCATTTAAAGGTTCTAAGTCTGAGATGATACATTTTCCTTCCAAGTGCCCCTTGGCAAGGAGCTCTTAAAACCACATTCAGGATGCGCCCAATTCTCCAGCATCTGCCTGGGCTGCAGGACCACATGGGAAGGAAAGTCAGACCTCAAATGTCATGAAATGCTGAGAGTTCAGAGTGTCAGGTTTCTGTCCAGCTGTTGCTTTATGAATCCTGGGTCTCCTCTCCCCCCAGCCTCAGGACATCTGTCCACAGTGCAGCCAGAAGCTGTGTGGGAGCCTAATGACTGACTTGGAGCTGCCTGGGGCTGTAGAGATCATCTGGGCCAACCACTGAATATTCGGACAAGGAAACTGAGGTCCAGAGAGAGAAGGTAAGTTTCCCAAGGCAACACAGCACCTGGCATTACCAGAAAACCAAGGCAGCTGTTAGGTCACTTAGCTGAGGCTTGGTGAATTTCGGTCCCTGAGACTTCATAATGCTTGGTAAGCACCGTGGGCTCTGCAGCCAAGTCAGGTGAGGGTTGGAAAGGCCTGGGACTGCTGCCCCCTCTGTACCTGCCTCTTCTCTGGGCAGGGCCTTGGGGACCAAGAGACCATCTGGGAGCAAACAGTGCTGCCCTATCATGAGCATGTGGAAAGCTGGGGAAATGTTCAGCTGGTGGTGCATAGAGGTGGGGAGGTGGGCTTAGGGCATGAGGGGGGTAGGGGGATGAGGAAAAATCAATCCATGCTCACCTTCATAGCAAGGGATCAGCATCCTGCCTTTGGCCTGGAGGTTGGAGGGGATGATGTAGCAGAAGCCATGGGGTAGGATGTGGTCGGCTTCATAGTAGATGTTCTTCCAGCGATGAGCACAGGCCTAAAGGGATAGAGAGCAGTTGAGAGCAGGAAAGTTGGCCCCAAAAGATCACAAAGCAGACTCCTGTCAGTGCCAGATGTTTCTTTCTGTGGGAGAAGAGAGGAGCAGAGGGACCAGAAAGCCACACCTTCATAACAGGCACTGTTCTGGGCATCAGAAAACTGCACGAACAGGAACAAGCCCCTGGGAGCCTACTAGGAGACAGGAAATAAATATATCAACAAATGAGAATTGTAGCTAGTCCTGAGCATTGGGAAGGAAAGAAACAAGGTTATAGAAAAGAGAATCTGGGAGTGGGAAGGATAGTTTCCACCAGAGGTCGGGAAGGCCTGAAGCATGAGGGGAAGAGGGTTCTGGGAGGATTCAAAGGATAGCAGAATGCAAAGGATACATCGTGAGAAAGGCTCAGAGGCTCAAGAGAAAGAAAGGCCGGTCTGGAGTGACCATGGTGGGAAGGAGATAAGATCAAAGAGGCGGCCAAGGCTGGACCACAGGGGGACGTGGGAATGGCTGTGATTTCAGCAGATCTGCAATGGGAAGCGGTGGAGAGTCTTACACAGTTGAGAAGCATGATCCAAGTGACAGTTTGGAAAGACCATTTGGCTGCTTGGTGGAGACTGCAGGAGGGCAAAAGTGCAAACGAACACCAGGTGAGAGATGATGCAGGTCTGGACCAGGAGGGGCAGTGGAGATGGGCGACGGGGGTGGCTTCAGAGCTGACAGGCCCAAGGGACTGAACCGATGTGGAGACAGCAGGGAAGGGAGGAATGGCTGATATTCAACCATGTTTCTACCCACAGAAACACTTCAGTATGCATCTCATTAACTAGAAGTAAATGTGTGTGGAGAGTTTTTTTTTAATGGAAACTTATATACAGCAAAATGCACAAATGAGCTTTGACAAATGTACACACTCATGTCACCAAGGCCCTAGCAAGACACAGAACATCTCCATCTCACCAGAAAGTTCCCTCATGCCAGGGAGTGGCTGGTTTTGCCAGGCAGGTCAAGGAAGGCCTCTCTGAGGAGAAAGCTGAAGGAAGGTTCATGGCCAAGGGTCTTGGGGTGCATGAGAGCTCCGCATATTGGGGAAGAAGATGGACAGATGAATTGGCCAGCTCTCCAGAGGAGCCTCTCAGCACTAGGGTCGAAGCTACGCAAGACGCCATGAGGCAGGGCAGCTCTGCTAACAGACACTGGAGCAGTGCCAGCAGCCAGGATGCAGGCCTGGATCGTCCTTCTGCCACACTAAACATGCCCCTGCCTTCTGCTTGGACATGACAGTGGCCCCAGTTCCCGTGCATGTCTCTGCACATCCAGATGTCACTGCTGTGCTGATGAAGAGCCGACCTGCTTACTCAGAGGCACACACTCTACCCTGCCCAGCCCGTTCCACTTCTCCTGGGCATTCACTACTTACTTCTGATATCAGTTCACTTCACCCCAGCCAGTGAATGCATTTTCTTAAAATATTGCTTTTGAAAATAATCAGTTTTTAACATCTTGGTTTGCCTCCCTCAAACGCACTGTTTTCATAAGTCGTAACATTCAGCGTTCTTATGGCCTACCTCTGACCTCTTCTGCAACCCTGGAAGGTGAGCAGAGGTGTCTTTAGAATTCCCATTTTCTGTACAAGAGCACCATGTATCAAAGAGTGCTTTGCCTAAGTGGCAGAGCTAGTAAGTGCTGCAAACAGCACTGGAATCCAGGAATTCTGAGTCTTCCTTGTTTCACTATGAAGCATTTTCCATCTTAAAACTTCTCATTCCTACCTGAGAGGCCATCAAAACCCACCCCCTGGGGCAGGCCTGGTGACTTTATCCTCTTTACAGCCCCTCTGCCACATGTCCCAGGACATCTGAAATAACCACTCTGGGGTCGAATGGAATGCCCCAGGTCACCGAGTGAGTGAGGGGGCTCTCGGGGCCTGGTTCTCCCTGACATCATTCTATGATAAGATCACAGCCTTCTAAGCTCTCTGCTCTTCATCCTTCAAGCCACTGCCACCAAGGCCCTGGACAAGGCCGCTCTCTGCCCAATGGCAAAAGAGGACACACTCAGAATGACTCTCAAAACCTGAGCTTGCCCACATTCTGCCTCTTGTCGTATGACATTAAACTACAGAAAACAATCTATTGTTATTTTTTCTGCTGCAAACCACATTCACTCCTCCACTTGATACTGTTTTGTGCTAAAATAGCAGGTTTCTAAATAGACTGAAATGATATGAGGCAGAGAACTATAAAAAATATATCACTAAAGGGAGGCGGAGCTTGCAGTGAGCCGAGATCGCGCCACTGCACTCCAACCTGGGAGACAGAGCAAGACTCCGTCTCAAAAAAAAAAAAAACACAAAAAAAAAAAAACAAAAAAAAATATATATATATATCACTAAGTAAATAATCACTCCATACTGCTAAATAATTGATTTTTAAAGTTCTGACTCAATTCTTATGGCTCGCAAACTTGAATCACTTATTGTTATCTAATTTGTGGGTAAATCAGTTATGTTTTGGTTTTGCTAAGTTTTTGGACTTAGCAAAGCCCTTGGCTTCAAGGGCTGACCATGTTTTATTGTATTTCTGAGTTGGAGGGGCTGTGAAAAGAGGCGGATGTTTATCATGGTGCTGTCTGATAGCCAGCTGCACACTGACACTTATAGGAAGGCTTTGCTGTACTTAATGTCTGGTGTATTGTCTCATTTTTTAAGTGCCATAAACTATTTAAGGGGTGATCTTGGAAAATTCCTAGAAGATCCAAATATTGCATTTCATACTAAACTAAAAGCATTCTGTGAGCTCAGAGATCAAAGTGTCAAAGGAAGGATTCATGTAGGAAAACAATGCAAAGTGTCTCTGAATATAAATTACAGAAAGAGAAGACTGTGTTTAGCCTTGATTATCATTATATATACACACATGTCAATCTGACCACTACATTTTAAAAAAATTCCTAGGGACTGTCTCCAAAGCATTAGTAACTCCATCAATCTCTCCAAATGAGTTCGGCTGTGAGGGAAGAACAGGAGAAGGAGAGCATTCTCTGAAAACAGCAAGACTTGCTCAAACTCAGATTTCAATTAATCTTAAGAAAGGGGAAGGAGGGCCTTGTCCCACTCCAAATCTTAGAATCTGACACATTTCAAGGTATAAGGATTGCTTTTCCTCCCAAAAGAGGAAAAAAGAGAAAGAAAATAAACACTTTATTTCAAAGGCCTTTTTTGTTGTATGGAAACAACACATCCCTCCTAGAGGTGGGTAATGGCACTTTCCGGGTGCTTCGGCCACAAAGGCACATCAGTCCCTGCCAACCCTCCTACATTCGCACCTGCCATAGAGATGGCCAAAGCCTTTGTCATGCATCCAGGTCCACAGTGCATGGCCACAACTGGGTCTGGCTGCTAAGAATGGTGTGTGGTGGGGAGCAGGATCACAGAGAGGCTGAGATGCCATGAGACTCCCCTAAGAAGCTCCCCAGCCGAGGAGGGAGTGGCCAGGAGGGGCATTGGGAAGGGGCTGCTGAGGTGTGAAAATGTTATTCTGAGGACGTTCACCTAATGAAAATTTATTGAGGTATACATTGATGATTTATACCTTTTTCTGCATGTGTGTTACAGCTCAATAAAAAGTTCACTTTAAAAAAAATCAGGAAACAGAGCAACAGAAGTAAATGCAAAAATGTACCCTGTGGCTTTGAAAAAAAAATGGACAGATGGGAAGCACTGAACAGATAAGGACAGCCCTGATATTTAGAAAGGAAATGACAAAGAGAACCAGAGAATACTGCTTCTGCACAAAAATAATCTAGAAGCTTAAATTATTTGTTGTCTGAGCCTTGGCAAGTCTGATGAAAAGGGGCGACATCAGACTTGAACATTTTGAGTTGTCCTCCAAAGTCTGAGCAGCAGTCAATGCCTATACAGAGTTTGTTCAGTGGTTATTTCAAGAAGTGATTCCCCTCCCCGCTCATTTCTTAAAATGTCATCTGCACACAGGAAGCTCAGGGTGAGAGAGTGAGAAGGGAAGGGGCTTGCCTCTAATCCTGATGCTATCTTTACATCCGGTATCATTTGTTTCTGGGGAAAACCTGGGAGGTGCAACAGTGTCCATGGAGCTGAGATGGGCAGGCACTAAGCCAAGGTCAACCTGCCAGACCAGCCTGACAATCTGGTCCTTGCCAGAGCTGGTTGCTGGGTCCATGGTCCACATAATGCCTTTGGTCACTGAGACATTTCACGCCCCATTGCAGCTTTCAAATTCTCCATTTGTTCTTAGGTTTTCTATCAGCACCAGACACCACTTTCAAAAGAGCTAGCCCACCTCTCCCTCTTCAAACCCAAACTTGGAATCCAATATTGTGCTCCTTGGGGATACTGGTCTCTTGCCTACACCCCCAGGTACCTCTCAAGTTCTCAAAATGCACCTGAACAACACATATCCTTCCCATTTTTAATTTAAAAGTAAATACTTGCCTCCCAGAAAGCTCTGACAGGTAGGGTTGAAACATTAAAGAAAAAAGCAGATGGCTATGAGACCTCCAAATGTAAATAGGGACACTCACTGTATCTTGTTTTTGCCTGCCATTTCCAAGGAACATTTTACAGAATGTTTCCTGGTGTTTCCTTCAGCCACTTAGAATCAGCCACCAAGAAAAGATGGCAACTAATTTGGTTTCTAATTGTTTTAACATTGACCCTCAGTCCCTGTATTATTCAAACACACTTTCAGATGCCATTCCTTAGAGAGATGTCCTCCAGATGCTGAGAATGAAAGTGGGTAGAAGATTTGGTCTCTATCCCCAAGTGGCTTCCACAAAAGGGGACATATGGCCACAAAATAAATTATACACACAATATAAGTAATAAGATGATGTTGAGTTCCTAATGACACAAAAGATGCTCAGCTTGTTCCAGAAAACCCTTAACAGGCTTCACGGAGGAGGCAGAGCCCATACAGGGGAAGAAAGAGAAGTGCCGAGGACAGAGTGGGGCAGGGGCAGAGGGGACTTAGGACAAGCCTTTCCTAGCAAGACTGCCCATGTGCAAAACGCCATGAGGATAACTCAACAACAATAAAAACCAAACAATCCAATTTAAAATTGGGCAAAGGACCTAAACATTTCTCCAAAAAAGATATAAAATGACCAACAAGCAGATGATGAAACAATGCTCAATGTTACTAATCATCAGGGAAATGCAAACCAAAATCACAATAAAATATTATCTCACACCCATTAGGAGGGCCACTATTTTAAAAAAAAAAAGGAAAACAATAAATGTTGGCAAGGACGTGGAGCCATTGAAACCCTTGTGCACTGTTGGTGAGAACTTAAAATGCTGCAGCCATTTGGGAAAATAGTATGGAGGTTTCTTAAAAATTAAAAATAGAAGTACCATTTGATCCAGTAATCCCACTTCCGGGTGTATACCCAAAAGAACTGAAAACAAGATCTCAAAGAGATATTGGTACACATTTATAGCAGCATTCATCACGGCAGCCAGGAGATAGAACCAACCTAAATGTCCGTCAATAGATGAATAAAGAAAACATGGTGAATTCATACAATGAAATATTATTCTGCCTTTAAAAAGGAAGGAGATCCGGTCACATGCTACAACATGGATGAACCTTGAGGACATTATGCTAAATGAAATAAGTTCGTCACAAAAGGACGAACACCACACTCCACTTACATAAGATCTAAAGTAGTCAAACTCTTAATAGAAATACAATGTTGCCAGGAACCACGGGAAGGAGAAAAAGGAGAGTGTTGTTCAATGGATGTAAGTTTTGCAAGATAAAGTTTAAAGGTTTGTTGTACAACAATGTGCCATACATTTACCACTACTGTACACTCAAAATGGTTAAGGTGGTAAGTTTTATGTTATGTGTTTGACTACAATTAGAAAAACAAACAAAAGGCACAAGGAAAGCAGATGGTGTCAGATGCTCCTCTTTGCCCAGCACCCATATACAGTGGCTTACTGAGTGGATGATGCAATAACTTCATAAAACATTAAAAAAATAGTCCTGCATGCAATTAATTAGACAGGACTATCCATGGCACCATTATCCACAAATGCTCCAGTGCTGCCTTCTTGGCTCCCTTTGCTAAATCTTCCCTGTGGTCCTCATTGCTGTTCACTGTCCCCAGAAATGACTCCTTTGTGATACTGATCTGTGGTAACACATAATTCTGTCTTGCCCCTCTGGAAACAAGCCCTCAGCCACAGAGAGGTTATCCTTCCTTGCAGAGAGGAAATATTTTCACAGGAGCAAACTCTGACTCTAGGCTCGATGCCCTTAAGAGCATCTTGTGTTATGCTGCCACAGGGCCACCACCTCCTTTTTGTTCTGAATCAGGACCTTGGGCGACCCTTTGATTTACAGATGAGTCAGCTTCTTCCCTTTCTTTCCCCAGAATGGTAGACAAGGGTTCAGCCCCTCTGGGGCCCATTTGTCCAGTCAGGGTCAGGCCACTATGCCTGGAGGAATGTGGAAGTTTGGAGAGGGTCCAGGGCCAGCCATGACAGTGATGAAAGGACTGGAAACCAAGGCAAACAGCGGGCTCAGGGAGCCTGTGCAGGACCTACAACGGCTTCCAGGAGGGAGGCCCCCACCATGCTGGCGACAGCATCCAGCTGCTTCCTCCTCTCCCAAGGGGCCCGACAAGGGGGAGATGCTTAATTGTGCTGAGGATGGAATTCGGATTAACAGCCTATGCCATGAAGAAGTTTAACACAAAAGTGGGCTCCTTAGAGAGGGGACAAAAACACTTTGCCTAGTGCCTTAAGGAAAACCTGTTTCCCTGGGATAAAATACACACGAAACCCTCAGCTTTGCAGCATGTGACCCAAATGAAGCCCTCCATAAGCGGCAGCTAGTATTACTTTCCCTTCTTGAGCTTATGCTTTTATAACAAAAATCTTCATATAGCTTCTGATAAAAGTCAAGGGCAAGAGAAAGCCTATGTCAGAATAGTTGGTCACTCACCAAGGGCAGAGGAACTGACTGGGAAAGGGTGCAGGGGTCCTTCCGGAGTACTGGCAATGGGGATGCATAAGTGTACATGTGTGAAAAAAAAAACCCATCGGGCTGTACACTCACAGCTGGGTGTGTTAAGTGCTTTAGTACTATACCTCATAGAAAAGTTTAAAGGAAAAATTGACAAAAACAAAACCTCTGCAGTGTTAGAAATTCCTTTTGTGTTGAGTCTAATAAAACTTTCTGTGATGATGAAAATATTCTCTCTCTCTCTGCTTTCCAATAGAGTAGCCAGTAACCATTTGTGATTACTGAGCCACTTAAATGTGGCTAATATGACTAAAAACCTGAATTTCTAGTTTAATTTGGATAAATTTAAGTTTAAATAAGTACACAGGGCTGGTGGCTACCTTACTGCACAGCACAACTCCAGGATCTCAGGAGTCTCAAATGCAAAGACTTTTCTTTCTATCTCCCTCAAAGCACCTACGGATCAAAATACATCATAGGTGCTTTGGAGGTCCGATAAATAACTAGTTAAAAATAATGTTTATTTCATAAAATGTAATATTATGTAGAGATAAACAGGAATGAACTACTGATACATACAATAGGGATTAATTTCAGAAGTCTTATATAAAAGAGCACATACTGTAGGATTCCATTTATATGAAATTCTAGAAAAAGCAAAAGTAATGTATTATACAAATCACAGCTGTGGTTTGTCTCAGGTGAGAGGAGTTGGCTGGAAAGGGACATCGGAGACTTTTGGGACGATGGAAATATTCTATATCTCAGTGGGCATATGGTTACACAGGTGTGTACAATTGTGAAAATCAAGACTGTAATCTTAAGATTTGTGTACTGTAAATTATACCTCAATTTAAGACACACACACACAAATACCTATGTAATGAATGAGATGTACAAAGCACTTTTCACATATGTTTTATTTTTCAATAGTCACATCTCAGCACCTTGGGACAGACATTATTCACATTTGACAGATAAAGAAAATAAGAAGATAAGTCATTTGTCTAAGCAGTAGTCCAGAATAAGCAACCTCAAAGCCATGCACTTGTCACCATGCCATCCAGCCTTCCTAACAGATCATTCATTCTCAGAGTGCCACCCCCTTCCCACGGCACCCCCAGGAGGGACTTACCAACACACGGCCATCAGCCTTGGGCTGTCGGGCCAGGCTCACCCCCATCCACTCATCATCGCGGTCTTCCCGGCAGGTCTTTCCGCAGGACGTGCCCCGATTCTTCCCTGGAGAAAGAGGAGAAGAGCCAGACTTGGGTTGAGGAGTGATGTTCTGCTGGCTGCTTTCAAAGGGTGGTCCACAGCCCTATGAGGAAATAAGGAACTTTCCACAAAATGTAAATCAACTCCATCACTATGTACTATACTGTTTAATCCAGACAACTGTTTTTTTTACGTAGCAAGGCTTTCTTTTTCTTTCTTTCTTTTTTTTTTTTTTTTGAGACAGTCTCTCTCTGTCGTCCAGGCTGGAGTGCAGTGGCACGATCTCAGCTCATTGCAACCTCTGCCTCCCAGGTTCAAGCGATTGCCCTGCCTCAGCCTCCCAAGTAGCTGGGATTACAGGTGTGCACCACCACATCCCACTAATGTTCATATTTTTAGTAGAGACGGGTTTTCACCATGTTGTCCAGGCTGGTCTCAAACTCCTAACCTCAAGTGATCCGCCCACCCCAACCTCCTGAAGTGCTGGGGTTATAGGCATGAGCCACTGCACCCAACCACATGGCAAGGCTTTCTCACGGAAAGAGGCAGGGCCTTGATTTATGTTCTGAAGCAAGCTCCTTAATTTGTTATGCACCAGTAACAAACAGTTCACAAACCTCTTTTTCTGCTAAAGAAAATCACAATAACTCTTTATTTAAAAAATAATTAGAAGATCTTGGCCAGGCATGGTGGCTCACACCTGTAATCCCAGCACTTTGGGAGGCTGAGGTGGGCGGTTCACTTGAGGCCAGAAGTTCGAGACCAGCCTGGCCAACATGGCGAAACCCCGTCTCCACTAAAAACACAAAAATTAGCCGAAGATGGTCATACACTGTAATCCCAGCTACTCGGGAGGCTGAGGCAGGAGAATCACTTGAACCTGGGAGGCAGAGGTTGCAGTGAGCAGAGATTGTACCATTGCACTCTAGCCTGGGTGACACAGCAAGACTCTGTCTCAAAAACAAACAAACAAACAAACAAAAAACAACAAAAAAATTAGAAAATCTTTATGCAAAAAGACTTTGGAGAAAGAAATGCTTGCAGTCATGATTATAACAAAATACCTCCTTTGTACTGATGTGCCAAGCACAGTTCTGTGTACTCACCTGTATTATCTCACTTAATCTTCTCAAGACCATCCTTGCGAGGTAGGTATATTAGTCTTGATCTTGAAGGTGAGGGAACTGAGGCCCAAGAAGCTATAGGACATTCCCAATCAGTCCCAGCTGGGCTTTGAACGCAGTCAGAACCATCTGATTCCAAAGATCTTATATTTTCTGCTAGATCAAAGTGAGCTTTTATTTTTTTACCTTTTTGGAGACAAGAGTCTCAGTTCTGTCACCCAGGCTGGAGTGCAGTGGCACAATCTCAGCTCACTGCACCCTTGACCTCCTGGGTTCAAGTGATCCTCCTGCCTCGGCCTCCTGAGTAGCTGGGACTACAGGCATGCATCACCACGTTCAGCTAATATTTGTATTTTTAGTAGAGATAGGCTTTCACCATGTTGCACAGGCTGGTCTTGAACTTCTGGGCTCAAGCAATGTGCCCACCTCAGCCTCCCAAAGTGATGGGATTACAGTCATGAGCCATCATGCCCAGCCCAAAGTGAGCTTTTAAAAACATCCATCTGATCATATCTTTCCCTAGTTAAAATGTAACACCCAAAATTGATTTCAGTGGCCTCCCCACTCACACACAGAATAAAATTCCAGCACATTGCCCTGGCCTGCTAGGCCCCACGTGGCCTGGCCCCAGCCTGCCTTGCTGCCCTCCTGTGCTCCACTCTCCTGGCTCCCTCTCCAGCTGCACAACCTCGCTCTGTGCTTCCAAATGGCACCTCTGCTTGAAGGCTGTGCTTCCTGCACCTGCCCAGCTAATGACTACGCATCCTTCTAATCATGTCGAAAGGTCCCAGACCTTTCTTGACCCTCCGATCTAGATTAAATCAAATACTCACCTTCCCTCTGGTCTTTTCTCTCTCAATTACTTGTCTTAATATCTCTTTTGCCCACTAATTTATGGGGCTAGGGATGGCAGGATCCTTGTTTGTTTTGTTCACTGGTGTATCCCAGTGCTTAATAACTATTACGTACTCAATACATGCTTGTTGGAGAGAAGGAGGGAGGGAAGGAGGGAAGGATGGATGGGTGAGTGAATGATCAGGCCATCCTGGGAAGAAGAAGAGCAAGGTATAAGGGTACAGAACCCATTTCCACCACAGCAGTAATGGTCACCCACCTCGAGCCATGTCCAGTTCGGTGCATCTCCGGTCAGGGTTGGTGTGAACACGGCACTTAAACACAGCCCCAGGAGACTTCACTGAAGGGCTGTATTTGGAATCTGCCTTTGGTGCGCCCACAAGGACCCTGCAGCAAGAGAAAAAGGCATTCTGTCACAACCTACGATAAGAAAATAGGAGGCAGATGGCTAAGTATTCACCCAACCACGGGTGGGCTCTCTGAGTGCTCACTTTGAAAATCATATTATTATACTTTTCTGTGTGGGCTTGGGGGAGAGGTCCTAAAGTGAAACCTGTTAGATCTTTCCCAGGCACATTAAAGCTTAAGGAGGCTGAATGTGGTGGCTCATGCCTGTAATCCTAGCATTTTGAGAGGCCGAGGCAGGTGGATCGCTTGAGCCCAGGAATTCCAGGGCAGCCTGGGTGACATGGCAAATCCCATCTTCACAAAAAAAAATGGCCAGGCAAGGCAGCGCACGCTTTTAGTCCCACCTACCCAGGAGACTGCGATGGATGGGTGGGAACACGTACAACCAACAAAAGGTTCCTATCCAAAATCTATTTTAAAAACCCCTCATTGATTAATAAGAAAAGACAAGTCAACAGAATAGGCCAAAGACAAGCATAGATACTTCACAAAAGAAGATAGCCAAATGGCCAATAAATGCATGAAAAGGTGCTCAACTATGTTAGTTATCAGAGAAACTCAACTTCATACCAACCAGAAGGCTCAAACCAAAAAGACTGAAAATCCCAAGTGCTGACAAGGATATAGAGTAACTAGAACCTTCATACACTGCTAGTGGCAGTATAAACCATTAAAACCACTGGGAAAACTATTCAACAGTTCCTAATAAAGCTGAACATGCACCTACCCTTTGACCCAGTAATTCCATTTCTAGGACTATACCTAATAGAGATGCATACATTTCTACCAGGAGACATGCAAAATGTTCAAAGCTGCATATGTAATATCAAAAAAAAAAAAAAAAAAAAAAACAAGAAGAAACCTAAAGGCCCATCAGTGCTAGAGTGGACAGGTAAATCATGGTACAGCAATACAACAGAATTCTATGCAGCACTGGGAGGCCAAGGTGGGCAGACTGCCTGAGCTTAGGAGTTCAAGACCAGTCTGGGCAACATGGTGAAACCCTGTCTCTACTAAAAATACAAAAAATTAGCTGGGCATGGTGGCAGGTGCCTGTAATCCCAGCTACTTGAGAGGCTGAGGCAGGAGAATCACTTGAACCCAAGAGGCAGAGGTTGCAGTGAGCTGAGATCATGCCACTGCACTCCAGTCTGGGCAACAGAGTGAGACTCTGTCTCAAAAACAAAACAAAACAAAAAAAGAGTTCTATGCAGCAATGAAAACAAATGAACAGCATTCAACTGCAACCACAGAGATGAACTGCACAAATACAATACTGAACAAAAGATGCCAGATACAATAGCATACTCACAGTCTGATTCCATTTATCTAAAGTTCAAAAGCAGGTGAAATTTAACTATAGTGTTAGAAGGCAGGATAATGGTTACCTCTGGAGAGGAGAAAGCAGGGTTGTAATTAGGGAGGGGAATTGCTGGGGGTGCTGATAATGTTGTCATTCAACCTCAGTGACATTATACAAATTTGTGATAACTGTATATGATATGGACACTTTCCTGGATGTGTTACATTTCAGTAACAAATAGAAAATTTAGAAACGCTATTTCTCTTCTGTCTCCCTCTCCTCCTCCTACCACCCACCACACACACAGCATGGACATTTAGGGGCAAATAGGAAAAAAAATAGCAGCAGTGCAGAATTATAAACCATATCCTCTCTCCCACTGCAAAACAGAAATAGAACAGTTTGCATGCAAACAGGAGCAAGAATGAACCTCTGTATCCTCCATCTTGAACTGAAAAGCTGCCTAGGGTGGGCCATCCCCAGCAGGAGCATCCCCCGGCTACAGGAAAGGGGCAAGACCCACCCAGAAGACAGAAGAGGCAGGTTTGGGCCTGTGTGAGTGCAGAACACGGGGGAAATGGCAGTAAGCTCCCCTCCAGATGTTACAAAAATAATTCTGACCTACGGTTTTATGCATTGTTTCCGGAAAGCAGTCAACAGAAGATCTATAGCAAAGAATACCAAACAACACTAATCAGGCACGGTTTGTGCTGAGCTACGAGCCATTTGGAAAAGGTCTCGGACAATGAGACTTCAAACAAAATCCACACTGATGTTTAAAGAGTAGAAAATGCCAAGCCACTTCTTAGTGAGAACAGGCGTTGTTCCTTATCTCCAGCAGCCTAGAAAAGAGAGGGAATTCACCTTGCAAGGGTTTCTTCTGTATCATGAAATAGATCATCTCCCACATGCCTTGGAATAGAGTGCATTACATATTATGTATTTGTGGAAAAGGTGTTTAGCAGAGGTTAGGATGACCCTGGACAGCTTTCCTGGGGATGTAGAAAGCTGACCCAGGCTCCCTTCCCTCTGCCCTGAAAGCCACCTTCATCTTGGGATCTCAGTCATTCACTGCACCCTGGTCTTGGAATGCTGCTGCTCCTCCTGCAACACTCCAGCTAGGCAAAGGGGCAGACAAACAAGGCCTCTACATCATACAACAGAAGTCTGAGGCCCTCAAAGGGGACTCCAGCAAAGGCTGGCAGATATCACAAAGGACATCGTCACTAACCTGGCTCAGAGACATGGTGTTAAGGTTCATGGGAATGTGTGTGGGTCCCATCTTAATTCCCACTGCCCTGAGCTCAACACCTAGAACCTGAAGAATTGGAGGGTACAAAGAGCCAGGGAGACCCACCCCTCACTGGAGTGTCTCCTTCCAGGTCAGTCTTGGAGGGTCTGTATCTGATTCCATGAGGAAGATGCCCTGCTGGGGAGTGAGAGAAGCAAGACTCCCAATGGTGCAGGTACCCAGGCTGCCCTGCGGCTCCTCAATAATGCCCTGGGATGCACCTCCCCAGGTGTTTGCTGGGCACAAATGCAGAATTCCCAAGCAGAAGCAGGGCTGGAACCCACAGCCCTTTGGAAATCAAAGCAAGCACTTTCCCAAACAGATCACATCGCCTCCCTCACCCACACAAGAGCAGTTTGGCTGGCCCTTGTCTGCTGTAACTCAAATGCACAATGATGTACAAAACAAAACTCCAGTGAGAAGAAAGCCACATTAAGGGATCAATTTTCCCCCTTGCTGTGGCGGCTGAGCTTTAGAGCCACTGGGGTAAGTCACGTATTGCGCTCCATAAGACCAGCTGTTTTCACAGGTGAGAAGAATTAGCAGTTTGCCCTGTCTAAACTGCTGAAACATCCTCAGCCTTTCCACAGGTCAGGTTCTAAGACCTGGGGAGCATAAAATACCTCTTCCACTCAAAAACCCCAGGGCCACAGAGCAGAGTCCAAAAATTCCCACCAACTCCAAATTTACATCAGCACAGTGACTAATTGCCACTTGTAATTTATTTTACAAAAATCACAAAAAAATTCACAAGAGCGAGAATTCATCACGTCCAAGGGAAGGGAAATGGCTGCAAGAAACAACAGGTTCTTCCTCCACTGTGTCTCCCAAACTGGCATTGGAACCCTGGAAATTTCAGATAATGCCATGGCTCCAAATTCACAGACACAGATTCATAGGTTATCTAAGCAGGAGGGGACCCTGGAGAGCTTATTCCCAGGCACTGCTTCCTCCAGCCTAGAGCCAAGACTGACAGGGACAAAGTTTACACCAAAATCTAAAGTGGAAAGGAACCTGCTGAATTATTATTTCCTTCCAAGCCCAAGGTACTCAATGGTTCTAACAACAATGGCTGATTCAAACCCTGATAACAACCTTTCAGTTCAAAACTTCTGATCAGCTGGTCAGATGAAAGGTTTTTCCCAAATCCTGTGCAATGGAAAATCAGGCTAGAGATAAGGGGGCATGCACACACACGCATGACACTCACGAGGTGGCACACGGGAATGTGCTTGTATCTATGTGTTTACAGAACATCGTGGCTTCCTCCGCAGCCCAGCACTGCTCTGTACCTAGGCCACCATCCAGCAAGACTACCGCAGGCCAGCCCATGAGTGAGTCTTTTCTGAAGTTAATTCAGCTGGCTGTTTACCAGGCTGATCCCAAGGGATACAGAGATTACCATGGCCCAGAGTTCAGAACAAGCCACTGAAAAGATGCCATCTGCTAAGTTATAAAAAGACATCCTAGCCACTTCAAACATCGCCCCAACTCTCCTGGTACTCTCAACAAGACTATGTTCCTTTCCGCTATGGTTACCACATAAAAGGGCCTGAGTGTCCCCACCAACAGGCTGCCATCAACAAAGCATCAAGCTACTTCTCTGCTTTGCTTGCTACTTCAAGTGTGGACCTCAGACCAGCAGCATGGGGAACACCTGGCACTTGTCGGAAATGCAGAATCTTAGGCCCCAGCCCATTAAATCAGAGTGCATTTTAACAAGCTCTCCAGGTGATTAATAGTTTGAGAAGTACTATGTAACTATCTAAACTGATTACAAATAATTATGTTCATTTGGAGCCAGTAGAAGAGATTGCCCTTGAGAAGCAAGGCTCTCCTCCTATCCCATCCCCAGTTAAAGATGCCACAAACTCAAAGGCCCTTTTTTTTTTTTTTTTGAGACGGTGTCTTGCTCTGTTACCCAGGCTGGAGTGCAGTGCGGCGATCTCCGCTCACTGCAACCTCCACCTCCCGGGTTCAAGCAATTCTCTTGTCTCAGCCTCCCTAGTAGCTGGGTACTACAGGCACACGCCACCACGCCCCGCTAATTTTTATATTTTTAGTAGAGATGGGGTTTCACCATATTGGTAAGGCCGGTCTTGAACTTCTGACCTCAGGTGATCCACCTGCCTCAGCCTCCCAAAGTGTTGGGATTACAAGCCTGAGCCACTATGCCTGGCCTCATAAGCCTTTTAGGTCCTCTCATCAATGCAGGACTCTAAACTTCTAATTAGGGCAACCAGCATGTAGCAGGCACATAGAGTGTGCAGGTGCTGGGTTAGGCTCATTACGGGCAGGATCAAATTTACTCTTCACAGCAACCCTACGGGAGGTACTAATATTATCCCCATTTTACAGATAGGGAAGCAGGTGGCCAGAGGAGGTTAAGACGGTTATTCATGTTAAGATGCCAAGCTGTAGCATGCACCCCAGTAGTCAAATACATCACCCGTGCCCTATTCTACCCACCCCACATCAGCCTGAAAGGAGGAAAAGGGAACCAACAGGTACCCAGTGCCCCCTCTGGTGCCAGCTACTCACATATGTAATCCCCACCTGAGCAAGCCCCAGTGAGCCTTTGAGGGCAGCTCTGAAGTGAGAACTCTGATGTGAAAGCTCCATCATGTCAAAGGGCATGCTGGGGTTTGGAAGAGAAAAGAAGACCTTCCCCTCCCCATCAGGCTCAGGTGACTCAAAAGGTGAACTTCAATCACCTTGCTTTTCCAAAGCATTGACACTGCTGTCATGGTGTTAACCAGAGGTTTGCCTCTCTTAATAAGCAGTGTGGGTGCATCGGTTCATGCACCAACACTGGTTATGCTCACAAGGGTGCTTTCTTGCTCATGGCCATCCTGTCAGGCAGCCTCTCATGTGTTTTCCATTCAGAGATGTTGGGTCACACCACCAGTAAGTGGCAGAGCTGGGATTTGAACCCAGAGTGTCTGTGTCCAATGGCATGCTCTTTCCAGGCTCTCCAAACCCCCTCCTGGTGTGGCAGTTTAAATGCCCTGCATTTTTCCAACAAAGCTGCTTCCTGAGCTCCCTGTGTGTGGTCAAGCTGTCTGTGAAGGCTCCATTCCAGCCGCCCACCTCGCTCTGAACCTGTCTCATGTTTTGAGGGTAATCTGCAGGTAAATTCTCTGGAGAGCGGGTGACAGAGAAGGACTGAGCCGCAGCTGCCTCCCTGGGCAGGACTGAGAACTGACAGTGTCTCAAAGATTCCCTCCCTCCCCACAAACACCACAGCAGCGATTCCACAGGCAAAATTATAGCCAGATCAAGGACAGCAACTGGGGATTAAAAACTTTAAACCCATTAGGTTTGCTTTCAGGCATTTGATCCCAAAGCCAAAGCTTCCCCAGGGACCCACGTTTTGGTTACATGAGTCAAATTCTTCACTGTGTGTCCACCACGGGGAAACCCCAGGAATTGTCCGCATCCCTTACTGGGCAGAAAGCAGCCCAGGCTTGAGTAAAGGAAGAGCTGGTGCCAGGATAGCCACCTCTGACCACACCAAACCCTTCATTTCCAGAGGGAGGGGACTCACTAGGGACCAATGCTTGCCCAATGGAGCCATGGGACCTGAAAGGCCTCATAAGCTCTTCTTATATTTGGGGAAACTGAGGCTCCTAGTGTTTAAGCAGTGGATACTGACTGCTTTCTAGGGTTTTAAGCCAGTAGTTCTACCTGGCTTCTAAGCTTTATGGGAAAGTTATGCATGGTGATAAAGTGTAAGAAGCACAGGCAGTAACACAGGGTTTAAGTCCTGCCTCTACTGCTGACAAGCTGTGTCTCTTAGACAAGTGTCTTAAACACTCCAAGCCTCAGTTTTCCTCTTCTGTAAAACAGGAGGAATAAAAGTGTACCTAAGAAGGTTTCTTGTAAGGTTTAAGCAAAAGAATGTTTATAAAGCACCCATCATAGTGCCTGCTACAAAGTAGGTGTTCAAAGAAATGTTAGACTGCTGGGCCGTAGTAGGCCAAACACCTTGACACTCAACTCATCCCAGTTCCAACTCCTGGCAGCACCCAAGAGCTCATAGATCCTTAGAAGTGCAAAAGTTGTCAGAATCAAAATGGAGTCACTTATGTTTTTTTAAAAAAAAAAAAACCCTGACAAATAGAGCTGTGGGAGGCCATGAAGGAAAGGTTTTCATGCATAAACAACTGATAACAAGAACTAGCACAAAAAAATCTGCAAAAACACAATCTTGCACAAAGGCCATCACAACCTTACACACACACACACACACACACACACACACACCCCTTCTGCGAGGAAATCTACCTAGCAACTCTCTGTCCAACCTCAAACTGGTGCCACCCTTCACTGATCCTTGTATCCAAGGATAATTATCTCAAAACAATTAAGTAATCCTCATTTTTCCTTTAAAAGCCTTTGTTTTCCTTTACCTCCCTGAATATTCATGCAGATTACTGTGACACATGTATTCCCACTGCAATGCCCTATTCCTGAGTAAACATTTTCTTTTAGAGAGCCTCTCTCTGTGTTTGCTATTTAGGTTAATAGAACCTTGTTCCCTTTTCTGGTGCGCTGGGCAGGAATTTATTCAGACTGTCACAGTAATTCAGGGACAGCCGGGATGCTTTCACCACCAGTAATATATTACAAAGTGGCCACAATTCCCCATCCTTCCTGTATCCCTGCTCTTTTCAGTGTGACTTTGCAGCTTCTCTTGTCAAGAGATGAAATGTGTTTCTGCCTCCTCTTGATGTAGGCTGGACCTGTGACTTACATTGGCCAAAAGAATGTGGCAGAGGGGCAAGGTTTGACTTCTGAGCTTAGGCTTCAAGAAATCATGCAAGCCTCTGATTGTTCTGTTGGTACCCTACCCAACCACCATGTGTACAAGCCCAGGCTAGCCTGCGAGAGGATGAAATACACATGGAGCAAAAATAAGCCCTCCCAGCTGAAGCCATCCTTTGCCAGCCAGCCAACCAGCTAACCCAGAAGTTGACCACAGATGCATGAGTGAGTCCTGCAGAGAACAGAAGAACCACCCAGCTGAACCCAACCTAAGCTGCCAACCAGAGAATAAGCTACAGGTGGTGGTTGATTTAAGCCACTAAGTTTTGGGGTGGTTTGTTAGGGATGCAGCAATATTGTGGTGATAGAAAACAGATACATCATCAAGCTAAAGCATGCCACTTCTGACAGAATCTGGACCATGGTAACTCCATCGCCCACTAATTCCCGCTAAGTCCAAACCAATTATCCAACTATGCAGCTGACAACTATTGCTATGGCTCCTCTAGCTACCTGGTCTCCTTTCCCTCCCTCAAAGGAATCTCATCACCAACCAGGACCACAGACTTTTACTGAGGGCCCTGAGATGGGACAGGCATGGTGGAGTAGTAGAATAAGCCCTGAAGAGTGTATCCGAAGTCACACCCAGGAGTGTGCCAGCTACAGCTATGTGACTTTAGACAAGTCCCCTGGCCACTCTGACCCTTCCTTTCCTTTTCTGTAAAACAAGGATAATAACAAATGCATGATCCCCCTCCCAAGGCAGTGATGAGGCACAAAAGGAAAAGGCAGATGAAAGTGTTTAGCGGACCATGCACCCCAGGATGGCCTGACTTGCAAAAGTAGATTATGGTATTTTATCTGCAAGGCCAAGAGCAGACACAAATGCTCTCCGAAGAAGCCCTTTTCCTTTCAGGGCCCTTCTCCTTTTTCCTTAGAAACCTGATACCTTGGACAGGGCCTTGATGGAGGTGGAGGTAGGGAGGGCAGCATGGCTAACCCTGAGAACAGTCAGTTTAGCACTAAATCAGTCCCACCTTGGTTCAAAGCACAACTCTGTAATTTACTTACTTGCTGGGTAACCTTGGGCAAGTGACTTGGCTTCTCTGTGCTTCAGGAGTGGTAGCCTGCTCTGCATAAAGGGAACTATGAACACAGTGGTTCTGGCATATAGAAAGTATTCATAAAAGGTTGGCAATAATAATTTTTATCCTGGAGAGCCTAGGTTACAGTAAATGGAGGGAGAGTAGTGCAATCCACACCACATAACGCTAAGTCAGAGAATGAAATTGGTGGAGTCCATGCCCAACTGGGAAAAGCAGAGGCATGGGGGTAGGGTCCAACCTTGGAGTGACATTGGTCCCCAGCTTGTGTGTTAGGGAGTGAAAGGTCAGAGGCTGCTGCCCTGGCCTGGGGCTCAGGTCTTGGCAGACACACTGAGGGGAGGCAACTGGAGAAGGAGGCAAGGCAAAAGGACTGAGGTTTTCCTTCCACATCTGAAAGCAGCAAGTGAACACTAAAATCCAAGGGGTACAGCAAATTACAGACTTCTGGCAGATCTAAGAAAAAGCCTTGATATCTTCTTGTTGGTTTCTTGTGATAATTTTTTTTCAAGAGAAATATGGCAATACATTTACATTTACTTTTTTAAAAAGTATCCCACCTTGGAACTGTAGATCTACCTCCCAGACTTATCTGGAGCCTGGGGTGGGAGCTGGAGCTCCCCATAACAAGGGTGGCCTCCCATCTGCTCCTTGGCTTTCCAAGAGCACAGAGAAGAAACAGGCAGGCAAAATTCTAGGATTTACAATCCCAAAGATCTCCATTTAAAGTAGCCATCTCAGATCCTTTTTGGAAGCAGACAGGGTGTAAATGAATGCACAAAAATGCAGATTTATGTAGAGCATAACGAAAATGTTAGAGGCCACACATAATGAAGAGTGTGTCTATGTTAGAATATCTCATTCATTTCAGTGTTGAGTGTCAACACTCAAAGTCTGATGAATAAATGAATGAATCAACAAAAATACTGAAAGAAAACTCAGCATCTCAAGTCAGGATGAAAAAGACCATTGGTTTCATAAATCAGATCAAGTAACAAGAGAAATAACTACCAGCATCTATCAAGGGCTTAACTGTGTGCCGTGTTGTGCTCTGGGCTTTGCAGATATCATCTCATTTAATGCCCCCATCAACCTAATGAGGGATGTACCCTTATTACTCTTTACAGAAAAGGAAACTGAGGTTCAAACAGCTGAAGTAATTGGTCAAGATCACACAGCTCCTAAGCAGAGAGCTGAGTAAGGCAGGCTGGGGGCAGGGCTAATGCTGGAGCCCACTCTCTTGACCACCAGGCACTTGTGCATCTCAGCGGTGCCCCCTTTTATGGCACAAAAATCCTGGATCTGGTTGTTGCTGTGGAACCAGGGATTCAATGAAGGTAGAGACAGGAACACTACTCAGCTGAATCTGGAACATCCACCCTCCAGGACCCATCCTGGTGCAAAAGAGGTGCCAAGACCCTCTGCAATGCTGCCTACTGGTGTGTACTGCACAACACCAAGTTTACTCTGGGATCCACATACATCACAGCACTTGGACACTAGATAGGAAGGGGTAGGAAAGGCCATCTCCCAGGTGGCCTTAACACACCAAGAGATCAGCTAAGATGGAGGAAATTTGTTCTGTGATTTTTTATTTTTCTTAAAAATTTGGGCACATAGTCCGGGTGCAGTGGCTCACGCCTGTAATCCCAGCACTTTGGGAGGCCCAAGTGGGCAGATCACGAGGTCAGGAGATCGAGACTATTCTGCCCAACACGGTGAAACCCACTCTCTACTAAAAATACAAAAAATTAGCCGGGTGTGGTGGCGGGCACCTGTAGTCCCAGCTACTCGGGAGGCTGAGGCAGGAGAATGGCATGAACCCAGAAGGTGGAGCTCGCAGTGAGCCGAGATCGCACCACTGCACTCCAGCCTGGGTGACAGAGCAAGATTCCATCTCAAAAAAAAAAAAAAAAAAAGATTTGGGCACACAGTAGGTACATATTTATGAGATACATGAGATATTTTGTTACAGGCATGTAATATGTAATAACCACAGCAGGGTAAATGGGGTATCCATCACCTGAAGCGTTTATCCTTTATGTTACAAGTGATCCAATTATACTCTTTTAGTTATTTTTAAACTACAATCAAATTATTGTTGACTATAGTCATCTTGTTGTGCTATCAAATACTAGTTCTTACTCATTCTTACTCATTCTTTCTAATTTTTTGTGCCCATTCATGCCTTTTATTAAGTGTTCAAATATTTGAGGATGCAAATCATCCTCTCACATATTGTTGGTCACTGGTGCAGAAAGTTTGACTCTGTATGGGTTTCTTTAATAAAGTTACAAACCCAGGAGTGATTCTGAAACACTGGCCACCATGGCTACCTTCCCCAATTCAGAGCTTCCTAAATAAGTGGTGGGAGCCAGTAGAACTCAGAGTGGATGGGGGAATAGTAACAAAGCAGCCCCAGGAGGTTAGGGGGATACATGGAATATTGCAGAGTACTCCATCTTTCCTGGGACACTTCTGTCTTAATGCTAGACAGCCTTGGTGTGAGAGGAGGCCCTTCAAATGTCCCCGGCAGAATCATTGGGTCCCTGTTCACTCAGTGATCAAACATCTCCAGAAAACAGAACCCTAGCATCTCCCCAAGAGTAGCCAGTGGGTCATGAATAAGCATCCCCAAAGGGTGCCGCAGAGAAGCTACTGCTATTGCAATTCAATAACTTTTCCAGGAAAGCAGGCAGAACAGAACTTCACAAGACAGATGTTTGAGCACCCTGAAGCCCCCAAACTCGGATTCTTGACTTCCTGACAGGCAGTCAGCCTGGGTGGGCAAAGGCACAGGCCTGTGCTCGACAACTCATTAGCCATGTAACTTGGCCAATAATGCCTCTGTGCCTCAGCTTCCCCTCCATGAATGGGGATAAAATGATAGCCAGCTGCTACAGACTGAATGCTTGTGTTCCCTCAAAATGTATATGTTGAAATCTTCACCCCAAGGTAATGTTATTTGGAGGTGGGGACTTTGGGAGGTGATTAGGTCATGAGGATATAACCTATGAATGAGTTAGTGCCCTTATAAATGTGGCCCCAGAGAGCTCCCTCATCCCTTTCACTGTGTGAGCTTAGAGTGAGAACACCACTATCTATGAACCAAGAAACAGGTGCTTACCAGACAGCAAATCTGCTGGGGCCCTGATCTTGGACTTCCAAGGCTCTAGATCTGTGAGAAATAAATTCTGTCATTTATAAGCAACCCAACCTATAACAGTTTGTTATGGCAGCCCAAATGGCTACCAGCTGAAAGGACTGTTGGGAACATTAAATGAGCTGGTATGAGTACCAATGTAGATAGCACTTGACATCTACTGAATATTCAGATACACTGTTGCTGCTTTTGGTGTTATTGTTGCTACTGTTGCTAATTTAAACTCAACACAGAAGTCCTTTTTGCTCAGAACAGACATTGGTGGACCAAGTGAGCCCGTGGTTTCAAAGACTGTAGATTTTTCCCAATCTTGGACTTACATCGGCTTCCTAGGACTCCCTCTGGCAAAAAGGAAGGTTGGGATAAAACATTTTATTCTGCTTTAGTTGATCACCAAATCCACTTGGCTAAAAGGATTTGCAGTTCAGAGAACTCAGTGGCTCAGCGTAAAGCAGAGCTCCTTTCTTCTGAAATCCACCACCTGTGACTTCTCTGACATCAGAAAGAGGCACCTTGTGAGTCAGCTGGTGGCAAGATTGCTCGGGATTCTGTTTCTGGGCCAGTCCCAATGGCCCTACTGTCAGTCCTGACGCTCCACACACTGATTACAGAGGTATGAGCAAAGATGACCCCCAGCCACACTGCAGGCCAAGGAGCACATCTCACACCCTCCCAACACAGTGATTCACGCGTGGCAGGCTCCAGGGCAGCCACAGAGGTGTGGGTCACTTCATGCTGTTCAGCTGCAAGGCGGAACGTCAGCTGACAGCCTCCAGCTGCAGCTTTCTTGGGATCTGCTGCAGGATTCCAGCTGAGGCTGTGCTCTTCCCAGACAGCTCCAGCCAATGCCTGACCCTGGCAGAGGACAGCTATTTCTGCCCAGTGATCTCTGTTGAGTTGACTGAGACTTTAATCAGATCTGCATAGAGTCAGAGGCTCTCTCTGTCCCATTCAACTTCCCCATTTCTCTTTCACAGGCAATACCCGCCCCCAACAATTCTCTCACACTCCTATCTCTGTCCTAGCATCTGCTTCCTAAAGGATGCAAACTGACACAAGCCCCCAGTGAACGTGCATTGATCTCTCAGGCTGGGGTGGGCCTTGAACAAGGCGTGTAACTCTGTAAGCCTCAGTTCCCCAAATAGCAAACTGGAAACCACTCACCAGGATGTTACAAAGACTCAACTAAAGAATATCATGCCTGTGAAAGCATCTGACTTCTTGTAGATACTATCTGACGAAATTCATTTTGGTTGTTAAAATTACATGCAACCCCTTGAAAGCAAGGAATTTCAGAGAACACCATGGCTGCTTTTAACAAATGTAAAAACAACATTTTCCCTGAACAAATCACAATAGAAGTTATCAGGAGACCATTTCCTGAACAGCAGCATGTCACCAGGGAATCAGAGCTGGCTGGGGCCCGGCCCTTCACACTCTCACACTCAGGGCCGTTAATGACTGGTTGAGACAAGACTGTCTTCTTGCCCTGGAAGGTTCTCCACTGGGCAAGACAGCTGTCTCTGCCCCCAGCCAGCATTCAGCACTAGCTCAGAAAACAGCACCCTTGCCAGCTTCTCCAGATCTTCAGAGAAATTTCCCAGAAACCCCGAGAAGATGCTTTTTGGATCCCCTTGGAACTCAGGCCTCATATATGTGTTGTTCCTTCTTGAGAGCTTGAGAAAGCAGGCTCTGTAGGGTGAGTGAGGACCAGGAACAATGTCTGAAAATGCCATTTCCCTAGAAAAATTCAAACGAGGAAGCGGACCTACACCTTCCCCTAGAGTCTGGCACAGGACAGAGGAACTCTGCAAAGATGCTCACCACTGAGGTTATGAGAAGGCAGGGCTCCCACCACCATTTCTGGGTGTTTACTCAGCAAGACGGGCAGGGCCAGGGGCAGCAGGTCCTATGATCCCAGGGCTCCCCTTCTAAATGTTTTCCCTTCACAGGAGTTTCTCTTCTGCCCCTCTGAACAACTCATGCCTGCCTGAGGACAAGCCTCTCCCCCATCAGAGCCTAGATCTTAAATTTCATTTGAGACACACAACTAGAACCCCACAATTTTCTCACCTGTCAGATTGTGAGCAAAAAGTTTTCATTGTTGAACCCCCAGCCCTAAATATAGATCAGGCCCTGCAGTGTTTTATGAGCAGAAAGATAATTCAACCTCTTCAGCAGGCAATAATTTTTAGTTAGATGTAAGCACCTGTTTCAGTTTTAGTACTCACATATGCTATGGGTTGATTTTTTTCTTTTTCTTTTTCTTACCTCTCCTTTTGATCCTTGTCTAGCCCTTTAAGACTTACATCATTGCTCTAAACCCACACTGCCCAGTAGAACTTTCCGTGATGACGAAAATGTTCTCTCTGTGTTGTGTCCAATGCAGTAGCTACTAGCCCCATGTGGCTACTGAGTACTTGAAATGTGGCAAGTGCAACTGAGAAGCTGCATTTTAAATTTTATTTTTAGTTAATTTACATACCAATATATCTGGCTAGTGGTGACTACATCAGACAGCTCACCAGAACTATCTAGCTTGTTCTTTTAATTCTCAACCTTCATGCAAATCAAGGATATGTTCTCCTTGGCTTGGAATTGCCTCCTATTCCTCACTGAACAACACTCTGACAACCTTAACAAAGCAAAAAGCCCAGCACATCTTCCATTTCCGAGCACTCGCTCTGTGCCTAAGCACAGCCGTCTTGATGTGTCCCAGGAGAGGGAGCAGGAAGCACGTCTCCAGAAAGGAAGCCAGTGCACCCAACCACTTTGGACTCCAGGGCGTCTGGGGCAGAGAAGGAGGAGGGGACGGGGTGGGGTGTGAAAGACGTCCGCTCTGGAGGCTGCACGCCAGCCAGGCCGCATTTATTTATATCACAGGGTGTTACAGTTGTCAGCCCTGCAGCTGAGTAACTGGTCCATGTCTAAAGGAAGGGGACAGAAATCGGCTTTGTCCATGTTCCCTGGCACTTACTGTTGTTGTTCAAAGGACGCCAGAAGACTCAGGGAGTGGGAGCTATAGGAGAGGAAGCTGGCTCTGGGCAGGCAGACACTCTGGGTGTTATTAGAAAAAAAGAAAATTGAGTCCCTTGCATGTTTGTATCCTAGCTGATACAAACGTCAACTGGAACATTGTCCAGGATATTCTGGTCCATCTAGCCATGGGGACAGTTCTCACTGCCCAGAGCACAGTGACAGCGGGACCACTCAAGCAAGTACTCTGAGAGGAGCTGGGTCTGGGGCTCTGTGCTCAGTGTGATATGGCTACAGAGCTGGGTTCAGTCACCAGGGCTGGGAAAAGCAAGATCACCCCCACACTTACACAGGGATCTAGGATCCTCCGATTAGTGACAATTTTGGTCTACAAAATAATTGAGAGAAATGCTCAGTTATGGGATTAGAGAAGTGCTAGTTCCACCAACAGAGCACATTCACATGCTCTGAGATGTACACCCGCAGATGCCTCAACATGGGAACGCTCTGCTCTGCTGTCTGCAGAGTCCATGCTGACTTTGGGGTCTGTGCTCTCCCCCTACCACTTCCAGCACATTCTTCTCCCTCCCTTTCCCTAGAGACAACACATCTTTTCACCTGTAAAACAGGTAGTTAATTAGCATGAAGCAAATATCTTAGACTGCAAAATATTGAATTAAGTAACAAAGAATAATTTCTTCGAGAAGAGAGACGTAAGATACAAGGCTTAATTAACATGTCCTTTTCCTTTCAAAGTTTTGCTATACTGCTTTTCCCTTTCATGTCTATATTTTACCTTCCTCACTCATTTTGATGAGTATTTGTGATCCTTTTAAGTCACCCCCATGTAGGTTCTATACTCTTTCAGTGCACTAGAGCAGCCCTTTGCAAAACTACTCCCAAGCCTCCAGTGTCTGAATAAATTAATGTATTTTTCTAAAGTACACACACTTCACTGGCACTTTGGTAATACATAAAGAATGCCTTGAAGCTTCCATCCTCTCTGACCCAGCAATTCTAAGCCCAGGAATTTATTCCAAGGAAATAATTAAGATTGTCCTCAAGGGTTTCGTTAAAGGTTGTTTACCCCTGCTGCTGTTTGCAATCACGAATAATTGAAAATGACTGACATGTCCCTCAAGCAGGACTAGAAGATCCAGGGCTCAGGTACTGCTTAGGAGTAAGCGACCAATAATCAGTTACCAAGTCAATCAACCAACCCCACAGTTGAAGTTAAGGTACAGACTTAGGACAGATCCAGAATTCACAGGACCTGATCTTACAAATTTAGGGTGACTAACTTTAAGAAAATTAACATAAAATTATAAAATTGGGGACAAGGCATTAATAGGGGCCTATGCAAGCAAGAATCCTTTGGCTTAAGTTTCAGCAGCCTTGCACAGTAAGTCTCGCCTCTAGAGGAAAGAAAAAGGAGAAAGAAGATGTTGGAAGTCACTTGCTCCAAAGGCCATAGTTTACCAAGCCTGGGTAAAAAATACATTCAAGCATACATACAGCAAAAAATACATTCAAGGTCTAAGACAAAGAATACTGGGAAAAAGGGAAAGAGAAAAAAGGATGGGGAGGAAAATACTTGAAAACAACAGCATGAGAACAGAAATCAAGGGGAGAACACAATCTAAGAAAAAATTCAGTCAGTATGGTGGGTGAGGGAGGAAAAAGAAGCATTATTTTAAAAAGATTTCAGTAGAGTTAAGTTGGTGCCTGAACAGCTACGGGGACAAGCACTCCAATACAAAGAGTAGCCAGCTTGTATCAGAACAAGAGAGGGCACTTTTGAGCCCAGCAGCCCAGATACATGGGTTCCCATGGACCCCTGAAATACCAGTCCCACATCTCAACTGGCAACAAGGATATGCACAGCATTACTGCTCCACACCCACTCCCTACCATTTACCCTGGGTACCAAGTTGAAGGCCAGACTGTCTTTTCCCACACTGGCCAAATCTGCTCATGTCACACAGCTTTTCTTCATCCCCGTTTTAAATCAAAGTAGGCTGAACACCTTTTCTCTGTCAGATCTGCTCTCGTCTCTACCCATTCCTTTCCCAGGCAGTGTGGCTTTGACCTGTGGCCCATGCAAATCCACAGTGACAGTGGCCTGGCCTCTCTCCCTCTAGCTGTCAAAGAGCTCCAAGGCAGTTGAGCCAGCCTCAGCCTGCAGATCACACACAATGCTCCGGCTGGCTTGGCTGCCTGCTCAGCTGCCCGCCCTTTCTCAGCAGCCCGCTGTCCACAGCAGCCCTCCCATTTTTGACAGTGCTTCCCGCGTGCCTGGTGCCTAGTGTGGGGATCTGGGATGTGTTCTTCAACCTCAGACCCTGAGTCTGCAGGACACAGAAAAATGTTCAGCCTGCTCTGCTTTAAAAGGGGAATTTGACAAGTGTAAGAACAGACACTCGGTCTTATACCCAGCAACTGGAGTAAGTGAGAGAGGGAGATGTGGAGCTGGGCGAGAGCTATGTGAGGGCTTTGAAAACTGGTTCTCTTGAAGGCTGATCTCCTGAACAGCATGATTCTTAGTGGGCTGGTCTCAGAGTCCCCTTTTCCAGGAATGCTTGAGTACTGCGATCCACAAACCACCATTTTCCATCAACCTCTGTCCAATACAGAGCAGTGACTCTCCTGCATAACTACATGCTGAGAGCACCAGCATCAGTGACCTCGACCTCCCTGCCTGCCACCCCTAAGGACGCTCAGGCTGGTGAATACACAATAAAATCAACCCCGGCCTGGCTGTCACCTGGGCCCCCATGAGGCACGACCTTGAACGGGGGAACTTCCCGCAGCCTAACTCTCTCTCCTATCAAGAAGTGACCACTGTGTGGCTGTTTATACCCTCTGGTCCAGAGGATGTGGCCAAGGAGGGCACCAACCCCCCCCCCCCCCTTAGTGCTTCTCTGCTGGGGTTGGGCACAAGCTCTGTACCACTCGGCTTATGGTGCTTAATGGGGGAGAGCTGCCCCCTTCTTAGGCCCACCCCTCCGGACTCAGGGGACAACTGGACCCCTTGGCCACTATAGAAACACGTCTCTCTCTTAAGGCTTCTGGTGAAGGTCTCCGGGTCGAATGGCCCATATGAGATGAGACTCAGGCTGCCCCAAGAGATACCTACCTGCTCCACCGGCGGTGTCACTGGGAAGTGCTCCCTCACCTTCCTCTTCCCTATATCCTAGGAGCTTCTCCGCTCCACTTCCACCCAGGGTCTTGTAGGGGCTGGGGGGGGGGGCGGGGGCTCTGGGCTCCAGTGCGCCCCAATGGATCCCAGACACCCTGCCCCTGGGGAGCCCCACCCCGCGCAGCGGCGCTGGAGAGGCTATACTCCTTCCTCAGGGGTTCCCCCAAACCGGGGAGGGGTGCAGCTCCAGTGCCCCGACTCCTCCAGGCCCTGCGAGGTTCAGGAGGCTCGCCAGGCCAGCGGCGGCCGCCCGGAGGCAGAGGAGCCAAGTTACTTTTCGATTCAGAGAGTGAAGCCGAGTCTAGCTGGGCGGCGGAGGAGACAACTCTAGCGGCTCTCCCCCCACGCTCTGGGCTGGGACCCCGGGGAGGCACCCGGACGCCCCCGCCCGCCTCCAGGCGCCGACCCCGACCTTAGCGGGCCCCGGACGGCGTCCTCCCTTCTCCCGCCGTCCCCCGGCGGCCGAGCCGCGCGCAACGGAGACATTTAAATCGCCCCCTCGGGACGGCGGCGTGGAAGAGACCGGAAAGGCGGCGGCGGCGGCGCTGGCCTGGGGGCCGGGGCGGTGGCCGCGCGGGCCAGGGTCGCGGAGTCGGGCGGGCACTCACCAGCGCGTGTTGTCGTGGAAATGCTCCAGAACTGCGTAGCCGAAGAACGAGTCAGCGGGGCCCTGGAAGTGCACGGGGCGCTGCGGGTCGAGGTTGTAGGCGCCCGCGGGGATCCCCGCGACCACCAGCGCCAGCAGCAGCGCGCGGAGCCTCCCGGCGCCCCTCGGCGCAGCCGGGCCGCCCATCCCCAGCCGGCCGCCGCCTTCCCCTCTGCCCGGCGAGCAGGGCGCCGAGCGCGCGGGCCGTGGGGTCCGCCGACGGCTAGGAAGCTCCCCGGGGCGGGAGCTCTGCGCCTGGACACGGGCGGAATGCGGGCGTCGGGCCCGCCACCGGGGCGCGGACGGCGGGCTGAGCGGGCGCTGAAGGCGAGCACAGGGGCGGCCCCGAGCGGCGGCGTCCTCAGTCCGCCCGAGAAGTCTGCGCGAGCAGGTCCCGGGCCGGGCGGCGCTGGTCTGCGGAGGGGCGCGCCCGCGAGGTGGGCGGCCCGGGCGGCGGCGGCTGGACGGCGCGGCAGCGCCCCCTGCGGGCCGTGGGCCCTGCGCGCACTTCCCGGGCGGGAGTCAGCCCCTGGGACCCGCCGGGGCGCCCCGAACTGCCCCCTCCCCGCCGCGCACGGGGCGCTCGGGTTCCCGGAGATAAGGCTGCTCCCCTCCGTCACTACAGGCTCTGCCGGCCCTGCTGGGCCTGTCACCCTGCCTTTGTCTCTCTTTCCCTCCCTGTCTCACAACCAGTAAGATCCAGAGCAACCCGGGTGAAGGACGAGTTTAGACTCCAGGTTCTAGCCCTGCGCATCCTCTGCTCCTTCACCCAGTTGTGAGATAAGCTGTAGGAGCAGTGCTCAGTAAACGCCGGCTGTTGTTGTTCATAACAATAGTAGCCACGTGGAAGCGAGCAGAGCACCCCTCCATATTCTAGTCACTTGGTCTCGTACACCAGTGATTCCCGAAGTGTGGTCTCCGGACCAGCAGCATCAGCGTCATCTGGGAACTTGTCAGAAAATGCAAATCCTCAGGTCCCACTCAGCCCTGCTAAATCGGAAGCTCTGAGGGTTGGAGTCCAGCAGGGTTTGCGTGCACTGAAGGGTGTGTATGTGTGTAATTGTAAATATGCATAACAGAAAGTTTACCATCTTAACCATTTGTAACTGTGCAGTTCGGGGGATTAAGTATATGCATGTTATGCAACCTTCACCACCATCCATCTCCACAACTCTTCATCTTGGAAAACAAACTTTATACCCTAAACAATAACTCCTCTTTCCCCCTAACCCTACCCCCATCCCCACCCCCAGCCTCTGGCAACCACCTTCCTACCTTCTGTCTCTATGAACTTGACTACTCAAATTCAAGATTCCTACTGAATTGACTGCTATCATGTTGAAGTCTGACCACACTATTATGGTTTCCCTGCCTGTGTTCTCTTCTTTCCACTTTTTAATTCTACAACAGAGTTTGGATAATGGTTGAAAACTTCCCGTTGCCCCCCACCACCTACTCCTGCCTATAGGATGGAGCCCGATCTCCTTAGGATAACTTCACATGGAGGCTCCATCTCTCTTTCCAGCCCCATTTTATGCCCCTTTCCTGACTCACTTCCCACAAACCCTACAATGTATCCACACACAACTTCTAGCTGTCCCCTGAACGTGTCCAACAGGGGTTTTCACACACATCTGTGCCTTCTCCAACGCTGTTCTTTCTTCCTGAAATGTGCCTACCCCTCTTCAACTGGCAAAATCCTATCCATCCTAGACTTCCAGGCCGGTTCTTGCCTCACCCTTTCTGTGCCATTTCCTCTGCCCCTTTCTTTTCTGGGCTGCCAAAGAGTGTTCACATGCCTCTATCTCAACACTTAGAACATGTTCATCATTTTGGGGGCTCTCTGTCCCTCTCCATAGACGGTATAGCTAAGGAGAAAAAAGTCTTAGATATCTTTGTAGCCCCCAAGGCCCAGCTCAGTGCCAGGCTTAGGTAGATGCTTAAACATTGTTGAAAGAATGAACTGGCTGGGCGCAGTGGCTCACTCCTGTAATCACAGCACTTTGGGGAGGCCGAGGTGGGTGGATTACTTGAGGTCAGGAGTTCAAGACCACCCTGGCCAACACAGTGAAACCTTGTTTCTACTAAAAATACAAAAAATTAGCCAAGCATGGTGGCACATGCCTGTAATTCCAGCTACTTGGGAGGCTGAGGCAGGAGAATCGCTTGAAGCTGAGGGGTCGAGCTTGCAGTGAGCCGACAGTGCGCCACTGCATTCCAACCTGGGTGACTGAGCAAGACTCCATCTGAAAAAAAAAAGAAAAGAAAAGAAAGAAAAAGAATAGCTGGGCACGGTGGCTCATGCCTTTAATCCCAGCACTTTGGGAGGCCAAAGCGGGCAGATCACCTGAGGTCAGGAGTTCGAGACCAGCCTGGCCAACCATGGTCAACATGGTGAAACCCCATCTCTATTAAAAATACGAAGATTAGCCGGATGAGATGCCACACGCCTGTTATCTCAGCTACTTGGGAGGTTGAGGCAGGAGAACTGCTTTTACCTGTGAGGCGGAGGTTACAGTGAGCCGAGATCGTGCCACTGCACTCCAGCCTGGGTGACAGAGTAAGAATCCATCTCAAGAAAAATGAAAAGAAAAGAATGAACTGCTTAAAGAAAAGCAAGCTTAGTAAGAGGACGAGGCACTATGGGGGAGATTTTGAAGGAGACTTTTAACTTTCTTCATGTTTTGGTTGTGTGAGAGTGAAAAATGATCAGTTCTCGTTGTAGGACACAAAACACAAGGTTTTCTTTTGTTTTTCTTTTTTTGGTTTTGTTGTTGTTTTTGAGACAGTGTCTCGCTCCTGTCCCCCAGGTTGGAGTGCAGTAGTGCAATCACTGTTCACTGCAGCCTTGACCTCCCAGGCTCCAGCAATCCTCCCACCTCAGCCTCCCAAGTAGCTGGGACCACAGACATGTACCACCATGCCCGGCTAATTTTTATACTTTTGGTAGAAACGAGGTTTTGCCATGTTGTCTAGGCTGGTGTCAAACTCCTGAGCTCAAGTGATCCACCTGCCTTGGCCTCCCAAAGTGCTGGGATTACAGCCATGAGCCACTGTGCCTGGCTGAAGTTTTCATCTGTGGTAGAGAGCACTAGTATCTTCCCAATATTTATACTTCCCATTTTCCTTACTAACAAAGCCCAGAGTTAGTGGAGTGTTAATATGCCTAGCTTTAAAAATAAATAAAACTATGTTTCCCAGTCTCTTTTGCAGACAGAGTGGCCACGTGCAGTGTCTGGCCAATGAGATATGAGCATGTTATTTGGGTGGTAGGCTTCTCAGGAGGTTTCTTAAAGGAGAGCCAACTCAGCTGACTTATGGCTTTTGTCCTGTGCCCTTGCCCCTCTTGCATGAAGCACAGAGGTCATGGCTGGAGATGCAGCAGCTGTCTTGAGGGCCACCTCAAAGGAAAGGCCAGGAGAATTGCAGAGACTTCAGCTGTCACATGCTAGAACTGCTGCACCTGACATGGGCTGCCTTCCTGGGGACTTCTTACTACCTGAAAAAAAGTAAACACCTAATTTATAAGAGCCACTGCTTTTAGGGATTCTGTTATTTGCAGGCAAGCAGAATTTCTTGTTGATTTAACATCTAGAATGAATGGAATCTAGAACAGATGCTCCTAACCTAGAGTTCACTCATTTTCCATGTTGCTTCAGAGGTCCTAAGATCCCCTGTGGTTGGTAGACTAATAGTCCCCCTCCTAATCCCTGGAACCTGTGAATATGTCACCTTATATGGCAAAAAAGGACTGCAAATGTGATTAAGGTTAAGGGTCTTGAGATGGAAAGATTTTCCAGGATTATCTGGCTGGGCACAGTCTAATTATGTGAATCCTTAAAAGCAGAGAACTTTCCTTGGCTGTAGCAAGAGAAAGAGATGTGAAGTGGAAGTGGGGTCAGAGAGATGCCACATTGTTGGCTTTGGAGATAAAAGAAGGGACCCATGAGCCAAGTAATACAGGCAGCTTCTAGAAGATGGAAGAGACAATAAAATGGATTATCTCCTAGAGCCTCCAGAAAGGCAACACCTTGAGTTTAATCCAGTGAGACTCCTGTCCCACTTCTGACATCCAGAACTGTAAGATAATAAATGTTGTTGTTTTAAGCCACTATGCTTGTGACCATTTGTTATAGCAGAAGCAGGAAACTAATATAGCCCTCTAGAATTATATATAAAAGTGTGTATGTGTGTGTTTGTGTGTTTCTTAGGGAAAGATCCACAGATTTCAACAGATTCTTTAAAGGTAAGGTAGGTTTTAGAAGACAGGAAACCACTGATCTAAAACACACTGATTTCCAACTTTGGAAACCAAACCCTAAAAATGGTATCGGTTAAAAATTATAGCATTGGTGTTTGATTTAACTAAACAGTAGCTGTCAATCCTGACTGTATATTAGACCCCCAGGCAACTATTTAAAAATACAGATTTACTAATAACACTCTAGGTCAGAATCTAGGGGCAAGGCCCAGGAATCTGCATTTCCAACACCTCTTGGGAGATTTGTCAAGTAGCCAGGCTTGGGAAGCACTGTCCTACAGGAGAGAGATTCAGAACCCTGCACTATATTCCTTAACCTGTGGCGCCATGATGTGGTAAGAAAAACGTAGGATTTGGCATCTGGTGAAGAGAATTTAACTCCCAGGCCTGAACAGCTGTGTAATTTTAGTAAATCAATAAAACAAGGATACCAATAACTAATAAACCTATTGATGAGCTTCTCAGGACAGCATTTCCTAACCATAAAACGCTAAACATGTATTAGTTATTCGTATAATCTGAGCTCAAGAGTGAGCTCAATTTCCTAGTTGCCAGAGCTGTTTTACAGAGACTTGACCTGAAGGGCGTGTCTCCAGGGTCACCAGCTGGAGGGGAGAGGCATACTATTTCAAATCTGGCCATGCAAAATGTAGATTTGCTTTATGGAATGGAGGCTTTTGAAAAACTGAACCTCTTGTCCAATTTCCCAACGGAAATGGCAACCAAATGCCCTCCATTCCTTTATGCTCTCACTTCAAGAAGGAATCTGAAGGTTTTCCATTAGCCTTAGTGGCTGCAAACTGAACAGCATGCTCTATCAGCTCACCTATCATTGGCGTTTTCTATAAGCTGTGCAAAATTGCTCTCCACAGTTACTTTGTTAAACAGTTACATTGTTAAACAGTTACATACATACTTTGTTGAATTGTTACTGCTACTGTAACAATGCAAAAGAAGTGATGGTTATACTGCTCTGCTCCCTCCTGCCTCACTGCAGAGAGGAATATTGGAATGATTAAATGTTGGGGTGAAAACAACATTGGCTTTTCAGAAGCCTCAAAAAAGTCTTGGAGGCCACAGTTGCTCATGTCTGTAATCCCAACTTTTGGAAAGCCAAGATGGGAAGATTGCTTGAGGCCAGAGTTTGAGACAACATAGTGAGACCTCATCTCTAGGGGGAAAAAAATGACTGGACATGGTGGTATGCACCTGTAGTCCTAACTTCTTGGGAGGCTGAGATGGGAGGATCACTTGAGCCCAGGAGATGGAGGCTGCAGTGAGCTATGATTCCACCACTATGCTCTAGCCTGCATGACACAGTGAGACCTTGTCTCTAGAAAGAAAAGAAAAAGGAAAAACTCTTAAGATTAATTGGTCTTTTTAATCCTTCCTTTCTCTAATATCTTTTTTTTTTTTTTTTGCTTATACATTTGTAGATTTTTATCTGCCTCTCATTATTTCCTAAATGCTTAACTACTAGGTCAAAAGCTAGGTAGATATCTAAGGCTCTTAATACAAGCCAATTGGCTTAGTAATCTTTAGGTTTAGAATACAATTTTTCATTACAAATACTATGCTATATTACTATAGCAGGAAATACACATAGTTCCTCCAGGTGAGTATTTCTGGACCCTGTATTGAGCCATATTTTTCCTGTGCTCTTTTTTCTTGAGTGCCCTTCCCATGGTCTCCGATGGGAAATGCTAATTTCTCCCTGACAAAGCTTCCCAACCATAACTCTCTAACATCTTCCTTGTCTCCCCCAAGGGACTGCTTGCATTTCTGGGGTCTGTGTGAGTGTACCGTAGGAGGACCCTAAATGGAGGTTTAGACACTCCCCACTGATTATGAGAGCCCGGTTTGCAGAGACCTGACGGGTACAGACACTCGAGCAGAGCAGATGCTGCTGTAAGGTGACAGGACTGCTAGCAGCAAGGAAGGCTCACTCACTGTGTCTCACACTGCACTAAGCATGTTATAGATCACTTTATCTTATGTAAACCTCACAGTGATCCAGTTGGGAAGATGCAGTCTGAGATTTTATCTCAGTTACCATAGAACCATGTGAAATGAGGACTGACCATATGATGGGTTCACAATCCTTGTCCAAAACTCTTAGGGCCAAATGTGTTTCTGCAATCACGTTTTTTCAGTTTAGAAGAGAAGACAGCATCACACCCCATATATTACAAGATAATATACCGTTTATTACATAACCAGCCCATGAACACTGCACTCCCCCCAAAAGTGATCTCTGTAGTTCTAATCCCTCCAAAAAAGCAAAGCCCATAAAGTCAGTTCATCCTCTCTCATTCTTGGGGCACATGGCATCTAATGCCAACTGTCGAGTTTTCTTTGGAGTTAGCCCTAAAGAACTTAGCCACTTGGTTCTTAACAATGCACAATCCAGCCTATACTATCCACTATTTGGTTGAATCAGCACCTTACACAGCCTGTTACAAAAGGTTGGCATGCAACTTTACACACTGACAAGGAACAATCCCTGCAGCATAACAAGGGTAATAACTCAAGTTCCTTAAGGACATGACTACTATAATCTGGTATATGTAAATTTCTATGCATCTGTATGTATATATGCACAAAGAAAGAGATTTGGAAGTTTACCCTAAATGTTAATAATGATTATGGTTGAGATTATGGGCTATTCTTGCCTATCTATCTATCTATCTATCTATCTATCTATCTATCTATCTATCTATTGTCTATCTATCGCTCCTTTAGTACTGCTTGAATTGTCTACAGAGAGACAGTGGATGTCTACATCCAGCAGTGGATGTAGAAGATGCTACCTCCGTAAAGCCAAAGTCACTAATCAAAGTTAGAAATAGGGAAGTGGATCAAGAGCTGTGCACACACAGCTATCTGATCTCCAAATGAGGAGACAACTTGACCTTCACACAACAGAGAAAGAAAGAGGAGCCAAGGGCAGCTCTCATTCCCATCTATTAACAAGCCCTGCCCTCTGGCCCTGGCCTCTGTTGAGGGGACTTTGCCAACTGAGGTAGGTAGACCAGCCATCATGTGGAAGGAAGAAGTGGTCAATAGCCACATGGCTTCTCACAGTATTTTCAAAAGAGGCAGAAAAAAATAAAAAGGGTTTGGATCATTCACATACCAGATAATCGTTGTCTAAATGATTGACACAGCTAAACGCACCTCTTAATGGCAATTTTTCAAAAGTTGCCTTGCCCTGTTTTTCATACATAAGACAAACTATACTTCCACGTGGCTTTGAAATCCAGAAAGTTCAGAGGAAGGGCAAATACTATCACCAAGCCTTCAACTATAATAGCAGGCAGAGATTTGAGCAAATACTTTCCCACTGAAGTATTTCATAAGCCAAAAGTTAAACTGTTATTATTGGGTGCAATATTTCCAACCTGTTTCCATGCTCAAACAAATTTTTTTCCAGAGATCTAAATTTAGTGAAACGGCTTTAAGCAACAACCATCAATGTTAGAATACAGCTGTACAACATAATGCCAAGTTTTAAAAACACTTCTCACTTCAATTGAAATATTAAAGCTAGCCTATGGCTTAGCAAAACATAAAATATTAAAATGATGATATTTGTTGGAGGCAGTTTAGGGTGATGAGTAACAGTGAGGGCTGTGGTGCTCGTAATCCCAATGTAGTGGCTTGTCAGATATATTAGTCTACTAGGGCTGCCATAAAAAAATACCACAGACTGGGTGGCTTAAATAACATAAATTTATTTTCTCACAGTTCTGGAGACTGAAAGTCCAAGATCAAGTGCAGCAGAGTTGGTGTCTGGTGAGGGCTCTTCCTTTGGGTTGCAGATGGTCACCTTCTTGCTATGGACTCACATGATCTCTTTGTGCTTGCAGAGAGGGGGAGGGAGGGGAGAGAGAGAGCAAGAGAGAGGACACTAATTCTATGAGATCAGAACCCCACCCTTATGACCTCAATTACTTTCGTATTCCAAATACAGGCAAATTGGGGGTTAGGGCTTCAACATAAGAATTTTGGAGGATACATGCATTCAGTCCACAGCATCAGGTATGTGGCCCTGAGAAGTTATTTGAGCTCTCCCCATTTGTTACAGGGAATCATACCCAAAGGTTTGTTGTGAGGATTAAATGTAATGAGCCACTCTGCACATCGCAGCATGAGGGAAGCAACTGGTACATGTTAGCAATTTAGTGCCATTATTATTATGTCATTTATTCCACTCTTTTAAAATAGCTAATTTTATTTGGAGTAAAAGAAAAACTCAAAACACTCTTCTCAAGGTGTCTGCATGTTTCAGTGGGCCATTTTAGAGCCTCCTTTGTCTAAGTGTTCAAGCCCTCAAACCCCCAGGTGCTTCAGGTGCCCTGTGAAGGGCTGGAGAGGTGAGTCACGACCCAAGCACCCATGACCTCACTCTCACATCAGCGGCCGGCTAGCCAGCTCCTTTTTCAGGGCCCTCTCTACCTTAGCTTTCGTAAATTGTCAAATCCACATCTCTCCAGGGCTTCCCAGATGTGGGCCATCAGATGGAGACTCCTGAAACATCTTCTTTGGTGATTTCCTCAAGGTCCCACCCACTCATGGTTTAAATGCAGTGGGATTTTAAGGTGTTGACCTTGTGTGCATGTGTGTGTGCGTATGTGTACATGTGCGTGTGTGCATGTGTATGCACATGCGTGCGTGTGTGCATGCGCGTGTGCGCGTGTGCATGAGTGTGCGTCTGTGCGTGTGCGTGTGTGCGTGCACACACATGCAGGTAAGAGAAGTTCACTTCAATATCATTCAGATGCAATGGAACATTCACCAAAAAATGAGTACCTGGAATTGAATGTATCAGAAGTTGTCTGCCATAGAGGAGTGTGTCTAAAGGAGAGTTACGAGTGGGGGAGTGGGGCAGGAGATGAAGCTTTGCAGGAAATGGAAGGGCAGTTCTAGCTTCTTCCCTGTCTTCTTTTAGGCAGCCTCAGTGTACCCCAAACTCTAAGCAAATGTCTTTAGGGAAGGGTAAACACCAAACACGTTTTGGGACCCCTTCTGCTGCTTAACATGCTCCCACAAGAAGAGCCTTCTTATGCCTTCCCCCAGAAAGTTTTTAAGTTGAAGCCTAGGACCTCTTGTACTTGAAGCTGCAAGATATACATGTTATACCTTCTGGGTGCATCAATTTTATTCAAAGACATGAAGGGGGGAATAAATAATATGTTGTGAGATTGGGATGACTCCGAATCAAATCCAGTGACAGGGAAGGCCCCAAGGTCCCTGACATAAAAAACAGGTGAACTAGCTCCTGCAGGAAGTTGGGGTTGAGGAGCTAAGAGTGATTCTGAGTCCAGGAGCTGAGACAGCCAGCCTGGGTGCGGCCATCCTTCCTGAAGGCAGGCTTGCACCCTGGGCAAAAGCTGGGTGTGTGTGTCTGAGTCAGTGATACTGGAAGGTGGCCACATCTGCTGAGTGCAATGGGGAGTGGAAGATGGGTCCTCCCTCCACATGCCCCAGGGTCTGCTGCGACTATGAAAAGGTCTGTGCCAGCAGTTGTGGAGGTGGCAGAAGCAGGACACTAAGCCCTGATCACACTGCCTGGGATGCCAGTGGGGTAGCTAGAGTGCACATGACATTGGGGCATCCTCTGGCCTTGGGTGGAGGTTCCGACTGCAAAGGCAAGGTGGAAAGGACAGGGACTGACATTTTGGATATAACTAAGCATCCTGGGGGTCTTTCCTTGGAGGAAGGCCTGAGGCATTTCTCAAGGTGATAAGGGGAGGGCTCAAGCTGTTTTACTGAGACATTAAAAGATATGACCTGTTTTTTTTGTGTGCCTCAAGACAGAAAAGTGACTACATAAGTATGTTAAGAATGGACTGCCTTCCTGCCCTGCCTCCCTCTCAGAGTCCTGTGCTGGACTCAGCCCACTGTCCATGATCTCTAATGACAGGTTGACTTTTCTTTTCCCAGAATCCTCTTCTGACCTAATCTGCCTGTGGGATCCACACACAGGGTCTCACACATGGGAAATGACACAGAATACTCACAGCCCTGGTGGGGCAAGAAGGGATGAGGGGAGCCCCAACGCTATGCTGGGATGTGTACACAAATGGCAGGAAATGTCACCCTGTGGTGGTTTTAAAATATATCCACACATTCTCTTGACACTCTTTCCTCCAAAAGGTGGAGACTAATTCCCCTTCCCTCAAACAGGAGCTGATCTTAGTGCCTTCCTTCTAACAAATAGGATATTGTGGGACTGCTGTGATAGGCCATGAAAGGCATTGTCCCTTCCACCTTACTGTCTCGGGTTGCTCAATCCTGGGAAAGCCACACCAGCCGCCATGTCATGAGGACACTCAAGCAGCCTGTGGAGAGGCCCATGTGGAGAGGAAGTAAAGCCTCCTGCTAACCTCAAGCACCAATTTGCCAGCCACGTCAGGAGCCGCCTCAGAGGCGGACCCTACAGGTCCAGTCAAACCTTCAGCCTCAGCCAATAGCTTAACTGCCATTTATGAGAGACCCTGAGCCAGAAGCACCCAGATGAGCCACTTCGGGATTCCTGACTAACAAAAACTGTAGTATAATTGATATTGTTTTAAGCCGTTATGCTTTGAGGTAATTTGTTACATAGCAATAGAAAACCAGTACAAATTTGGAGGTAATTTATGACCCAGTAATAGATAACAAACACATACCTCTTCGCCTTAGTGGTGAGCTGATGGGGATGGTAGTTAGAGCCACATAACAGATCCGCATTGCCACAGCTGCCTTTCTGAGTCAGGACACAAGGAAATCCTGCCTAGTGTAGGATGGCTCTGTGGTGGAACAATTGACCTAGCTATGGTCCGAGACTTAAGACCTGAGTCCAAATCTTGATCTGCCACTTACCAGCTGCCAGACACAGGGTTAGTTGCTACACCTTATAGGGACTCCATATCTCATCTGATAATAGTATCCACCTAGTAAGGAGAACAGATTAAATGGAAATAAGTGCACCAAAGTAACAACCAGATGGGGGGTCAGTTGAACCCAGTGGAAGTTATTCACTCATGCGTCACGTAGTGATGGGAATACATTCTGAGAATGTATTGTTAGGGCCGGGCGCAGTGGCTCAGGCCTGTAATCTCAGCACTTTGAGAGGCTGAGGCAGGTGGATCACCTGAGGTCAGGAGTTCGAGACCAGCCTGGCCAATATGGCAAAACCCCGTCTCCACTAAAAATACAAAAATTCACCAGGCATGGTGGCATGCACCTGTAATCCCAGCTGCTCAGGAGGCTGAGGCAGGAGAATCACCTGAACCTGGGAGGCAGAGGTTGCCGTGAGCTGAGATCATGCCACTGCACTTCAGCCTGGGCGACAAGTGAGACTCCGTCAATGTGTTGTTAGGCAATATTGTTGTGCAAACCTCATGGAACATACTTACACAAACCTAGATGGTATAGACTACTATATGCCCAGGCTACACGGTGTAGCCTATTGCTCCTAAGCTACAAACCTGCATAGCACATTACTGTACTGAATACTGTAGGCAATTGTAACACAAAGGTAAGGTAAGCAATTGTAACACAAAGGTTTAGATACACAAAGATACTTTTATATCTAAACAAAGAAAACGTACAGTAAAATATATACTATAAAAGATTAAAAATGGTACACCAGTGTGGGGCACTTACCATGAATGGAGCTTGTAGGCCTGGAAGATTGCTCTGGGTGAGTCAGTGAGTAAGTGAATGTGAAGGCCTAGGACATTCGTGTACACTAATGTAGACTTTATAAACACTGAAAACTTAGGCTACACTAAATTTTTTTTCTTTAATTTTCTTTCTTCAGCAATAAACTAAGCTTACTATAACTTTTTTATTTTGCAAATGTTTAAATTTTTCTAACTTTTTGGCTCTTTTATAATAACAGCTTAAAACACAAACATGTTGTATAGCTGTAGAAATATTTTCTTTCTTTATAGCCTTATTCTGCAAGTTTTTTTCTATTAAAATTTATTTTTACTTTTTAAACATTTTGTTAAAAGTGAAGACATAAACACACACATTAGCATAGGCCGACACAGGCTCAGGGCCATCAATATCAGTCTTCCACCTCCACATCTTGTCCCACTGATAGTCTTCAGAGCAGTAACGCATATGGAGCTGTCATCTCTGATGATAACAATGTCTTCTTCTGGAACACCTCCTAGAGGACCTGCCTGAGGCTGTTCTACAGTTAACTTTTTTCAATAAGTAGAAGTACACTCTAAAATATGAATAAAAAGTATAGTATAGTAAACACATAAACCAATAACATAGTCATTTATTATCATTATCAAGTATTATGTTCAGCACATAATTGTATATACTATGCTTTTTTATGTGGCAGCATAGTAAGTTGGATTTTTTTGTTATTTTGTAGAGACCGGGTCTCATTGTGTTGCCCAGGCTGGTCTCCAACTCCTGGCCTCAAGCAACCTACCACCTCAGCCTCCCAAAGTGCTGGGATTACAGACAAGAGCCACCTTGCCCAGCCTCATACATGAGCATCACCACAAACATGTGAGTAACATGTTATGCTACAACATTATGACAGCTACGTCACTAGGCAATAGGAATTTTTCAGCTCCGTTATGATCTATGGGACCAGCATCTTATCATCCATCATTGACAAAAATGTTATTATGTGGTGCGTGACTGCATTTTAAAAGACATTTTATTTTTACTTTTATTTTTTGAGACAGGGTATCACTCTGTTGCCCAGGCTGGAGTGCAGTGACATGATCTCGGCTCACTGCAACCTCCATTTCCAGGGCTCAAGAGAACCTCCAACCTCAGTCTCCAGAGTAATTGGGACTACAGGTGTGTGCCACCATTTCCAGCTCATTTTTTTGGTTTTTGGGTTTTTTCGTTTTTGTTTTTGTTTTTTTGCAGAGACAGAGTTTCGCCATGTTGCCCAGGCTGGTCTCAAAGTCCTAGGATCAACCAATCCACCTGCTTCAGCATCTCAAAGTGCTGGGACTACAGGCGTTAGCCACTGCACCCAGTCTAAAATGACATTTTAAACATGAATAGCTGGCACTATAGCTATGTGTCCAATCTGCTGCCCAATTCAACCTCATACCATCAGGAGTCCTTAAATCGGACCCACACAGGCCTGACAGACAAGGCAATGCGGTCTTCTCTTTTGGTTCTCAGCTTATCTAAATTACATTCTAGATTGTGACATTCTAAGATTATTTCCATATTCCGAATGTGCTTAAGAGACAAACTTGGAATTAACGTGGAACTGAAAGCATTTTGTGGGAAGTATCTAGATAGGCCAATTCATTTTGTTTTTCTGTCTGAGCCTGTGAGCATCCATTCCTTCCCACAATCATGACAATTCATCAGGCTCCAGCTCTTTAACATAGACCTCTCCTCAAACCAATTAACAGAGAGGAGGGAGAGTGGAGAGTGAGTGGATTCAGTGTCCTTGACTGTCCTGAGGCAGCCTCCAACAAGTCTGACTCCCTGGGTTGGGTCCCTGTTCCAACAGTCCCCACCTGCCCTCCTTTCCTTCCCCTCTTCCCCCAAACCTCCTATTCTCTAAAAGCTCTGTCCCCTACAAAGTACGTGAGCAAGAGCAGACATGACCCATACCAGAGGTGACAGAGCAGAAGGAAAGAACACAGCAGGAGCTGGGCCATCAGACCACTTGGGTTCAAATCCTAGCTCTGCTCTTGACCAGTCGTGGAACATGCGGCATTTCTCTACCTCCTTGAGGCTCTGTTTCCTCATCTTTAAAACAACCTATTGTGGTGGGTGTTTGATAGTCTTGTTGGCTGTCCGAACCACTCCTCACTTAAGTCCACCCACTTGTAAATGGGATTAGTGACCTTATGAAAGAAGCCCAAGGGAGCTTGTTTGCCCCTTCCACCACGTGAAGACACAGCAAGAAGGCACCATTTACGAACCAGAAAGTGAGCCCTCACCAGACACTGAATCTGTCAGCACCTTGATCTTGGACTTCCCAGCCTCCAGAACTGAGAGATATAAATTTCCGCTGTTTCTAAGCTACCTGGTCTGTGGCAATTTGCTGTGGCAGCCCAAAGGGATTAAGATACAGATGATGTAAAACTTCAGGCATGTTTTCAAATAACTGCAATACATCACGCATCAGCACTTATTTTTCCCTAGGAAAACAACAGTACAGTGAATTTAGTGACTAACAGGTTAGCTTCCTGAGTAACTAGGACCTAATGGCCAGGTGTCCCAATTGGAGGCTCATCACAAAAGGTGGCAAATGACCATAGGCAACACCAAGTAGCCACTCCCTCAGTGCATTGTAGGCCGTCACAGTATTTACATGGGCAACCCCAAGGGTTCAGGGCTTTCTGTTCTGGTTTCCATCCATCTCACTATATAAGAGGGAATATATTTTTACCTCTCTCTCAAATTTGGACGCTGTTAAAATAGTATGTATTTTGCCACTGAAGTTATTTTTTAAAAACCAGGTATGTTATCTTATTCTGTGTGTGGTATGGATATTAAGCAATTTGATATATTTTGACTATAAACATGGATACCTAAACAGAATATAAATGAGATCAGTTGTCTATGATCACCTAAGATCAAGTGAAACTCTTTGCTTACCTTGCAGTCCCCACGCACTGATTAGAAGGCAGGCAAATTTCATGAGCTGTGCAAAGAAGGAAAGAAACTTGTAGCAGATGCTGTGGATGCTCCACGCAGATGCCACCAGCATGTGATATTTCTGTGCATGTGGCCTGATTTCCAACAGCCAGCATCCAAGACTCTTTGTCGGAAGGCTTCCTGATCACTGGAGCCCTCTCTGCCCACACACATGGCAGGCCAGAAATGCTAGAGAATGAACACTTCCCTGGAGCAACACTCAACCAATGACTCCCTTTGCTCCAATGAAAAAATTCTGAGCTGTATATTCTACACTGGCTCCCAGAGTTCCCCAGAGGCATTGAGCTCCAATTGCCCACAGTGGTAACTTGCTCAATAACGCACTCTCCATTGGCTTCCTTCCTTCCCTGTCTTACTTCTCCAGTCCCTGAATGGTGATCCCTGAATGACTGTTTCTCAATTAAGCCACTTGCACTTGAATCCTTGTCTCAGGTACTGCTTCTGGAGGATGCAAACTAAGACAGCGATGTGTGAAATTCAAATATCAAAAGGTCATTGAAAAAGCAAAGAAATAAATCAACACGGACCTTTAGTAGTTGTGGACAATGCTATCCTGATTCCTCATTTCCTGGTACCCAGTCCTTTTACTTCTGACATCCCTCTCACCAGACTTTTGCCATCTTCCACCAACATGACATTTTGGACCTTGGCCATGAAGGTTTGTCATTCTCAAGTCCACTTATTAATTAGCCCAACTTACCCAAGTTGAAGTACAAAGGAAACTCACTAATTGAGCAGCCGTCGGGAGCTGTCCCCTAGTTTCATCCAGGGCCAGATCTCCCGGCTCTGTGTGACATGCAAACTTCAGTCTCCTCAGAGGACCAGGCTTTCAGGGGACAGAGTCAGTCTACCCAAGAACCAAGAGGAAGAAGGCCCAGGCAGATGCACAGGGACAGTGGGAAGTGCAGCCTGCACAGGACACAACTTTCCCGGTGAGGGAGCCATGCCTAAGACTAACTTGCAGCTCAGGAAGTTGTTTATTTAAAAAGAAAAGAACATTTCCGAGCAAACATCTCACTGCAAACCAAGTTTGCTGTAGTTGCTGTTTAATGGTCAGCACATTCACCTCTTTCATGAAAACCCTGGTTCAAAACAGGGCGGCGAGCCACGCATGGTGGCTCACACTTGTAATCCCAGCACTTTGGGAGGCCAAGGCAGGTGGATCACCTGAGATCAGGAGTTCGACACCAGCCTGGCCAACATGGCGAAACCCCATCTCCACTAAAAATACAAAAATTAGCTGGATGTGGTGGCGTGCACCTGTAATCCCAGCTACTCGAGAGGCTGAGACAGGAGAATTGCTTGAACCCAGGAGGCAGTTGCAGTGAGCCGAGAGCCCACCACTGCACTCCAGCCTGGGCAACAAAGCAAGACCCCAACTCAAAAAATAAAATAAAATACAAAACAGGGCAGGGGCACACACCTCTATGCACTGCATGCTCCTTTAGGCGAGATCATCTGTATCCTCTTAAATATGTTTGGTTAAAAAATGTATACATATATTTAGGTATCAGATGACATGTATAAAATAATCAGAAGTCCCTCTAACTCAGCTGACTCTGAACAATGAAGCAGAAGAGTTTACTAGAAGGATACTGGGTGATTCACAGAATGTGAGAGGGAAGCTCCAGGCCAGGCTTCCAAGAGTAAGACCCCAAAGTTGACCAGTGTGCTGGTGTGTTCGAAGCTGCCTCTGCCACTGTTAAGCACTACAGTACATAACCACTGCATGCTACAGTAGGAAACAGCACCACTTCTGTCAGGAACTTGACCTTGCAGCCCCCTCTGCCAGATAGAGGAAACGCCCTGTCCCCTCCCACCCAAGGTGATTTAACAGTCTTTGTCATGGCCTGTGCTGCAAAGGAGGCAGGAAAGTAAGTACAGCAGTCTCAGATCTGAGAGGGGGGGTCTCTGGCCACCATCCAAATTGAATGGCCAAAGTCTGCCTCAAGCCCCAACTCTCCTCCCCGGATGTAACCAGTATTAAGACTGTGGATGTATCCTTCCAGCCCTTTTACACACAGTTTTAGAAAACGGTTTTTGTAAGAATGAAATTATACTATAAATATCGTTCTGCAACTTAATTTTTCTACTTAAGTCATGTACACCTTTCCATGTTCACACATATAGATCTAACTTGTTCTTTTTGACTACAACAAAAGATTCTGCAGAATGAAGTGCCATCATTTAGCCAGTCCTCTGTTGATGATTTATAAGCTGTAGCCGCCATCTTACTATAACAAACCACACAGGGAAAGCATCCCAGGGTATGTTTGTCATTGTTGCTGTTTGCACACGCATGTTGTCATTTTTGTAGGAATGGGTTCCTAGAAATGGGCAGCTGGGTCATACAGGCCATAGGGTCTGTGGTCTTTATCCTCATTGCAATATAAGGATGTTGGATTGAACTGAACTTCTCCACTCTGGGGACATTTCTATCCCAGAAACCAAGATAATTCTAGAATCAGGATGGCCCCCGGCCCAGCCAGTGCCAGAGCAATGCTGACCCAGGGCTCTCCTAATTTTGTTTTCCAGGCATCCCCACACACTAGGTGTGCTGCTCCATTGCAGCCTCTTCCTCTTTTCAGTCCACCCAATGCTGTGATTCCAGGTGAGAAGAGACACCTGTGTGGAGCAATGGAAGGCTGGTTTGCAGTCCCAGATCTGCCAGCAGCTGTGATTGAGTCAGTCCCCTCCGTTTTCTGAACTTCAGTTTTCTTACCTTTAAAATAACAGACATGGGCTAAATTAATGGTTTTCTAACTGTGTTCTGCCAAGACCAGCATTCCACAGAGGCATCAGGAACTGCTTCAGAACTTGGGGGATGGAGGGCAAGAGAGCAGGTCCTGGTCCTCGTGATCTCTGCTATTAACCTTGCTGTGTAATGGGATTCTGTGTGAACGTTCATTTGAAAAAGGCGTTTTGCTCCTAAAGGGAAATTGAAAACTATTCAGTGTGAGTGGACAGTTTATGCTCCACATCACAGAAATCCCACTCCATAGTGGTTTGAGGGGAAAAAATAAGGGGGAGGATGGTTATTGGTTCACATAATTGAAATCCAGGGGATACTGACTTCAGGCACAGCTCAATCCAGGGGGCTCAAATGTTATCAGAACCCACTCTTGTTTCTTCTCATTACTTTGCTATTCACAATGTTGGCTTCATTCTCAGGCTCAGTGTGGTGCCAAAATGGCTGCCAACAGAGTCAGGCCTATATCCTCCTAGGTTCAGGTCCAGCAGAAAAGGCCATGTGCCTCTGTTGTGACAGTCACAGCAAAAGACTCACCACATCTTATTGGCTTGGGCTGAGTCGTGTTCCATCCCCAAGCCAATCACTGTAGCCAAGTGAATGTAATAACTTGATTGGCCTGGCTGAACTCATGCGGTCAGTGGAGCTAGGCGTGAAATAAACCTTACCCAACATACATTGACTAAATGTGGGACAGGGATGATTCTCCAGAAAATTGTATTATTATTTCCCAATGCTGAGTAGCCAAAAATCAATGCATATAAAACCATGCACATGTGTTTATTCAATGACCAATTAAGATACTGATAAGACAGGATCTGCACCATACACTGGAGATGCAATGATAAATTAATTACAGTCCCCATGCATCTTGTGATGGGCCAGGACCACTGCAGGTCAACAAGGTCATCAGCCAGGAGGAATACCAGGCCACAGAGAGGAGGACAGCAAGGATAAATGGAACCCGCCAGCAACTCTGCATCTGTCTGTCACATCCAACCCTGAGAATCTTCAGAGAGTAATGGTGGCTGCTTCACTTCTACCTTCCAAACGTTGTGCAAATTATTCTCTGGACCAATTCTAACTTGAGTCCACTCAGAGAAGGGGATTCTGGGAAACATAACTCCAGCCTAAGCAAGTTGATGTAGTTCAAACCACAACAGAATCCATTTGCTGCTATTGCCTGAGTTGAACCATCCAATACTCTGAATAAAGTATGTTTGTCAACTTAGCATCTGGCAAACACTTAATGTTTTGTATGAAATCACAACATAATTTTAGGGTCCTCTTCTATCTAAATACTCAGAATAATTTTAGATAGCCACCAAACACTTGTTGTCATTTGCAACCACCTGTAATTATGAATTAGGATCTACAGAAATAAAAAGTGTGAAAACCACTTAAAAATGACTTGTTGTGAAACAGATGTATCCAATAGACCCAGATATAGAAGTTGTAAATGATTAACTTCAAATAATATTTTCCCATTACTGATATGAAAATGATTAATAAGTTTAAGATATTATGCTTTATTTTTATTTCTAAAAATTTGATAAGTCTTTTGAAACATGTACCTAAAATTGGCTGTCTTCTTGCCCACCTAACATCCATTCAGTTGCCTGTGGATGCTGAACTCAAGAAATACTAGTCTAAAGTTCCTATAAAAGACTCAAGAAACGTGGCCACATCTTTGTTCCAGAATTTTAAGATGTAGGCAAACTGTCTTCCAGCAACTTGCCATCCTTCTTCTGTATATAATTGTTTTCTGTATTTTCTTTCCTTTCTTTCTTTCTTCTATTTCCTTTGGCTGTGGTTGTTTACCATGGTTTGACTTTGTAATGGAATGTCTCCTTTTGCCCTATTGCATTACAGCTCTCTGATTCAGACGGGGTCAATCCCATCAGGAGCCTCAGCTCTCCGTCCATGAAGCCATGAGAACCGAAACTTCAGGAACGCATGATCTGCTATGATGCCGTACGACTGCTTGGAATACACCTCTCCCCGCCCAGTGCTGATTTTTCACTGTAGGATGCTGTGGGTGTCTTTCGTGAGCAAAGGTGATAAGGAGGGATAGTGTGTTTGGTATAATAAAGAAGATGCATTTTGAACCCAGGACATCCATGCGGGGAGCTGGAGGCACTTCTAGGCCACAAGACACCAACAGTCACATTTAGGAAAGAGAGCATAGGGAAGCAGGGCAAATTGCATATACAAAGCTCATTCATTGTTAAAAAACAATAAAGGACAATGTGTTTCAAAGCCCAAAGCCAATACCGGAGGTGAAATGTTTCCCAAAAGGGCTTCATTGACCCAGGAGTCAGCTTCCTGGGTTTGAACCTCAGCTCCAATATTGACCAGTAGTAAAACAAAACAAAACAACTTACTTAACTTCTCCAAGATTGTTTCCTCAACCGTAGGATGGGGATAAGAATACCTACTCATATGATGAGTTAATGGGTGCAGCACACCAACATGGCACAGGTATACATATGTAACAAACCTGCACGTTGTGCACATGTACCCTAAAACTTAAAGTATAATAATAAAAAAAGAATACCTACTCATAGAGTTATTGGCAAGATTCAAGTAACGTGACTAGAACAATTCGTGGCATATAGAAAGCTTTAACCAATGGTGGTGGTGGTAGTATCAGAAGATGTTGTTGTTTTTGTTGTTGTCAGCCAATGAGGAAGGAGAGTTGCAGAGATCTGTGTGCCAGTACCCAAGAGGGCTAACTGCTTGATCTATTGTAACGAATATGGCATGCCCTTGCAGAGGGCAGTCTAGCAATGGAAGCTGATGATTAACCAGTTAATCACAGTATGAAAGGGGGTGAAATGGGGAAGAGGGTCAGTAAGAGTGCTGTAAGACTATAGAGGAAGGGTACTGTGTAGGGTGGTAGGAGGCCTCCAAAGACTTCCTTGGGCTGGGCGTGATGGCTCACATCTGTAATCCCAGCACTTTGGGAGGCCGAGGCAGGTGGATCATTTGAGGTCAGAAGTTCAAGATCAGCCTGGCCAACATGGTGAAACCCTGTCTTTACTAAAAATATAAAAATTAGCATGGCATGGTGGCACATGCCTGTAATCCCAGCTACTCAGGAGGCTGAGGCAGGAGAATTGCTTGAGCCTGGGAGGTGGAGGTTGCGATGAGCTGAGATCGGGCCACTGCACTCCAGTCTGAGCGAGAGAGTGAGATGCTGTCTCCAAAAAAAAAAAAAAAAAAAAAAAGGACTTCCTTGAAGTGGCAACATCTCAGTGAGCCCTGAAGGGTTAAGAGTTTGCCAGTTAGGGAGGCTTCTAAGATGGCCAAATAGGAACAGCTCTGGTCTGCAGCTCCCAGCAAGATCGACGCAGAAGATGGGTGATTTCTGCATTTCCAACTGAGGTATCTGGTTCATCTCATTGGGACTGGTTGGACAGTGGGTGCAGCCCACAGAGGGTGAGCCGAAGCAGGGCAGGGCGTTGCCTCACCCAGGAAGCGCAAAGGGTCAGGGGATTTCCCTTTCCTAGCCAAGGGAAGCCATGACAGTCTGTACCTGGAGGAACAGTACACTCCTGCTCAAATACTGTGCTTTTCCCATGGTCTTCACAACTGGCAGAACCAGGAAATTCCCTCCTGTGCCTGGCTTGGTGGGTCCCATGCCCACAGAGCCTTGCTCATTGCTAGCACAGCAGTCTGAGATCGACCGGAGATGCTGCAGCTTGGCGGGGGGCGGGGTGTCACCACTGCTGAGGCTTAAGTAGGTGGCTTTGTGCTCACAGTGTAACCAAAGAGGCCAGGAAGCTCGAACTGGGTGGAGCCCACCGCAGCTCAGCAAGGCCTACTGCCTCTCTAGATTCCACCTCTGTGGGCAGGGCATATCAGAACAAAAGGCAGCAGACAGCTTTGGCAGACCTAGACATCCCTGTCTGACAGCTCTGAAGAGAGCAGTAGTTCTCCCAGCATGGCATTTGAGCTCTGAGAATGGACAGACTGCTTCCTCAAGTGGGTCCCTGACCCCCGTGTAGCCTGACTGGGAGACACCTCCCAGTAGGGGCCGACAGACACCTCATACAGGCAGGGGGCCCCTCTGGGATGAAGCTTCCAAAAGAAGGATCAGGCAGCAATATTTGCTGTTCTGCAGCCTCCGCTGGTGACACCCAGGCAGACGGTCTGTAGTAGACCTCCAGCAAACTCCAACAGATCTGCAGCTGAGGGGCCCGACTGTTAGAAGGAAAACTAATAAACAGAAAGAAATAGCATCAACATCAACAAAAAGCACATCCACACCAAAACCCCATCTGTAGGTCACCAACATTGAAGACCAAAGGTAGATAAAACCACAAAGATGGAGAGAAACCAGAGCACAAAAGCTGAAAATTCCAAAAACCAAAGCACTTCTCCTCCAAAGGATCACAGCTCCTCAGCAGCAATGGAAAAAAACTGGTCAGAGAATGAGTTTGACAAGTTGACAGAAGTAGGCTTCAGAAAGTCAGTAATAACAAACTTCTTCGAGCTAAAGGAGCATGTTCTAACCCATTGCAAGGAAGCTAGAAACCTTGAAAAAAGGTTAGACAAATGGCTAACTAGAATAAACAGTGTAGAGAAGAACTTAAATGACCCGACGGAGCTGAAAACCACAGCATGAGAACTTCGTGACACATGAGCAAGCTTCAACAGCTGATTCAATCAAGTGAAAGAAAGGATATCAGTGATTGAAGATCAAATTAATTAAATAAAGCGAGAAGACAATATTAGAGAAAAAAAAGTGAAAAGAAATGAACAAAGCCTCCAAGAAATATAGGACTATGTGAAAAAAACAAATCTACATTTAATTGGTGTTCCTGAAAGTGACAGGGAGAATGAAACCAAGTTGGAAAACACTCTTCAGGATATTATCCAGGAGAACTTCCCCAACCTGGCAAGGCAAGCCAACATTCAAATTCAGGAAATACAGAGAACACCCATAGATACTCCTCAAGAAGAGCAACCCCAAGATACATAATTGTCAGATTCACCAAGGTTGAAATGAAGGAAAAAATTTAAGGGCAGCCAGAGAGAAAGGTCAGGTTACCCACAAAGGGAAGCCCATCAGACTAACAGCAAAACTCTCGGCAGAAACCCTACAAGCCAGAAGAGAGTGGGGGCCAACATTCAACATTCTTAAAGAAAAGAATTTTCAACCCAGAATTTCATATCCAGCCAAACTAAGCTTCATAAGTGCAGGAGAAATAAAATCCTTTACAGACAAACAGAGATTTTGTCACCACCACGCCTGCCTTACAAGAGTTACGGAAGGAAGAACTAAACATGGAAAGGAACAACTGGTACCAGACACTGCAAAAACATGACAAATTGTAAAGACCATTGATGCTATGAAGAAAATGCATCAATTAATGGGCAAAATAACCAGCTAACATCATAATGACAGGATCAAATTCACACATAACAATATTAACCTTAAATGTAAATGGGCTAAATGCCCCAATTAAGAAACACAGACTGGCAAATTGGATAAAGAGTCAAGACCAATTGGTGTGCTGTATTCAGGAGACCCATCTCACGTGCAAAGACACACATAGGCTCAAAATAAAGGGATAGAGGAAGATCTACCACGCAAATGGAAAGCAAAAAAAAAGCAGGGGTTGCAATCCTGGTCTCTGATAAAACAGACTTTAAACTAACAAAGATCAAAAGAGACAAAGAAGGCCTTTACATTACATAATGGTAAAACGATCAATTCAACAAGAAGAGCTAACTATCTTAAATAAAAATGCACCCAATACAGGAGCACCTGGATTCATAAAGCAAGTCTTTAGAGACCTACAAAGAGACTTAGACTCCTGCCCAATAATAATGGGAGATTTTTAACACCCCACTGTAAATATTAGACAGATCAATGAGATAGAAGGTTAACAAGGATATCCAGGACCTGAACTCAACTCTGCACTAAGTGGACCTAATAGACATCTACAGAACTCTCCAACCCAAATCAACAGAATATACATTCTTCTGAGCACCACATCACACTTATTCCAAAATTGACCACGTAATTGGAAGTAAAACACTCCTCAGCAAATGCAAAAGAAAAGAAATCACAACAAACTGTCTCTCGGACCACAGTGCAATCAAACTAGAACTCAGGATTAAGAAACTCACTCAAAACCACACAACTACATGGAAACTGGACAACCTGCTCCTGAATGACTACTGGGTACATAATGAAGTGAAGTCAGAAATAAAGATGTTCTTTGAAACCAATGAGAACAAAGACACAATGTACCAGAATTTCTGGGACACATTTAAAGCAGTGTGTAGAGGGAAATGTATAGCACTAAATACCCACAAGAGAAAGCAGGAAAGATCTAAAATTGACACCCTAACATCACAATTAAAAGAACTAGAGAAGCAAGAGCAAACAAATTCAAAAGCTAGCAGAAAGCAAGAAATAACTAAGATTAGAGCAGAATTGAAGGAGATAGAGACACAAAAAATCCTTTCAAAAAAATCAATGAATCCAGGAGCTGATTGTTTGAAAAGATAAACAAAATAGACTGCTAGCAAGACTAATAAAGAAGAAAAGAGAGAAGAATCAAATAGACACAATAAAAAATGATAAAGGGGATATCACCACCGATCCCACAGAAATACAAACTTCCATCAGAGAATACTATAAACACCTCTTTGCAAATAAACTAGAAAATCTAGAAGAAATGGATAAATTCCTGGACACATACACCCTCCCAAGAATAAACCAGGAAGAAGTTGAATCTCTGAATAGACCAATAACAGGTTCTGAAATTGAGGCAATAATTAATAGCCTACCAACCAAAAAACATCTAGGACCAGACAGATTCACAGCCAAATTCTACCAGAGGTACAAGGAGGAGCTGCTACCAGTCCTTCTGAAGCTATTTCAATCAATAGAAGAAGAGGGAATCCTCCCTAACTCATTATGTAAGGCCAGCATCATCCTGATACCAAAGCCTGGCAGAGACACAACAAAAAAAGAGAATTTTAGGCTAATATCCCTGATGAACATCGATGCAAAAATCCTCAATAAAATACTGGCAAACTGAATCCAGACACACATCAAAAAGCTTATCCACCACGATCAAGTCAGCTTCATCCCTAGGATGCAAGGCTGGCTCAATATATGCAAATCAATAAATGTAATCCATCACGTAAACAGAACCAAGGACAAAAACCACATGATTATCTCAATAGATGCAGAAAAGGCCTTTGACCAAATTCAACAGCCCTTCATGCTAAAAACTCTCAATAAACTAGGTATTGATGGAACATACCTCAAAATAATAACAGCTATTTATGACAAACCCACAGCCAATAGCATACTGAGTGGGCAAAAACTGGAAGCATTCCCTTTGAAAACTGGCACAAGACAAGGATGCCCTCACTCACCATTCCTATTCAATGTAGTTTTGGAAGTTCTGGCCAGGGCAATCAGGCAAGAGAAAGAAATAAAGCGTATTCAATTGGGAAAAGAGGAAGTCAAATTGTCTCTGTTTGCAAATGGCATGATTGTATATTTAGAAAACCCCATCGTCTCAGCCCCAAATCTCCTTAAGCTGGTAAGCAACTTCAGCAAAGTCTCTCAGGATACAAAATCAATGTGCGAAAATCACAAGCATTCCTATACACCAATAACACACAAACAGAGAGCCAAATCATGAGTGAACTCCCATTCACAATTGCTATAAAGAGAATAAAATACCTAGGAATCCAGCTTACAAGGGATGTGAAGGTCCTCTTCAAGGAGAACTACAAACCACTGCTCAATGCAATAAAAGAGGACACAAACAAATGGAAGAACATTCCATGCTCATGAATAGGAAGACTCAATATTGTGAAAATGGCCATACTGCCCAAGGTAATTTACAGATTCAATGCCATCCCCATCAAGCTACCAATGACTTTCTTCACAGAATTGGAAAAAACTACTTTAAAGTTCATATGGAACTAAAAAAGAGCCCACATAGCCAAGACAATCCTAAGCAAAAAGAACAAAGCTGGAAGCATCACGCTACCTGACTTCAAACTATACTACAAGGCTACAGTAACCAAAACAGCATGGTACTGGTACCAAAACAGAGATACAGACCAATGGAAGAGAACAGAGGCCTCAAAAATAACACTACACATCTACAACCACCTGATCTTTGACAAATCTGACAAAAACAAGCAATGGGGAAAGGATTCCCTATTTAATAAATGGTGTTGGGAAACGTGGCTAGCCATATGTAGAAAGCTGAAACTGGATCCCTTCCTTACATCTTATACAAAAATTAACTCAAGATGGATTAAAGACTTAAATGTAAGACCTAAAACCATAAAAACCCTAGAAGAAAACATAGGAAATACCATTCAGGACATAGGCATGGGCAAAGACTTCATGACTAAGACATCAAAAGCAATGGCAACAAAAGCCAAAATTGACAAATGGGACCTAATTAAACTAAAGAGCTTCTGCACAGCAAAAGAAACTATAATCAGAATGAACAGGCAACCTACAAAATGGGAGAAAATTTTTGCAATCTACCCATCTGACAAAGGGCTAATATCCAGAATCTACAAAGAACTTAAACAAATGTACAAGAAAAAAACAAACAACCCCATCCAAAAGTGGGCAAAGGATATGAACAGACACTTCTCAAACAAGACATTGATGCAGCCAACAGACATGAAAAAATGCTTCTCATCACTGGTCATCAGAGAAATGCAAATCAAAACCACAATGAGATACCATCTCATGTCAGTTAGAATGGTGATCATTAAGAAGTCAGGAAACAACAGATGCTGGAGAGGATCTGCAGAAATGGGAACACTTTTACACTGTTGGTGGGAGTGTAAATTAGTTCAACCATTATGGAAGACAGTGTGGTGATTCCTCAAGGATCTAGAACCAGAATTACCATTTGACTCAGCGATTCCATTACTGGGTATATACTCAAAGGATTATAAATCATGCTACTATAAAGACACATGGATAGGTATGTTTATTGTGGCACTATTCACAATAGCAAAGACTTGGAACCAACCCAAATGTCCATCAATGATAGACTGGATTAAGAAAATATGGCACATATACACCATGGAATACTATGCAGCCATAAAAAAAGGATGAGTTCATGTCCTTTGCAGGGACGTGGATGAAGCTGGAAACTATTATTCCCAGCAAACTATCACAAGGACAGAAAACCAAACACCACATGTTCTCACTCATACACGGGAGTTGAACAATGACAACACATGGACACAGGGTGGGGAACATCACACACTGGGGCCTGTCGGGGGGTGGGAGGCTGGGGGAGGGATAGCATTAGGAGAAATACCTAATGTAAATGACAAGTTGATGGGTGCAGCACACCAACATGGCACATGTATACCTATGTAACAAACCTGCACGTTGTGCACATGTACCCTAGAACTTAAAGTATAATTAAAAAAAAAAGAGTTTGCCAGTTAAAGAGCAGCATGGTGGAAGTAAGAAACGAGGATAAATCAGATGGTGATTGGAGGTTTATATGAGGTCAAGGAAGAGTTTTTCTTTATGCAAGTGACATTGGGCTTACCAATGGGGGAAAAGCTTAAACAATGGGGGAAAAGAGATAAAAACAATGGATGAAGAAAGAAAAGAAATACCAAAAAGTTGAAGGTTGCAAAGGAGCAGAGGGTGAAGTAGGGGAAACATGCTATGTACCTACATCAGAAACAGGATGTGCCCCTGGAAAATGTCCACTTCTACCTTTATTTTAAAATGGAGGCTGGACACGGTGGCTCACATCTGTGATCCCAGCACTTTGGGAGGCCAAGGCGGGCAGATCACTTGAGGCCAGGAGTTCAAGACCAGCCTGGCCAACATAGCGAAACTCCACTCTACCAAAAATACAAAAATTAGCCAGGCATGGTGGTGCGTGCCTGTAATCCCAGCTATTCAGGAGGCTGAGGCAGGAGGATCACTTGAACCTGGGAGGCGGAAGTTGCAGTGAGCTGAGATCATGCCACTGCCCTCCAGCCTGGGTGACAGAGTGAGACCCCATTTTGAAAAACAAAATAAATAAAATAAAATAAAAATAAAAATAAAAATGGAGAAATGGGGCCAGAAGGTAGATCCAAGGTTATCCATGGAGATGATGGCAGAGGTAGAATTAGAAATGGTTTGCGCCAGATGTGGCGGCTTACACCTATAATTCCAGCATTTTGGGAGGCCAAGGCAAGAGGATTGCTTGAGCCCAGGAATTCAAGACCAGCTTGGACAACACAGTGAGACTGCACGTCTACAAAAAATTAAACAATTAGCTAGGCATGGTGGCACATGCCTATGGTTCCAGCTGCACAGGAGGTGGAGGTGAGAGGATTACTTGAGCCCAGGAGGTCAAGGCTGCAGTGAGCTATGATCACACCACTGCACTCCAGCCTGGGTGACAGAGCAAGACTCTGTCTCAAAAAAAAAAAAAAAAAAAAAGTAGTCTGGGGGCTGTTTGGTGTGGTGTCCTTTATGCAGAAGGCAGATGGTTAACAAGGACTTATGAGGTTTTTAGCAGATGAAGGCACACTGTGCACCAGATGGAAAAATAAGTCCCAGCATTGCTAGAATCCCAGGGGTAGAGACAGAGGAGGTCATAGAAGGTGGGATCAGGGCAGTAATCTCTCAAACTTGGATACTCTTACATACTGATGATGGGTAATGAAATTTGACATCAAAATGCTCTGACCTGTATCTATTAAGCATTTATTATATGCCAAGTGTTTCAGTTATCTATTGCCGCATAACAAACTGCCCCAGAACTTAGTGGCTTAAAACAACTACTTTAATATTATTTATTTATTTATTTATTTATTTTTAGAGAGAAATTCTTGCTGCACTGCTCAGGCTGGACTAGAACTTCTGGGCTGAAGCAATCCTCCCACCTCAGTCCTACTTTATTATATCTTACACTTCTGTAGGCAGTAATGTGGGCAGGGCTTGGCTGGGCAATTCAGTTCTGTTTCATGTGGCATCAGCTGAGGTTACTCAGTGGTAGCCAGCTGGTGGCTGGGCTTTTTTGGAGGGCCTAAGCCAGCCTCATTCACATGTCTGGTACCTTGGAGGGAATGGATGAATGGCTGCGTTCAGCTGGGACTGTTGATCACGGCACCTACACAGGGCCTTTCCCACATGGTGCTCTCAGGTGAGTCAGACTTCTTACATGGTGGAGTAGGGCTCCCAGAGACCATGTGCCAAGACACCTGGGTGAAAGCTGTGGTTTCTTAGGACCCAGCTTCAGAAGTCCCAGAATGTCATTTCTGCTTTACTCTACTCACCAGTCAAGCCACCCAGGCTGGTCCAGGCCCAAGGAGAGGGGAGCTAGACTCTAACTCTCAAGCAGAAGAGTAGCAAAGAATTTGCATCATCTTTAATCCACCACATCAAATAAGTGCTGTGCATGTGTGACCTTGCATAGTCCTCTCAACAGGACTATGATAAGTGCTTTTATCACCCCCATTTAAGAGATGAGGGAATTAAGATACAATGAGGTTTGGAAACCTGGCTAAGCTCATGCAGCTATGAGAACTGGATTCAACCCAAGCAGCCTGACTCCTGGGCATGTTATGTATCAGTATTCTATGGCAAGCAAGATAGAAATTGCCTGTATCCTAACATCAAGTTTGAAAAGAACTGTCTCTTTAGAATGTTACAGCAGGAGGTACCTTAGCAGTCTCATAAGGCAAGCCCTTCATTTACAAGATGAAGAAATGCATGCCCCGGCTGTCTAAGTAACCACTCTTTCGTGCAGCATCCTGTCCTGGTGGAGATCCTTTGAGTAACAAGAGCATCTGTTGGTTTATCTCATTTTGGCAAATGAAGAAATGGCCTCAGAAATTTTAAATGATTTCTGCTAGACTACACAGCGAGAGTACAACTGAGCCAGAATCTGAAGACCCATTCCAAATTCCATGTTCTTCCCACTACTCTGGGGTGCCTCAACATAATGGAGATTAGAAGAGGCACTAGGATGTCCAGAAATGAGGATGAAAGCTTGGATTTTTCCTAGGATCCAAATATGCACCTCCTACCAGATAGTTGCTACCTGGTGTAGGGTTCACTGAGATCTTCTTTCCAGATCTAAAATTAGCATTTTTGCCCCCTGGAAAACCACAGGGCTCTAATCCAGCTATAAATGGCTTAGCTTGAATTCCTCCCACCCCCTGAAAGTAGAGCCTAAGACAAGGAATCAGGTACAGATGGTTCATCTGGGATCTGATCCCAGGAAGCAAGATACTCAGGAGTGTGAGAGAAGGAGGAACAGGCAAATAAGGACCCATCAACAAGGTCACAAGTGTGGGTGTGGGGGCAGATCCTATCAGAACCTTCTGCAAAGTGGATAGCACGACTCAGAGTGGTCCACTAAAGTACAGCAGCCACGGCCACAACTGGAATCAGAGGTGAGGCTCTGTGGATGAGAGTCAGGACCCCAGAGGTGTCTGAGCCCACTGAGAAAGGAACCTTTAATCCGAGATCAGAAGGATGAATCAGAATCAGAGGAAAGGAAGCAGGGAGAGAAAGGCAAATGTTCTGTTCAGAAAAAATAGGATGTTCAAGGGTAGGAGAGCAGGGCCCTTTTGTAGAACTAGGGGAAAAAATTACCCGAGGCTGGAATAGAGACAGCAAGAGAGGAGGTGAACAAATGGTGGGAAATGGAGTTTGGGGGGCCTGTAAAGCAAGTTGAAGCTTCATCTGAAGAGCAACAGGAGCCACTGAAAAGTTTTTAATAGGGGAGAGAATGCTCAGATTTTCATTTTTAAAAATGGTTATACTGTCCCCTCCACAGGTGGACCCCCTGCTGCTTTTCCAAAGAAAATGCAAGCATCAAAGTAGCAAACCAAACTTTTATGGCAACATATAGCATATATGGTCTGCACACATGGGGCCTTCAAATACCAAAAGATTCTTCTACTGATGCAAATATTGCCTACAGATTCTGTTCAGGTTGGAGGACCTGAGCCCAAGGCCCCTCCCAACACAGGTCTCTAGAAATGAGACAAACATGGTTTTGATCCATGACAATGTTAGGAAACTGAAAGGAGTTTCCTTATGAATAAGAAATCTTGAAAATTCCCTGAAATATGCAAGGCAGTCAAATCAGAGTTTAAAAGGATCCCTATACTGAAGCTCACGTGGGCAAACACTCTTGCATAAAAATGGGAGATGGGAGGTGGCTCCAAGAATAGTCAAAGCCTTGAAGTAGGCCAGACATGGTGGCTCACACCTGTAATCCCAGCACTCTGGGAAGCCAATGTGGGTGGATCACTTGAGGTCAGAAGTTCAAGACCAGCCTAGCCAACATGGTGAAACCCCATCTCTACTGAAAATACAAAAATTAGCTGGGCATGGTACGACACGCCTGTAATCCCAGCTACTCAGGAGGCTGAGGCAGGAGAATCACTTGAACCCAGCAGGGTGGAGGCTGCAGTGAGCCAAGATCACACCACTGCACTCCAACCTGGGCAACAGACTGAGACTCCTTCTCAAAAACAAACAAAAAAAAAAACCATGGATTGCTGGGGCCCACCCCATGAGCTTCTGATTCATTTGGTCTGGGTTTTCATTTCTCACAAGATCCCAAGAGAGGTTGATGCTGCTGGCTCAGGGATCACACTTGAAGAAGCACTGCTCTACTGATGACATTTGCAATTTTAAGTAATAAACAGCTATTTCTCGTTTCAAGTTTTGCAATCTCTTGACCCACCAATTTAAAAGATTAAGATACTAAGAAAACTCCTCTTATTCTACTTTTACTTTTATGTAATCAAATTTAATGACATTTGCATTTTATGCTATCACCATAGTTCTGATTTTGGCTCAGTCATAAATACTGAAAATCAATAAATAGTGCTAATTTTATTATGGCTTCATGATTATTGCTCACAGTTGGGCCAAAACATGTGTCATGATTATATATCCTCCTCTATAGTTGCAAAGTTAAAGTCCAGGAATATGCAACTTCTACTTCAGATAGAATATTTCTAGGATCAACATTCTTTTCTTCTTTATGCTCTTCTACTTACTCAAAACCCTACCATTTTAAGTTTTGGTATGCTGTGTTTCCATTTTCATTTGCCTTAAGAAATTTTTAAATTTCCCTTTGAATTATTTCATTGACACATTGAAGGTCTCACATTGAAGGTCTCACATCATTAAGTAAAAGTTCAGTCCTAAAACTATACACATCATAAGTTCTCAAAACTCATTGTCTAAAACTGGTCATGTAACCAGGCACAGTGGCTCATGTGTGTAACCCCAGCACTTTGGGAGGCTAAGGTGGGCAGATCACCTGAGGCCAGGAGTTCAAGACCAGCCTGGCCAAAATGGTGAAACCCTGTCTCTACTAACAATATAAAAATTAGCTGGATGTGGTGATGGGTGCCTGTAATCACAGCTACTCGGGAGGCTGAGGCAGGAGAATCACTTGAACCTGGGAGGCAGAGGTTGCAGTGAGCTGAAATCACGCCACTGCACTCCAGCAGCAACAGAGTGAGACTCCATCTCCAAAAAACAAAAATCAAAAAGCCTTGAGGTAGAAGAGCCTGGGAGCAGTAGTAGCTCTGCATACCTGAAGGGAGATGAGCTGGGGCACCAACGTAGCAACTGTGAGGTCAACACTGCCCTTTGGACTAAGCAGCAACAGAGCAATAGAGGTGTCTGCCCCCATGTAGGAGCCAGGAGTATGAGCCTTTAGGACCCAGAGCTAAAATAGTTTTCCAGGGGACTGGTAACATCAAGAAAGAATGAGGAGCTCCCTCCCCATGAAATGCCTCCCTGGCTGCTCTATGTCTGACTCTCACCCTGTCTCCTGGAGGTAGACTGCAATAAACAAAGACAGGCTAACGGGGATCCCCCAAAACAAAGATCATTCTTCAGTTAAGACTCACTAAGCAATTGTGGAAATCTATCTCTGTGTAACAGACATCATCCTCTTACCAAATACAGAACTTGCACCTGAGGAAATAGAGCTGATAGCTGAGCTGGGCTGAATAATTAAATTATCAGGGAGAGGTAAGATTACCATATGCAAACATTGTGAATGATTATTTATTTATTTATTAAAACAGGGTCTCACTCTGTCACCTAGGCTAGAGTACATTGATGTGATCACAGCTCACTGAAGCCTCAACCTCCATGGCTCAAGCAACTCTCCTGCTTCAGCCTCCCAAGTAGCTGGGACTACAGGTATGCACCACCACACCCAGATAATTTTTGTATTTTTTGCAGACATGGGGCTTTGCCATGTTGCCCAGGCTGATCATGAACTCCCGGGCTCAAGCAATCTGCCTGCTTCAGCCTCCCAAAGTGCTGCGACTACAAGCGTGAGCTGCTGCAGCCAGCCATGAATGATTTCTATTTGGGAAGTTAATTTAAAATTTGATAATTTAAAACATTCAGCATATAAGCTGAGTAGTAATAGAATGGACTGCCAAAGAGAAAATGTGTGAGCTGTAAAATCAAGCTGAGGAAACTTTCAGAATATAACTAAGATTTTTATTTTTTCAGATTTTTATTTATTTATTTATTTAGAGATGAAGCCTCACGCTGTCGCCCAGGCTGGAGTACAGTGACATGAACTTGACTCACTGCAACCTCCACCTCCTGGGTTCAAGCAAGTCTCATGCCTCAGCCTCCCATGTACCTGGGATTACAGGCGCCTGCCACCATGCCCAACTAATTTTTATATTTTTAGTAGAGATGGGGTTTCACCATGTTGGCCAGGCTGGTCTCGAACTCCTAACCTCAAGTCATCCACTTGCCTCAGCCTCCCAAAGTGCTGGGATTACAGGCATGACCCACCACACCTGGCCAGATTTTTAAAATGTAAAACAGAAGTTAAAGTGATGTATAATATAAATTGGACTTAGCCAGAATTTAAATCTGCTCTTCAAAAGACACTGTTAAGAAAATAAAAACATAAGCCTAGACTTGGAGAAAATGTTTGCAAAACATGTATCTATTAAAAGACTTGTACTCAGAATATGTAAAGAACTCTCAAAACTCAATGATAAGAAAAGAAAAAGAGGCAACTCAATAAAAATATGCAAAAGATATGAATAAACACTTAACTAATGAAGATGTATAGATGGCAAACAAAAACATAAAATATACTCAATATTATTAGTTATTAGGGAAATACAAATTAAAACCATAAGAGACTTAATACCACTACATGCCTATTAGTATGACAAAAATTAAAAAGACTGACCATACCAAGTACTGGTGAAGATGTTGGGGAACTGGAACTCTCATACACTACTGGTAGGAAGGTAAAATGGTGCAAGCACTTTGGAAAACAGCTTAATGGTTTCTTTAAAAGTTAGACATGTACCTACAATATAATTTAGTCATTTCATTCTTAGGTTTTTATCCAAAAGAAAAGAAAATACATGTCATACAGAGATTTGTCTACAAACATTCACATCAACTTGATTTTTAATAGCCCAAAAGTGCAAACATCTATAGATGTCCATATGCAGATGAATAGATAAACAAATTGTGGTATATTCATACAATGGAATAACTACTCAACAATATATAGGAATAAAAAAGCAATAACATGAATGAATCTCAAAATAATTTTGCTGAGTGAAAGAAACACAGAAAAATAGTACATATTGTATTATTTCATTTATATAAAATTCTAGAAAATGTAACTAATCTATAATGACAGAAAGCAGATCAGTGGTTGCCTGGGATCAGGAGTGGGAGGGACAGGTGGGATGGCAGAATGGAATTACAAAAGGCAAGAGGAAACTTTTGAGAGTATTAGATATGCTCACCATCATGATTGTAGTGATGGTTTCCCAGGTACAGACATATGTCAAAACTTATCAAATAGTATCCTTTAAATATGTACACCTTATTGTACATTAGTTATACCTTAATAAAGCTGTTACCGTGTAAATGTGTGTGTGTGTGTGTGTGTGTGTGTGTGTGTGTGTGTGTGTGTGTATCGGTATGTCTCAATTTTATTTGGCCATGACTCTTCTCCCTGCTCACCTATTGCTCCAGTTTGCAGAGCCATGACATATGCAATGAGACAGACCTGGGGTGATCCTGGCTCTGCTGTCTTCCTGGCCGTGTGCCCTTCAGTAAGTGATTTACACTTTCAGAGCCTTCATTTTTTTCCTTCAAAATGGAGTAGTGGTTGGGATTAAATTAGTGCATGTCAAATGCCTTTCACATAGTAGGTTCTTGAAAACTTTAGACCACCAATCACCCCAGAAACTGAAGCAGCCATATTTATGATTGTCCCAAAGGCATTAACTTTATTTTTAGCTAAAGACACCAGCATGCAATCACCTTGGGTCCAAAGGTCCAGGGGAAAGATGTTGAAATGCTGAGCACTGCCCTGCAGGCCCATCTGCTCTGCATTAGCCCGCCTTCCTGTGTTTATTATTCCATGTGTTAAATCTCCTCCAATTCTTGTGCGAAAAGTTCGGGCGCACAATAACCTCTTTATCACATTTTCAAATTCTGGGCCTGTTCTGGAAAGTTTACACCTTTTTCTTGTTGCCATTGTTTTCATGTGGATTCAGATTTCTGAAAAAGGCATTTGGAGCACTTTGCTGAAAATATTTATGTGTAAAGCTTGATGAGACAAATATTGCCAAAAAGTGAAAATTAGATGGCAGAGGAATTAGCACCATACCACGTGGGCCATGTGGTACAGCTGTGGCTGTGTGAGGAGAATCTGAGGCTCGGGTTGGTGGTTGAGAGCCTGTGGCTGGGCAATACTCTTAGCCGCTCTCCTTCGGGGAATAAATTAAATAATACTGAAAAGAATAACAGAAACATGGCAATGTTGGAGTAGAGAATAAAAAGGTCACATAACGCTGTAAAAATAAATGCATCATAACAATATTGCTTACCATTCATTGAGTATTATTTGTGTACCTTGCTTCACTAAGTGCTATTTTACTTAAACCTCACAACAAGCCTGTGAGTTAGGTATAGAATAAGCAAGGGTTCTTTTAGCCATAAGTGATAGGAAATCCACCTCAAACTGGCTTACAACATAAAGAACTTTTTATTGGATATGTAAATTTAAAGTGCAGATTTAGTTCTACCTTCAAGTGATACTTGATCCAGCAGCTCCAAAAGATATTTCCAAAGACCAAGACTCTCTTCCTCTTCTCTCTGCCTTATTAGCTTTCTCTTCAGGCTTCATGGAGTCAGTTCGGATGTCCCAGGTTTCCCATGGTGGCAAAATGGCTGCAGCTGTTCCAGACCTCACATCCTTATAGAGAAAGAGAGAATAAATCCTGAAATTCACTCTCATTGGTCACAGATGGGTCATGTGTCCATTCCTAAACAGATCACCATGGTGGGGAAGGGGAGGTGAGTAAGAAAGGTTGATTATATTAAGTCTTTGGGGTAGGGGCTGGGGAGGTAGTCCATACCCAGTAACTAGACGTCGGTCCAATCCCAAGCAAAGCCGCAGGCTAAGAAATGGGGAGAGGTAGCATCCCAAGGGAAAAAAGGGAAAGGGCTAATTACAAAAGGGAACTGGATGCTGGGGACACATCCAGTAAATGCCCACTATAGTGTACTCATTCATTCATTCATTATTTAGAAATTGTCAAACACTATTTAGGAGCTGAGGACACATCATGAAATAAAAAGCGAAAATCTCTATGGTAGATTCTGTTGATGCCCCCACTGCATGTCCCCTTGACACACCTGCAACTGTGTTGGACAGTTCCTATGCACAGGAACCGTGTCTACCTCTCTGCTTCTTCGCCAGAAGGCTTTCTCTGCAGTGGGCAAGCTTGCTCAGCCCACGCACAAGTCAGTCTGGATGTACCAGAGGTTTAAGCCTCCCTACATTCAACAATGGGCAGGAGTTGGGGACAATACTCCAGTTTTTCTATCTCTAGGTAGGAAATGTATGAGAATTTCAGTTCAACAGGGCTTCTCAGAGGATCTCCAAAGAATTGTTCACAGCACTAATAAGTTTACTAATGCCTCCTTTATTGATTTTACTTTCTTCTGTGGTTTTTCCCCCAGTTCCCTTTCTTATACCCTTCAGGATCATGTCCCAAATGAACAGCCAACACCATATCCCCTGTCTCAAGGGTCAGGTTTCAGTGGTCAGCTTTCAGATGGTCTCAAACTCAGACCATCGCTGCCTTCATGGGCTTACATTCTGGTGGCAGGAGGAGATGAATAATAAAATAAATGAGCAAACTATGTCATGTTATATTAAGATAGGTATTGTAGAGGAATATAAAGTAGAGAAGGGGATAGAGTGATGGGGTGGGTATGGGTGCAATCTTAAGGCCTTGAGGAAAACATTAGAGGTAAGTCAAGACCTAAAGAAGATGTAAGGTTAAGCTGTGTTAACAGTCAGGTTAGGCTGTATTATGCTAAGACAACAAGCAACTCCCAGACAATAATGGCTTAAACGACAGAGGTATATTTCTCACTGAAACCACATGTTCATTGCAGGTCAGCTGGAACATTGCTCCACACGCATTCATTTAGTAACCACCTGAAGAAACATAGCTAGTTATCATGGGAGACAGGAAAAAAGAATTCTAGAAGGTCTCACTTCATCAAGTAAAAGTTCAGCCCTAAAGTTATACATATTGTAAGTTCTCAAAACTCATTGTCTAAAACTGGTCATGTGGCCACGCACAGTGGCTCATGCCTATAATCTCAGCACTTTGGGAGGCTGAGGCGGGCAGATCACCTGAGGTAAGGAGTTCGAGACAAGCCTGGCCAACATGGTGAAACCCCATCTCTACTAAAAATGCAAAAATTAGCCAGGTGTGCTGGTACACGTCTATAATACCAGCTACTTGGGAGGCTGAGGCACAAGAATTGCTTGAACCCAGGAGGCAGAGGTTGCAGTGAGCTGAGATCGTGCCACTGTATTCCAGCCTAGGCAACAAAGTGAGACTCTGTCTCAAAAAAAAAAAGTAAAAAATAAAATAAAACCCACCAATCACAAGTGAAGGAGGTACAACTTACTAAGTGTCTGGTTGGCAGAGAGCTGAAAATAATCTGTGGACAGACCTACTAACACCACAGTCCACCCTTCTGGATCACCAAATATTCTAACAAAATATACACACCATTTCCCTAAGTGGAGAAAAACAATCATATCAAATTCAAAGTCCACGAAGGATACTTTGTCTCCACATCAGGTTCGATTATGATTTATCTTGATCCAGAGACCTATAAACTAAAAAGACAAGTTGTCTGAACCCAACATGCAAGACATGATATCTGGGTTTCAAAAAACAAACAAACAAACATGACAAGCCATACTAAAATGCAAAAACGCAGTTTGAGGAAATAGAATAAGGATTAGAACCAGACAAACATCGCATACTCTCACTCATATGTGGGAGCTTAAAAAGTGTATTTCATGAAGATAGAGAGTAGACTGGTAGTTATCAGAGGCTGGGAAGGAGAGAGGGGGAATAGGGAGAGGTTGATTAATAGGTACAAATATACACTTTGATAAAAGAAATAAGACCCAATGTTTAATAGATAATTACGGTGACTATAGTTTACAATAATCTATTGTATATTTCAAAATAGCTAGAAAAGGCCAGGTGTGGTGGCTCATGCCTGTAATCCCAACATTTTGGGAGGACAAGGCAGAAGGATTGCTTGAGCCTGGGAGTTTGAGACCAGCCTGGGAAACATAGTGAAACTCTGTCTCTACAAAAAAAAAAAAAAAAAACTGTAAAAAGTAGCCAGGCATGGTGGTATGCACCTGTAGTCTCAGCTACTCAGGAGGCTAGGTGGGAGGATCACTTGAACCTGGGAGTTTGAGACTGTAGTGAGATATGTTCCACCATTGCACTCTAACCTGGGTGGAAGACTGAGACACCATCTATAAAAAAAGTTTAATTTTTTTAAAAAATTGCTAGACAGAATAAATGTTTCTAGCATACAGACAATACAAATATTTAAGATGACAAATGTCTTAATTAGACTGATTTGATCATTACAAATTATATGAATGTATTAAATTATCACATATATCCCCAAAATATGTACATTTATGTATTTTTTTTAAATCTTTTTCTAAAAAGTGAAGGACAAGGCATGCAGGGCACCCACCACTGAAGCCTAGGATACACCATCTGCCTACTCACCCATTCCCTCCACAGTACATGCCAGGTGCCCTGAGCCAACTACCCTCCTCCCCTCAAGATGTAGCACAATATTTGGCTAACCTGCTTGTGTTCATGGCCACACTGTTGATCATCCTGCTGCTGATGGTATGTGATGAGTGGGGCATCCATTGTATTTTGTATGGCATCTTTTTAAAATCTAAATTCAAGTTTCTGCAAGAACTGATGGGAGAAACAGAACCCCACGAGGGAGATCAAGAGCCTTCGGGGTCTGAAACTGAAGAAGACACTTCATTCTCTCCACATCTGAATGATCAGATTCATTCACCAAAGGAGGGCACCTGCTGATGAAGGCCACTGACCCCAGACATAGTCTGTTATTGGTGAATGATGAAAGAAAATTGCTAGCCTCTGTCTTTAGTGACTTGGCTTTGAAATTTACTAAATGACTGAAGAACATTTGTACTTGGATTTTAAGTCCAAAAAAAGAAAAAAGAAAGACAAATAAAGACTCAAAGACTTTCTAAAACAAAAATTGAGAGAGTTTGTTACCAGTAGACCTACCTTGCAAGAAATTTTAAAAGAAGCTCTTCTGACAGAAGAAAATAATATAGGTCAGAAATTCAGATCTTCATAAAGAAAGGAAGGGCATTAGAGAAGGAATAAGTGAAGGTAAAATACAAAGTTTTCTTTTTCTTTTTCTTTTTTTTTAGACAGAGTCTCACTCTGTTGCCCAGGCTGCAGTGCAGTGGTGCGATCTTGGCTCACTGCAACCTCCGCCTCCCAGGTTCAAGTGATTCTTCTGCCTCAGCCTCCCAAGTAGCTGGGACTACAGGTGCACGCCACCACGCCTGGCTAATTTTTTTATTTTTAGTAGAGACGGGGTTTCACCATATTGGCCAGGCTGGTCTCGAACTCCTGACCTCGTGATCCACCCGCCTCAGCCTCCCAAAGTGCTGGGATTACAGGTGTGAGCCACCGCGCCTGGCCTATTTTTCTTATTCTGAATTGATCTGACAGATAACAGTTTGTTCAAAATAATAATAGCAAGGAGGTGGAGCAAGATGGCCAAATAGAAGCCTCCACCAATTGTCCTCAACGCAAGAATATAAAATTGAACAACTATCCACATACAAAAAAAAATGCACCTCCATAAGAACCAAAAACCAGGTGAGTGATTACAGTACCTGGTTTTAACTTCATATCACTGAAAGAGACACTGAAGACAGTAGAAAAGACAGTCTTGAGTTGGCTATGCCATTCATCCCCCATTCTCAGCTCCAGCCACGAGGTACGGAGAGATAATCTGTGCACTTGAGGCAGGAACAGCACAGTGATTGTGGGACTTTGCATTGGAAATCAGTGCTTGCCTGTCACAGCAGAAAACAACACCAGGCAGAACTCAGGCAGCGACCACAGAGGGAGCATTTAGACCAGCCCCAGCCAGAGGGGAATCACCCATCCCAGCAGTCAGAACTTGGGTTCTGGCAAGTCTTGCCACCATGGGCTAAAGTGCTCTGTGATTCTAAATAAACTTGACAGGCAGTCTACACCACAAGGCCTGCAATTTCTAGGCACGTCCTGGTGCTGTCTTGGACTTGGAGGCAGAGCAGTTGGGGGCCACATGACGCAGTGAAACACTAGCTAAGGGTGTCCAAGGGAGTGCTTATGCCAACCCTCCCTCAACCACAGGTAGTATAGCTGGTAGCTCTGGGAAAGACTCCTTCCTTCTGCTTTAGGAGCAGAGAGAGAAGAATAAAGAGGACTTTGCCTTGCAGTGTGGATGCCAGCATAGCCACAGCAGGATAGGGCACAGGCAGAGTTCCCATTCCCTGAGGCTCCCATTCCAGGCCCTAGCTCCTGGATAATATTCCTAGATACTCCCTGGACCAGAAGGAAACCCACTGCCTTGAAGGGAAGGACTCAGTCCTGGCATCTCTCATCACCTGCTGAATAAAAATCCCTTGGGGTCTGAAAAATCAGCAGTGGCAGCCAGGCAGTACTCACCATGGGCCTTAGGTGAGACTCAGAGATGTGCTGGCTTCAGCTATAACCCAGCACATTTGAAACTATAGCGGCTATGGGGAGAGATTTCTTCTGCTTGAGAAAAGGAGAGGTAAGAATAAAGGGGACTTTGTTTGCAGCTTACGTACCAGCTTGGCCACAGTTTGGTAGAGCACCAGGTAGGCTCATAGGGTTCCTGATTTCAGGCCTTGGCTTTTGGATGATATTTCTGGACCTGCTCTGGGCCAGAGGGGAGCCCACTGCCCTGAAGGGAGAGTCCTAGGTCTAGAAGCATTCACTACAAGCTGACTGAAGAGCCTTTGGGTCTTGAGTGAATATCAGGGGTAGCCAGGCAGTACTCACCTGGGACAATGGTGGCCATGAGAAGAGACTCCTCTACTTGTAGAAAGGTGAGGGAAGAGTGGGATGTCATCTTGTAGCTTGGGTGCAAGCTCAGCCACAGTAACATAGAACTCCAGGCCCTGGCTCCCAGGCGACATCTCTGGACCCACCTGGGAACAGGGGGAATGTGCTGCCCTGCAGAGAAGAACGCAAGCCTGGCTGGCTTTGCCACCTGCTAATGGTAGAGCCCTTAGGGCCTTGCACAAACATAGGTGGCAGCCAGGCAGAGGTTACTGAGGGCCTTGATTGAGACCCAGTGCTAAGCTGGCTTCAGGCCTGACCAGCATAGTCCCAGTAGTTGTAATCATAGGGGTGCATATGTCACCCCACCCCCAGCTCCAGGCAGCTCAGCAGAGAGAGACTCCATTTGTTTGGGAGAAAGTAATGGAAGAGAACAAGAGTCTCTGCCTGGTAATCCAGTGAATCTTTCCAGATCTTATCTAAGAACACCAAGGCAGTACCTCTACAAGTCTGCAAAAGCCACAGCATTACTGGGCTTGGGGTGCCCCCTCATACAGATATGGCTGCTATGACCAAAAATTTAGACCACAATGCCCAAGTCCCTCTGAATACCTGGAAAGTCTTCTGAAGAAGGATGAGTACAAACAAGCCTAGATTTCGAAGACTACAATAAATACCCAACTCTTCAATGCCCAGATATCAACAAACCCCACAAGCATCAAGACCATCCAAGAAAACATTACTTCGCCAATTGAGCTAAATAAGGCACCAGTGACCAATCAAGAAGAGACAGAAATATGTGACCTTTCAGACAGAGAATTTAGAATTTTTGAGTAAACTCAATGAAATTCAAAATAGCACAGGAAAGGAATTCAAAATCCTATCAGATAAAGTTAACAAAGAAATTGAAATAATTAAAAAGAATCAAGCAGAAATTCTAGAGTTAAAAAGGGCAAGGAACATACTGAAGAATAATATATCAGAGTCTCTCTTTTTTTTTTTTTTTTGAGATGGGGTCTCATTCTGTCACCCAGGTTGGAATGCAGTGGTGCAATCTTGGCTCACTGCAACCTTTACCTCCTGGGATCAAGTGACCCTCCCACTTCAGCCTCCTGAATAGTTGGGACCACAGGCACACACCACTATGCTTGGTTAATTTTTTGTATTTTTGGTAGAGACAGGATTTCACCATGTTGCCCAGGCTGGTCTGGAACTCATAAATTCAAGTGATCTACCTGCCTTGGCTTCCCAAAGTGCTGGGATTACAGATATGAGCCACAGTACCCAGCCTATCAGAGTCTCTTAACAGCAGAATTGATCAAGCAGAAGAAAGAATTAATGAGCTTGAAGACAGGCTATTTAAAAATGCACAGTTACAGGAGACAAAGTAAAAAATAATAAAAAAGAATGAAGCATGCTTAGAAGATCTAGAAAATAGCCTCCAAAAGGCAAATCTAAGATTTATTGGCCTTAAAGAGGCAGTAGAGAGGGAGAGATAGGGATAGAAAGTTTATTCAAGGGGATAATAACAGAGAACTTCCCAAACCTAGAGAAAGATACCAATATTCAAGCACAAGAATGTTACAGAACACCAAGCAGATTTAATCCAAATAAGACTACCTCAAGACATTTAATAATCAAACTCCAAAAGGTCAAGGAGAAAGAAAGGATTCTAAAAGCAGCAATACATAAAAAAGAAATAACATACAATGGAGGCTGGGCACTGCGGCTCACGCCTGTAATCCCAGCACTTTGGGAGGCTGAGGCAGGTGGATCACTTGAGGTCAGGAGTTCTAGACCAGCCTGGCCAACATGGTGAAACCCCATCTCCACTAAAAACACAAAAATTAGCTGGCAGTGGTGGTGGGCACCCGTAATCCCAGCTACTCGGGAGGCTGAGACAGGAGAATCACTTGAACCCTAGGGGCGGAGGTTGCTGTGAGCCGAGATCATGCCACCTCACTCCAGCCTGGGTGACAGAGTGAAACTGCATCTCAAAAAAAAACAAGGCTAGGCGCAGTGGCTCATACCTGTAATCCCAGCACTTTGGGAGGCTGAGGCAGGTGGATCACAAAGTCAGGAGATCGAGACCATCCTGGCTAACACTAACCATCTCTACTAAAAATACAAAAAATTAGCCGGGCGTGGTGGTGGGCGACTGTAGTCCCAGCTACTCAGGAGGCTGAGGCAGGAGAATGGCGTGAACCCAGGAGGTGAAGCTTGCAGTGAGCCAAGATTGCACCACTGCACTCCAGCCTGGGTGACAGAGCAAGACTCCATCTCCAAAAAAACAAAACAAAACAAAACAAAACCATACAATGGAGCTCCAATACATCTGGCAGCAGACTTCTCAGTGGAAATCTTACAGGCCAGAAGAGAGTGACATGACATATTTAAAGTGTGGATGGAAAAAACTTTTCTCCCAAAATAGTGTATCCAGTGAAAGTATCCTTCAAACAAAAAGGAGAAATAATTTCCCAGACAAACAAAAACTGAGGGATTTCATCAACACCAGACCTGTTCTACAAGAAATGCTAAAGGGAGTTCTTCAATCTGAAAGAAAAGAATGTTAATAAGCAATAAGAAATCAGCTGAAGGTACAAAACTCACTGAGAGTAGTAACTACATAGAAAAGCACAGAATAGGCCGGGTGTGGTGGCTCACACCTGTAATCCTAGCACTTTGGGAGGCCAAGGCAGGTGAATCACTTGAGGTCAGGAGTTTGAGACCAACCTGGCCAACATGGCAAAACCCCAACTCTACTAAAAATATAAAATTAGCCAGATGTGGTGGCATGTGCCTGTAGTCCCAGCTACTTGGGAGGCTGAGGCAGGAGAATTGCTTGAATCTGGGAGATGCAAGTTGCAGTGAGCCAAGATCATGCCACTACACTCCAGCCTGGGCAACAGAGCAAGACTCCATCTCAAAAAACAGAAAAGAAAAGAATATTATAACACTGTAATTGTGATGGGTAAACTACTTATATCTTGAGTAGAAAGACTAAACAATGAGCCAATCAAAAATAATAACTACAATGACTTTTCAAGACCTAGACAGCACAATAAGATATAAATAGAAACAACAAAAGTTTAAAAAGTAGGGGGATGAAGATAAAACTGCTGAGTTTTTATTAGTTTTCTCTTTGCTTGTTTGTTAGTTTGTTTCCTTGTTTATGAAATCAGTGTTAAGTTGTCATCAGGTTAAAATAATAGGTTATAAGATATTATTTGCAAGCCTCATGGTATCAAATCAAAAAACATACCACATATACAAAAGCAAGAAATTAAACATATCACCAGAGAAAGTCACCTTCACTTAAAGGAAGACAGAATCAAGGAAAGAAGGAAAAGAAGACCACAAAACAACCAGAAAACAAGTAACAAAATGGCAGGAGTAAGTCCTTACCTACCAATAATCACATTGAATGTAAATGGACTAAACTCTCCAATCAAAAGAGAGAGTGGCTGAATGAATTAAAAAAAAAGAAAAAAACAAGATCTATTGCTTACAAGAAACACATTTCACCTATAAAGACTCACATACACTGAAAATAAAGGGATGGAAAAAGATACTCCACACCAATGGAAACGAAAAGACAGCAGGAGTAGCTACACTTATATCAGACAACATAGATTTCAAGAGAAAAACTGGCCAGGCACAGTGGATCATGACTGTGATCCCAAGCATTTTGGGTGGCCAAGGTGGGTGGATCACCTGAGGTCAGGAGTTTGAGACCAGCCTCGCCAGCATGGCAAAACCCCATCTCTACTAAAAATACAAAAATTAGCCAGGCATGATGGCACATTCCTGTAGTCACAGCTACTTGGGAGGCTGAGGCAGGAGAATCACTTGAACCCAGGAGGCAGAGGTTGCAGTGAGCCAAGAGGGCACCACTGCACTCCAGTCTGGGTGACAGAGCAAGACCTCATCTAAAAAAAAAAAAAAAAAGATTTCAAGACAAAAGCTATAAAAAGAGACAAGGAAGGTTATTATATAATAATAAAGGGGTCAATTCAGCAAGAGGATATAACAATTGTAAACATATATGAACCCAACACTGGAGCGCCCAGATATATACAGCAAATATTAAAGCTAAAGAGAGAGATACACCTCAATACAAAAATAGCTGGAGACTTCAACACCCCACTTTCAGCACTGTACAGATCATCAGACAGAAAATCACCAAGGAAACACTGGACTTCATCTGCACTATAGACCAAATGGACCTAATGCATATTTACAGAACATTTCCTCCAATGGGTGCAGAATGCTCATTCTTCTCCTCAGTACCTAAATTATTCTCAAGGATAGACCATACACTAGACCACAAAACAAGCCTTTAAAATTAAAAAAAAAAAAGAATCTTCCCAGACCACAATGGAATAAAACTAGAAATAATAACAAGAGTTATTTTGGAAACTATACAAACACATGAAAATTAAACAATATTCTCTTGAATGACCAGTGGATCAATGAAGAAATTAAGAAGAAATTTGAAAAGTCTCCCAGCCAGGGAAAGCCAGGGACCCAATGGCTTCCCTACTGAAGTTTATCAAATATTTAAAGAAAACTAATACCAATTCTACTCAAACCATTCTGAAAAATAGAGAAGGAGGGAATACTTACAAACTCATTCTATGAAGCCAGTATTACCCCGATACCAAACCAGAAAAAGACACATCAAAAAAAGAAAACTACAAGCTAATATCCCCAATGAACAAGGATGCAAAAATCTTCAACAAAATACTAGCAAACTGAATTCAACAACACATTAAATTCATCACTGATCATTCATCATGACCAAATAGGCAAGGATGGTACAAGATATGCAAATAAATTAATGCAATACATTATATCAACAGAATAAAGGAAACCCCATATGATTGTTTCAATTGATGCTGAAAAAGCACTTTATAAAATTCAATATTCCTTCATGATAAAATCTCTCAAAAAACTGGGCATAGAAGGAACATACCTCAACAAATAAAAGTTATATATGACAGATCCACAGCTAGTATCATACCAAATGGGGAAAAATGGAAAGCCTTTCCTCTAAGATCTGGAACACAACAAGAATGTCCACTTTCACCACTGTTATTCAACATAGTTCTGGAAATCCTAGCTAGAGCAATTAGACAAGAGAAAGAAAGGGCATCCAAATTGGAAAGGAAGGCCGGGCATGGTGGCTCACAACTGTAATCCCAGCACTTTGGGAGGCTGAGGCAGGCAGATCACTTGAGGTCAGGAGTTTGAGACCAGCCTGGCCAACATGGTGAAAACCCATCTCTACTAAAAATACAAAAATTAGCTGGGCGTGGTGGTGGAAGCCTGAAATACCAGCTACTTGGGTGGCTAAGGCTGGAGAATCGCTTGAATGCAGTGAGCCAAGATCATGCCACTGCACTCCAGCCTGGGTGACAGAGCAAGACTCTGTCTCAAAAAAAAAAAGGAAAGGAAGAAGTCAAATTATCATTGTTCATAGGTGGTATGATCTTATATTTGGAAAAACATAAAGAATCCACCAAAAAACTATTAGAACTGATAAATTCAGTAAAGTTGCAGGATACAAAATCAATCAACATACAAAAATCAGTAGCATTTCTATATGCCAACAGCAGATAATCTGAAAAAGAAATCAAGAAAGTAATCCCACTTATAATAGCTACAAATAAAATTAAATACCTAGGAATTAACTTAACGAAAGAAGTGAATGACCTCTACAATGAAAACTATAAAACACTGATGAAAGAAATTGAGGAAGACACCAAAAAATGGAAAGATATTTCACGTTCATGAACTAAAAGAATCAATATTGTGAAAATGTTCATATTGCCCAAAGCAGTCTGTAGATTCAACGTAATCCCTATCAAAATACCAATGACATTTTTCACAGAGATAGAAAAAACAGGCTGGGCAAGGTGGCTCATGCCTATAATCCCAGTACTTTAGGAAGCCAAGGTAGGTGGACTGTCTGAGCCCAAGAGTTTCAGACCAGCCAGGGCAAGATGGTGAGACCACACCTATACAAAATTTTTTTTTAAATTAAAATTAGAAAAAAAATGCTAAAATTATATGTAACCACAAAAGATCCAGAATAGCCAAGCTATATTGAGCAAAAACGACAAAACTGAAGAATCACATTACTTGACTTCAAATTATACTACACAGTATATAGTACAGCATGGTACTGACATAAAAACAGACACATAGACCAGTGGAACCAACAGGCAGGATGAGATCACCAAGGAGACATACATGAGAAAGAGGAAAGGCCTGGAGCCTGAATCTTAGGGCCCTCCAATATTCAGTGGTCAGGGAAATGAGGATGAACCAGCCAGCAACAAATCTACATCTGCAGTGAACTCATTTTTTACAAAAGTGCCAAGAACATACATTGGGGAAAAAAAGTCTCTTCAATAAATAGTGCTGGGAAAACTGGATATCCGTATGCTGAAGAATAAAACTAGACCCCTATCTCTCACCATATACAAAAATAAAATTAAAATAGATTGAAGACTTAAATCTAAGACCTCAGGCTGGGCATGATGTCTCATGCCTGTAATTCCAGTACTTTGGGAGGCCAAGGCAGGCAGATCACTTGAGGTCAGGAGTTTGAGACCAGCTTGGGAAACATGGTGAAACCCTGTCTCTACTAAAAATACAAAAACTAGCTGGGCGTGGTGGCAAGCATCCGTAATCCCAGCTACTTGGAAAGCTGAGGCAGCAGAATCGCTTGAACCTGGGAGGCAGAGGTTGCAATGAGCCAAGATCGTGCCACTGCACTCCATCCTGGGTGACAGAATGAGAGACCATCTCAAAAATAAAATAAAATAATATGTATATATGTGTGTGTGTGTGTGTGTGTGTGTGTGTGTATCCTCAAACTATGAAAGTGTAGAAAGGAAACATTGGGGAAACTCTCCAAGACATTAGGCTGGACAAAGATTTCTTAAGTAATACTCCACAAGCACAGGCAAGCAAAGTAAAAAATGGACAAATGGGATCACGTCAAGTTAAAAAGCATCTGCAGAATGAAGCAAACAGTCAACAAAGTGAAAAGACAACCCACAGAATAGGAGAAAATATATACAAACTATCCATTTGACAAGGGATTAATAGCCAGAATATATGAGGAGCTCAAACAACTTTATAGGAAAAAATCTAATAATCCAATTAAAAATGGCCAAACGATCTGAACAGACATTTCTAAGGAAGACATACAAATAGCAAATAGGTATATGAAAAGGTGCTCAGTATCACTGATCATTAGAGAAATGCAAATCAAAATTATAATAAGATATCATCTCATCACAGCTAAAATGGCTTTTATGCAAAAGATAGGCAATCATGAATGCTGGTGAGCATGTGAAGAAAAGGGAACCATCACACACTGATGATGGGAATGTAAATTAGTACAACCACTATGGAGAACTGTTTGGAGGTTCCCCAAAAAACTAAAAATAGAACTATCATGTAATCCAGCAATCCCCCTGCTAGGTATATACCCAAAATACGAAGAAATCAGTGTATCAAAGAGATATTTGCATTCCCATTTATTGCAGCACTATTCACAATAGCTGAGATTTGGAAGCAACCTAAGTGTCCATCAACAGACAAATGGATAAGGAAGATGTGGTACTTATACATAATGGAGTACTATTCGGCCATAACAAAAGAAGGAGACCCTGTCATTTGTAACAACATGGATAGAACTGGAGGTCATTATGTTAAGTAGGCCAGGCACAGAAAGACAAACTTCACATGTTCTCACTTATTTGTGGGAGCTAAAAATTAAAACAATCCAATTCATAGAGACAGAAAGTAGAATGACGGTTACCAGAGGCTGGGAAGGATAGTGGGAGAGATAGGAGAGGGGATGGTTAATGGGTACAAAATATAATTAAATAGAAAGAATAAGCTACTATCTGATAGCACAACAGGGTGACTATAGTCAACAATAATGTATTGTACATTTTTAAATAACTAAAAGAACGTAATTGGATTGTTTGTAACACAAAGACAGAATAAATGCTTGAGGTGCTGGATACATTTACCCTTATGTGATTATTACACATGATATGCCTGTATCAAAATATCTCATGTACCCTATAAATATATATACCTACTATGTACCCACAAAATTGAAAATTTTAAAAAAAGCTGGAGTAGTTATATTAATTTCAGACATAGCAGACTTCAAAGCAATGAAAATTATCAAGAATAAAGAGGACCGTTACATAATAATAAGGGGGTCAATCCTCTAAGCAGCCATAACAGTTCTTAACGTGTATACAACTAACAACAGAGCATCAAAATACACCTGGCAGAAACTGATAGAACTGCAAGGAAAAATAGATGAATCCATTATAGTTGGAGACTTCAATACCCCTCTATTACACATTGACAGATACAGCAGATAGAAAAATCAATAAAGATATAGTTGAACTCAACAGAGCCAAGAGGCCAATTCCAAAAGGGAAAAATAAAAACAGAACAGGCACTACTCTAGCAATTTGGAAATCCTGATGAGCAGCTATTGCAAGGCTTTCCCACCCTAGAGATGGGAACTGTTTCATGATTAGGTCCAGATCTGCTCCCTGGGTGGTGGCAGGGGGTGGGGTGGGGGTGCTCCCTGAGTATTGTTTTTAGGCTCTTGGCCCTGTGCTCTGGGAGATTCTTCCTTCTCCTTATGCTTTCTCACCATATCTAAACTGAGCATTGGAGAATATGCCCTCCCTTGCAGCTGCATTGGGACACAAACCTTGTGCAACTGCTCAGATTCCTTTGACAGCTTCCTCCAATCACAATTCCGGGAACCTGCCCCGAAGACATCCTTCCAAAGTACAAAACAACATATATACAAGGACATTAATTGCAGCCTTATTTGTAATATCAAAAGACTGGAAACAACTCAAATGTTCATCAAGTATTAAAGTATTACTCTGGTTGGTTGAATACATTATAGTACATTTATATAATGAAATACTAATGCAGCTGTAAAAAGAATGAGGAAGATCTCACTGAACTGAAGTGACCTCCTGAATATATTGTTAAGTGAGAAAAGCAAGATACAGAACAATGCAAATAGTATGCCAACTTTTGTGTAAGAAAAAAGTTGTGTGTGTGTGTGTGTGTGTGTGTGTGTGTGTGTGTGTACACAGAGAGAGAGAGAGAGAGAGAGGATTGCAGGCAAGAACTTGCAAGATGACTTTGCCTTTAACCAACATGGGGGCAACAGTGAGAGGAGCAGGTTGGGGGCACACCGGGATTCAGACTTGAACATGCTAAACTCAGATGCCAGTTACACATCCATCCAATCGGAGATGTTGAACAATCCGTTGGTTTTGTGAGTCTGACGACCAGAAAGGGTCTAAATTGGAGACATAATTATGAGAGTCATTGGCATACAGCTGGTGTTTAAACCCATGAGGCAGGATGAGATCACCAAGGAGACATACATAAGAGGAAAGGCCTGGAGCCTGAACCTTGGGGCCCTCCAATATTCAGTGGTCAGGGAAATGAGGATGAACCAGCCAGCAAGAAGGGAGGAGAGGGCCAAGTGAGCGGAAAGTTTCTCAAGGAGAAAATGACCACCTGTGCAGAATCAGATAGGGACAGAGAATCACCACTGGCCTTAGCAACTGACCTTGCCAAGAGCAGTTTCAGAGGAGGTGAGGAAGAGTCCTGATCAGAGAGGCTTTAAGGGGAAATGGAAGCCTACATATTGGGATAGTGAGTATAGTTATATTTTTAAAGAGTTCATCGCTGAAGAGTAGTTGGAAAAGAGACATGGAGTCAAGAGAAGATCAACATTTTACGATAGGAACAATGATAGCATGTTTGTATGCTGATGGTCCAGTAGCAGGACAAACTGACGATAGCAAAAGGGAGTCTTATCATATGATTTATAAATATGAGGGAAATGACACTTTGGGAGGCGGTTAGGAAAAGTTAAAACTGTTGGCCAAGGTCATAGAGCAGGATGTGACCCATACCTCCATCCCCACCATGTCCCGGAATGAGCACAGCAGGTCTCTGGCTCTGCCCATCAATAGCCACAGACCTGTGAGCAGCTTCTGTCCCAGCCACTGGGGAGACAGGCTACCACAGAGGGACAATAAAAGTGAAACCACCTCCATTAATCAGTGCACAGGATTACACATGAATGGCTGAAGCCTTGCCAAAAAGCTCCAGCTATGATAACTGACCAAGAAAATCAAAAGGCTCTTAAGCAAAAACATGTCTCTGAGAGCTTCTATGAAGCCTGTCTGAAAAAAATGGTCACAGAGCTCACAGACACAGCTGTCTAGTCCAAGGGCAGAAGACAGAGGTCTCCATGGAACCCACTACTGCTGGGAATGAGAGGAGCAGACTGAGGGCCTATAAAAAACAGGCCCCTGGATGAAGAAATATCTCTCTCCTTTCTCATTCATAGTTGTGTGGTTCATACACTAGCCCTTGTGACGACTTGCTTTGACCAACAGAATGTAATAGATGTGATGGAGTTTGGGATCTGAGCTTAGGCCTCAATAAGCCATGCATGCTCTTATTTGCTCCCTCAGAGCCCTGTGGGGCTGCCATGTAAGCAAGCCTGTGCTAGCCTGCCAACTATGAGGGACCACACAAAGTAGAGATAAGCCATCCTAGCCCTAGACCAGCCAGCCTGAGCCAAAACAGAAGTTGGCTGCAGTTGAATGTGTGAGCCCAACTGAGAGCAGAAGAACCACCCCACTGATCCCAGTCCAAATTGCAAACCCACAGAATTGTGAGCTCATAAACAGTTGCTATTTTAAGCAGCAAACACTAACTTACATACCCAACTAATATCCACAGGTGAGCAAGTAGAATTCAGTGACTATTGGTTTACAATATATCTTTGGTTAAGAATTACTCAGTGAGACTTTAAACCTCAATTTTTGGCATTGGTACAATAGAGTATGGGCTGAGGCCAGGCTTGGGGATGAAAGGCAAAGCCTCAAGGACAGAAACAGCAAGGGCGGGAGTATGCTCAGAGGTGAACATGAAGAATGGCACGCTGCTATGGTTTGAATGTTCCCTCCAAAACTCATGTTGAAATTTAATTGCCATTGTAACAGTACTAAGAGATGGGTCTCTGGAGAGGTAATTAGGCCATGATGACTCTGACTTCATGAATGAATTAATGCCATGATTGTGGAAGTATGTTAATTATCATGGGAATGGGTTCACTATAGAGGAACACATTTGTTCTTCTCTCTCTTGTGTGCACTTTACCTCTTTCCCTCTCACCTTCTGCCATGTAATGATGCAGCAAGAAGGCCTCACAAGATGCCAAACCTTGATTCTGGACTTAGACTCCAGGACCATAAAAAATAAATTTCTGTTCATTATAAATTACCTAATCTCAGCTATTCTGTTATAGCAGCACAAAATAGACTAAGATACACACCCAGCACAATTCCATGCCACACTCCGGAAATCAGGCCTATGATCCCCATATCTCTACCCACCAGCTCCAGTGCACAGAGCCCAGTCTTCCCAGGGGTCTGTGCGACCCTCTTTCTTGAGACAGGACCTCCCATAACCTCATACAACAAATGCTTACCCCTCTTCAATGCTTATGTTTCCTTACCTTGTCCACTAGATTCTAGCCAGCATGATCCTGCCTCTGTCCACAAAGACTCACAACAAGCACAGGCACTTCCTGCATTCTGAGGATGTGTACCAAGAAGGAGAGTGTAGAACTCGAACTGATTCCCTTACATGTTGGGGAACATGCTGAGCTGCTTATCCAACATCCTCATCCCTTTCTCCCCTGCAAAGAGAACAGATAGAAATGTGCCCAGATAGACTACATATCCCAAACTCCCTTACAGTGAGAGGAGTCATTCATTCATCCCTCCAGAACTTATTGAACACCTACTGGGTTTCAGGCAAGTTCTGGAGATGCCCCAGTGAACATAACAGATTAAGTATTTGCCCTCATGGAGCCACATGCTAGTGAGAAGAAAAGGTGACAATAGGCAAATGCCCAAGAAAATAATCTAGAGAGAGTATACCATATGGCGATGACTGCTTCGAAAATACATAGAGTAGGATACAGGAAATTGAGTTTGCACAGCAAGAGTGGGAGCACTATTTTTTGTAAGATAGTCAAAGAGCACCTCTCTGAAAATGTCATTTTTTTTTTTTTGAGATGGAGTCTCGCTCTGTTGCCCAGGCTGGCGTACAGTGGCATGATCTCAGCTCACTGCAACTTCTGCCTCCCGGATTCAAATGATTCTTCTGCCTTAGCCTCCCGAGTAGCTGGGATCGCAGGTGCCTGCCACCATGCCTGGCTAATTTTTGTATTTTTAGTAGAGACGGGGTTTTGCCACGTCCAGGCTGGTCTCAAACTCCTGACCTCAGGTGATCCACCCACCTCGGCCTCCCAAAGTGCTCGGATTACAGGCATGAGCCACCACGCCTGGCTGAAAATGTCATATTTGAGCAGATATCTGACAAAGATGATGGAAACACAACACATAATATCCAGTGCAAGAGCATTTCAGCTGGAGGGAACAGCAAATGCAAAGGCCCTGAGGTAAGAACGTGCCTCAAGGTACTGCAAGGAGAGTAGTGTGGCTGAGTAGTGGGAGCAAGCCGCAAAATACTAGGCAATCAGAGAAGTGTCCCACAGGGCTTTTCTGGTCACTAAAAGAATGAGATGGGATCTCCTGTGGCAGGGGGTTGAACAGAAAGTGACATGGCCCGACTTCTGTTTTAGAAGGATTACTCTTACTGGCACATTGATAAAAGATTTTAAAGGCCAAAGGCAGAAACAGGAGACAGTGCAAGAGGCCATTTTCTTAATACAGTTTTAAAACGATGATGGTTTGGATCAGGGTGATGGCAGTGAAAGCAGAAAGAAGCAGTTAGAATCCACGTACATTTTTAAAGCAGAGACAACAGGATTTGCTGGTGGATTGAAATGTGCAGCAAGCGAGAAAGAGGGGAGTCTAGGATTTCAGCCTGAGCACCTAGAAGGATGGAACTGCCATTCACCAAGAAGACAAGGTGCCCACTGGACATCCGTTTCAGATGGAATTGTGCCCTCACCAAATTTTTATGTTGAGGTCCTAGCTCCCAATGTGACTGTATTTGGAGATACGGCCTTATCAAGGTAATTAAGATTAAATTAAGGCCAAGTACAGTGGCTCATGCCTATAATCCCAGCACTTTGGGAGACCAAGGCAGGAGGATTGCTTTATATCAGGAGTTTAAGACCAGCCTGGGCAACATAAAGAGACTCTATTTCTACAAAAAAAATTTAAAATGTAACTGGGTGTGGTGGCATGCACCTGTAGTCCTCACTACTCAGGAGACTAAGGCAGGAGGATCGCTTGAGCCCAGGAGTTCAAGGTTGCAGTAAGTTGTCATTATATCATGCCACTGCAGTCCAGCCAGGGCGACAGAGCTAAAGTCTGCCTCAAAAAAAAAAAAAATTGGTCATGAGGGTGGGGTCCTAATCCAATATGAAAGAAAAGGCCACGCAGACACATGGAAGTGGCCATGAGCAAGTCAGAAAAAGAGGCCTCAGGAGAAAGCAAGACTGCCTAAAACCTGATTGCAGACTTCCAGCCTCCAGAACTGTGAGAAAATAAGTTTCTGTTGTTCATCCAGTCGTGGTTTTTTTGTTATGGCAACTTGAGCTGACTGATAAAACATTCAAGTGGAGATGTGAACTCAGCAGTTACATAGACACGGCTGGAGTTTGGTGACGAACTCTGAGCTGGAGATGTATAGCTGGGAGTTGTCAGCCCTTCAGTGGTCTCTGAAGCCGTGAGACTGAATGAGTTCGTCTAGGGAGTGAGTATGGGGAAAGGCTTCAGCAGTGATCCTCAGGGCACTTTACAGAGGTTGGGGAATGAGTGTTGGCAGCAAAGGAGACTGCGAAAGGAGCGGCCAGTGGGGAGAGGTGAGAAAGAACACCCAGAAGGCAAGAGGAGGGAGTGGCAAACTGTCACATGCTGATGAGAGTTTGAGCAAGATGAACACTGAGAACCAATCAGTGGATGTGGCAAGATGGAGGTCACTGGTGATCTGGAAAAGAGTCGTCTTAGTGTAATTGTGGGGTGAACCCCTGACTTAAGTGGTTCAGAAAGAAAGGTGGCAAGAGTCTGGAGACAGAGAGTGCAGGCAACTCTTTCAAGAAAGGTCTAATACAGAGTAAATCAATGGAGCAGGTGTTGAAAGGGATGTGGGGACAACGCAGAAATGTGTTATTGTTCATTTTGTTTCGTGTTTGAGTGGGAGCAATTACAGCATGTTTATAGGTGAGAGAATGCAGACTCTGTAGAAAAGTGAGGCGCTGGCTTCAGATAACAGCATTGAATTCAACTACAGAAACAGGAGGGATGGTAGAGTTTATGGGACCAATGAAAATAAGTTTGAAGGCCGGGCACGGTGCCTCAAGCCTGTAATCCCAGCACTTTGGGAGGCCAAGGTAGGCGGATCACAAGGTCAGGCGATCAAGACCATCCTGGCCAACATGGTGAAACCCTGTCTCTACTAAAATATAAAAAATTACCCGGGCGTGGTGGCACATACCTGTAGTCCCAGCTGCTCTGGAGGCTGAGGCAGGAGAATGGCATGAACCCGGGAGGCGGAGCTTGCAATAAGCTGAGATGGTACCACTGCACTCCAGCCTGGTGACAGAGCAAGACTCCATCTCAAAAAAAAAAAAAAGAAAAAGAAAAAGAAAAGAAGTTTGAAGAAGTGGTGGGGAAATAGCCCTCCTCTTCTCCAATTGCTTCTATCTTCTCAGTGCAGTAGGAAGCTTGGACTTCAGAGGAGTGAGAAATGAGGAGGAGGTGGTGGAGGTGTGAGGAAAGACATGCATCATGTATGCACTGTGAGAGTGCAGGGACAAGGGAACATGGAAAGTTTCAGGGACACATGTAGGGCCCCATTTGAAGTCAGTGGTTGTGAATCTCAAGTGGGCAAGTGAGCACAATCCAGCAGATTCTCCAGCCTCCTCCAAGCTGCCAAGCAAGGAGTGAGTGGAGGTTGGATGGAACCAGGGTAAGGGTTTTGCCAGATGAGTTCCATGGTGGGAGACAGGCATGGCAGCTAAAGATGTGTGACAGTAATGCTGGGCTATGGAATCTGGGATGGCCAAGGAGAAGTGGGAGGAAACAAGCAATAGGGATGTGGCTGGTGGAAGGACAGCAGTAGGAACAATATATCTTAAATTTGTCCTTCAGTGTTGAAAAATGTTGAGTCGTGCCAGAAGAGGAAAGTAGTTGGTTGGAGAACAGGACGCACAAAAATTACAGACATACCTTGGAGACATTGCTGGTTCTATTCCAGACCACTCCAATAAGGTGAATATCACAATAAAGTGAGTCACACAAATGTTTTCATTTCCCAGTGCATATAAAAGTTGTATTCACATTTTACTATAGACTATTAAGTGTGCAGTAGCAATATATCTAAAAACAACAATGTGCAAACATTAATGTAAAAATACTTTATTGCTAAGAAACACTAACGATCATCTGTGCCTTCAGCTAGTCATAGGGTTTTTGCTGGTGAAGGGTCTTGCCTTGATGTTGATGGCTGCTGACTGATCACAGTGGTGGTTGTGAAGGCTGGGGTGGCTGTGGCAATTTCTTAAAATAAGACACCAGTGAAGTTTGCCACATCGATTGACTCTTCCTTTCACAAAAGGTTTCTCAGTAGCATGTAATGCTCTTTGACAGCCTTTTACTCACCATAGAACTTCTTTCAAAATTGGAGTCAATCTTCTCCAACCCTGCTGCTGCTTTCCCAACTAAGTTTGTGTAACATTCTAAACTGTTGTTATTTCAACAGTGTTCACAGCATCTTCACCAGAAGGAAATTCCAGCTCAAGAAACCACTTCTTTGTTCATCCATAAGAAGCAACTCCTCATTCATTTAAAATTTGTCACGAGATTGCAGCAATCCAGTCACATCTTCAGGCTCCACTTCTAATTCTAGTTCTCTTGCTATTTCTACTACGTCTGCAGCTACTTCCTCCACTGAAGTCTTGAACCCTTCCAAGTCATTCGTGAGGGCTAGAATCAACTTCTTCCAAACTCCTATTAATGTTGATCTTTTGACCTCTTCCCATGAACCACAAATGTTCTTAATGGCATCTAGAATGGTGAATACTTTCCAAAAGGTTTTCAATTTACTTTGCCCAGATCATTCAAGGGAATTACTATCTATGGCCACTATAGCCTTATGAAATATATTCCTTAACTATTGAGACTTGAAAGTCAAAATTACTCCTTGATCCATGGGCTGCAAAATGGATGTTGTGTTAGCAGGCATAAAACAACTTAATCACTTTGTACATCTCTATCAGAGCTCTTGAGTGACCAGGTACATTGTCAGTATTTGAAAGGAATCTTTTTTTTCTGAGCAATAGGTCTCAACAATGGGTTTCACATATTCAGTAAACCATGTTGTAAACAGATGTGCTGTCATCCAGGCCTTGTTTCATTTCTAGAGCATGGAATAGAGTTAGCATAATTCTGAAGGGCCCTAGGATTTTTGGAATGGTAAATGAGCATTGGCTTCAACTGAGAGTCACAGGCTGCACTAGCCCCTAATGAGAGAGTCAGCCTGTGTTTTAAAGCTTTGAAGCACTGCGTTGACTTCTCCTCTCTAGCTATGAAAGTCCTAGATGACATCTTCTTCAAATAGAAGGCTGTTTCATCTACATTTAACAACCCCTTCAAAAAGTGGGTGAAGGATATGAACAGACACTTCTCAAAAGAAGACATTTATGCAGCCAACAGACACATGAAAAAATGCTCATCATCACTGGCCATCAGAGAAATGCAAATCAAAACCACAATGAGATACCATCTCACACCAGTTAGAATGGCGAGCATTAAAAAGTCAGGAAACAACAGATGCTGGAGAAGATGTGGAGAAATAGGAACACTTTTACACTGTTGGTGGGACTGTAAACTAGTTCAACCATTGTGGAAGACAGTGTGGCAATTCCTCAAGAATCTAGAACTAGAAATACCATTTGACCCAGCCATCCCATTACTGGGTATATACCCAAAGGATTATAAATCATGCTGCTATAAAGACACATGCACACGTATGTTTATTGCAGCACTATTCACAACAGCAAAGACTTGGAACCAACCCAAATGTCCAACAATGATAGACTGCATTAAGAAAATGTGGCACATATACACCACAGAATACTATGTAGCCATAAAAAAGGATGAGTTCATGTCCTTTGTAGGGACATGGATGAAGCTGGAAACCATCATTCTCAGCAAACTATCACAGGGACAAAAAACCAAACACCACATGTTCTCACCCATAGGTGGGAATTGAACAATGAGAACACTTGGTCACAGGAAGGTGAACATCACACACTGGGGCCTGTTGTGGGGTAGGGGGAGAGATAGCATTAGGAGATATACCTAATGTAAATGACGAGTTAATGGGTGCAGCACACCAACATGGCACATGTATACATATGTAACAAACCTGCACATTGTGCACATGTACCCTAGAACTTAACGTATAATAATAAAAAAAAATCTGTTGTTTAGTGCAGCCACCTTCATCAATGATCTTAGCTAACTTTTCTGGATAACTTGCTACAGCTCCTACATCAGCATTTGCTGCTTCACCTTGCACTTTAATGTTATAGAGATGGCTTCTGTCCTTAAACCTCATGAACCAACCTGTGCTAGCTTCCAACTTTTCTCCTGCAGCTTCCTTACCCCTCTTAGCCTTCATAGAATTGAAGCAAGTTAGGGCCTTGCTCTGGATTAGGCTTTGGTTTAAGGGAATGTTATGGCTGGTTTGATCTTTCATCCAGACCACTAAAACTTCCTCCATTTCAGCAATAAGGCTGCTTCACTTTCTTATCATTCATGTGTTCACTGGAGTAGCATTTTTAATTTCCTTCAAGAACTTTTCCTTTGCATTTACACCTTGGCTAACTGTTTGGCACAAGAGGCCTAGCTTTCAGCCTATCTCAGTTTTTTTACATGCCCTCCTCACTAAGCTTAATCATTTCTAACTTTTGATTCAAAGTGAGAGGGATGCAAGTCTTCCTTTCACTTACAGGCCACTGTGGGGTTATTAATTGGCCTAATTTCAACATTGCTTGCATCTCAAGGAATAGGGAGGGCTGAGGAGAGGGAGAGAGACTGGGGAACCACAGGTCAGTGGAGCTGTTAGCACACACACAACATTTATCAATTCAGTTTGCTTTCTCATATGGGTGCAGTTCGTGGCAGCCTAAAATAATTACAATAGTAACATCAAAAATCACTGATTACAGATGATGATAACAGATATAATAATAATAATGAAAAGTTTGAAATATTGTGAGAAATACCAAAATGTGACAGAGCACATGATATTGGAAATATGACACCAATAGACTTGCTCAATGCAAGGTTGCCACAAACCTTCAATTTGTAAAAAAACACAGTATCTGCAAAATTCAATAAAGCAAAATGCAATAAACCAAGATGTGTCTGTACATCGTGGAGGGATGCAGATGCCAAGAGTTGCAAAGCTCAGAGATTTTAGGAAAGGAGGAGACAGCAGCCTGGAAACTGCAAGGTGGACATTGGCTCCATCTTCAGTTGCTTTGATCCAAGAGGGATGGGAATAAAAGCACAACCCCCTTTCCTCTCCCTGACATACCTCCTGGAAAAAGCTGCAGGAATATTGGAGTCTCAGAGGCATAAGATTTTCCATTAAATCAAGAAAAAAAAAGAAAGTTTAGAGGTGGAGGATTGGAGAGATTTTGCTTGTGATTTGGCATGAATTTGAGAAGGCCCAGTGGAAACTTTTGGAATCACTAAGTCTAGGACTCAAATCCTACCTTTCCAGTTATTGGCCATGTAGCTTTTGGCACACTTATTGACCTCTGGGATGACCCAGGTTCCTTGCCTATGGCTGTTGTGAAAGTTAAAGAAAATAAGGCATGCAGAGTGCCCAGTATAAAGTGGCAGTCAGCCAGGGCCACACTTCTGATGCTCAAACATGTTTCAACGACCATCTTATCAGTTGCCTTCAAAGTAAAAGCTCTTTCTTCCTCCTGGCTGCTCATGCTTGCACTCTTTTGCCCTCTCTCTCCCAACTACCTCCTCCTCCTCTCCACACCCCAACCATAGTTAAGCAATTCTAACATATCCCATTCTCCCAAGGAAAGAATCCAGTTGTATATTATCACAAGATCACAATGCACCTGAAGTTTTCTGATCTTTAGGGATTTTCTTGAAGCATCTATACTTAATATGGCTCAACAAAACTCAGTTTCAACCTTTTTTTTTTTTTTTTTTTTTTTGGAGACAGGGTCTTGCTCTGTCACCCAGGCTGGAGTGCAGTGGCGGGATCATGACTCACTGCAACCTTGACCTCTCAGGCTCAAGTGATCTTCCCAACTCAGCCTCCAGAGTAGCAGGAATTACAGGCTCATGCCACCATGCCTGGTTAATTTCTTTTTATTTTTCTTTCTTTTCTTTCTTTCTTTCTTTCTTCCTTTTTTTGGGGGGTTTTTGTCTATTTGTTTTTTGGTGGTGGAGATGGGGTCTCATCATGTTGCCCAAGCTGGTCTTGAACTCCTGGATTCAAGCCATCCTCCCACCTTGGCCTCCCAAAGTGCAGACATTCCAGGCATGAGCCACCACTCCCTGCCTCAAATTTTAAAATAGCTATTGAATGTGGTTAAAGGGGAATCCTAATTAGTAAAATGAGGATGACAATACCTCCATCCTGGGAGGGCTTAAATTAGCCTGTGTAAGAAGAGTTCTTTATGCTGAACCCAAAAGGAGCAGATGCTCCATAAATGCCCCTTTCTCCTCCTTCTCCTTTCTTCTTAAAAGAGATGCCCAAGGTGCACAAGGAAGCTGTGTCTTTGATATGTTTCAGGTTGCCCCTGTAACGTGAATTGGGAAAAAGGCAATAGCTATTTCAACCTCAAAGTGCATCTGATGTCTCCTCCCTGTGTCCCTGCTCCCTGGCTGTGTCCCCATTACTGGCTCTGTGGGGAGTGCCTAGGGCTGCCTTGACTCCTTGTTCGTGACCTCACCTTCCAGGTGAGTTAAACCTCAAGAGTTTAACTTCCAGCTGATATTTGGTAAAGTAAATCTTCCCTCTCACCACTCCTATTCAACATGGTATTGGAAGTCCTAGTCAGAGTAATCAGGCAAGAGAAAGAAATAAAGGGCATCCAAACAGGAAAAGAGGAAGTCAGACTTAGAGCCAAGGTTAAAGCAGGGGCCCCCTCCTGAGCTTTCCTTCGGGCCTGCCCCAGAGAAGCCCTGGCTGCTCCAAGTGATCATTAGCTTTGCAAACACTAGAGTTCAGCCTGACACAGCATCTCAAGGATCCCTGCAGGATGAGGGCACAGAGAGATGAAATAGACCCACTTAGAGTGGGGTGCCTCTGAGGTCAGAGGGAAAGGAAGGAAATCCTGCTCTCAAGGCAGGACAGTGTGTGAGAAAACAACAAGGGCTGGAAAGGACAGCCAGATGGTGAAGCCCCTCCCTGCAGTCTTTGCTTGTCTTTTTTAATGAGTCTTCCCTTTGCCAATCTCCAGGCGAACGTGGGCACCTCTTTTGGCTTAGGCTCTTCTCTGTAAGGTCTTCCTGGCATTGGCAGGGGTTGGTTCTGGGCAGTTGGTGACCATAGTCATTAGCATCTTGCCTATTGTGGCCAACCACAAAAGTGCCTGGCTTTAGTTTTGTTCAACCTGCATTTTACCTGGCACTCTTGCATGTTAATAGTTAATAATTAATAATTTCAATCTTATAAGCTATTAACAAGAGGCTGGCAACAGACAATTTTAATTGAGCTCTTACTGTGTTTCAGACACCATTCTAAGCATTTTATAAGTAGTAATTCAATCTACAGCCACCCTTAGAGGTAGATGCTATTATTATTCCCATTTTATAGATGGGAAAAATGAGGCTTACAGATTAGTTCCCTTGCCTAGTGAGCAAATGGTCAAGCCAGAACTTGAACACTGACAGACTGGCTTCCTTAGTCTGTTCTGTGCTGCTATGACAGAATATCAGAGACTGAGTAATTAATAAAGAACAGAAATTTATTTCTCACAGTTCTGAAGCCTGGGGAGTCCAAGATCAAGATGCCAGCATCCGGTGTGGAACTTCTTTTTGTGTCCTCACATGGTGGAAGGCAGAAGGGCAAGAGAGAGAAAATCCACTCCCACAAGCCCTTTTTATAGTGGCATTAATCCATTTATGAGGGCGAAGCCCTTAGGATCTAAACACCTCCCCAAAGGCCTCACTACCCAACACTGTTGTGCTGGGGATTAAGTTTCCAACACACAAATCTTGGGAGACATATTCACTCCATAGCATTGGCCCCAGGGGCTGTACTCTTAGCTAGTAGCCAATGCTGCCTCTCCAGGAGATTAGGAAAAATTAAACTCAGAGGACAGAATCTTCTTCTGGGCCTATGCTAAATTTCAAATCAAAGAGGCTCAAATCCCAAAAGAAAAACTTATCTAGAAAAGAAGGAATGCCCCAGGGTCTGTTGTTCCCCTTTTTGTGTTCATGAGTTCTCATTATGTGGCTGCTACTTGTATGTGAGAACATGTGATATTTGGTTTTCTGTTCCTGTAGCTGTTTGCTAGGGAAAATGGCCTCCAGTTCCATCCATTTTTCTGCAAAAGACATGATCTCATTCTTTTTTACAGCTGCATAGTATTCCATGGTGCATCTGTACCACATTTTCTTTACCCAATCTGTCATTGATGAGCATTTAGGTTGATTCCATGTCTTTGGTATTGTGAATAGTAACAGTAAACATTCAGGTGCATATGTCTTTATGTTCCTTTGCGTATATACCTGGTAATGGGATTGCTGGGTCAAATAGTAGTTCTGTTTTTAGCTCTTTGAGGAATCACCACACTGCTTTCCACAATGGTTGAACTAATTTACACTTCCATCAACAGTGTATAAGCGTTCCCTTTGCTCTGCAACCTTGCCAGCATCTGGAGAGGATCAGAAAAAATAACTATTGAGTACTAGGCTTAGTACCTGGGTGATAAAATAATCTCTACGACAAACCCCTATGACATGAGTTTACCTATATAACAAAGCTGCACACGTACCTCTGAACCTAAAAGTTGTTTAAAAAATTTTAAAAAACAATAATAATAAAGTAGGAATTAAAACAATAGAGAGCTTCTTTCCAGCTGTACTCATTCCCACTGGTGTGTCTTGATCAGTTGTGAGTTGTGTTACAAGTAATTGGTTCCTTAAAATAGCAGTATTTGTGATTAATTGACTTATAAAATAAGAGTCCATATTCTGCCCATAACTGTGTTTCTCATACTCCCTTGCATTTCCAAGTGCCTTCTCATTGGAGAAAGAGGTGATATTCTCAGTCTTTTCAAAATGTTTTGTTTTTAATTACAGAGAAAGTACTGATACATTTTATCTCCTTTCTTATTCACTATTTCATTAATTTATTCACTCAGTACATGCTTATTGAGTGCTTACTACATATTCTAAGTGTTAAGGATGCAACAGTGAGCAGGATGGATAATGTTCCTGCCCTCTTGGAGTTTTCATTCTAGTATGAGGAAAAAGACAATAAACAAATAAACACACAACATGAGGGCAGACAATACTAGATGCCATAAGAAAAAACTAAAGAAGTGTGAGGAAACAGAGATTGGGTGGTAGTGATCAGGGAAGATCAGTTATAAACACCATGGTGAATTAACTATATATCCTTCCAGTTTATATATGCATACATTGATTAAAAGTATGTATATCTGTGACAATACATACAACTTTTAAAATTTACATAAATAAAATCACATTGTATTGGAGACTTCTGCTTCTGGGAAGATAGACATACTTCTCCCTATGCCTCCCACAGAATGCAACTAGAAACACTGGACATTATATATAAAACAAATATAACACTCTAAAAGATGAAGCGAAGGCAGACCAGCTAGAGACCTTGGGACCTAAGGAATGCCATGGTGGTGAGTTCCCTGGGTTTCCTCTTTGCTTCATAGATCCCTGACGTGGAGCTGAAGAAGCCAGCTACCTGGAAATGCTGAATTCAGACCAAAAAAAAAAAAAAAATCTCCAAAAAAGAACTCCTCTCTCTAGCCAAGGAACCAGGACAGAGGCAGCCTAGCAAGACAGAAAGCTTTCAGACAACTGTCTACTCCAGCCAAACACCACAGAAAATACTGCAGGGCCCACCCCCATTCATGCCAGCAAATGCTGAGTGGAGAGCCTAGACCTCTAACATCTGCCAAGCTGTAAAGGAAGCACACTCTGTCCAGGGTGATGTCAGAGAAGGCCACGTAGGAAGCATCCCTGGTGGGAGGCAGTGAGACCTTCCCACCTTATCATGTCCCCATGTCAGTGGAGACCATATGGGAAGTCTGGACTTCCACCCCTGTGAAGGGTAAAACAACTTCATCCTGGATGCTAATTAACCCCAGTTGCGGGAATGCTTCTGAGATTTCTTTCACTTACTTACTAAATCCTGCCCTTAGGTCAAACAACCTTAATGTTATCCTGTACTATCATATTTGGGATTAAGATAAGATGTGTGTGTGTGTGTGTGTGTGTGTGTGTGTGTGTGTATGTGTATACATATATGTAATTAGTGGAGGCCTACTGGGTATCAGAGGAGGCCTACTGGGGAACCCTAACTCTACACCTCCACCCAACAGTAATAAGGAGACCCTCCCCAACTCCAGGTGTTAATGAGGGCCAAGTGGAAAACCTAGACTTCTGCCCTCACCTGGCAGTAATGGTGTGCCCCCAACTAGGTGCCCTTCCCCGTCAAAGTGTGTCAAAAAGGGCCAGCTAAAACAGAAGATCCAGAGTCTCATAATATCCAAAAGGTTCAGGTTTCAGTTGAAAGTCACTAGACATACCAAGAACCAGGAAAATCTCTACTTGAGTGGAAATAGATAATCAGTAGATACCAACACCAAGATGACAGAGATGTTAGAAATATCTGGCAAAGATTTTTTAAAGCAGCTATCCTACCGACACTTCCATGAGCAATTACAAACATGCTTGAAACAAACAAACAATTCTCATCAAAGAAACGGAAGCTATAGAGAGCCAAGTGGGAATTTTAGAACTAAAATATACAATACCAGGAAAAAAAAAAAAACCCCTCAATGGATGGGTTCAATAGCAGAATGAAGGGTTCCAAAGGAAAGAATCAGTGAACTGGAAGACAGAACAATAAATTACACAACGTGAACAACACAGAGAAAATAGGCTGAAAAAATAAATGATCAGTGCCTCAGAGACCTGTGGGACTACAAAAAAAGATCCAACATTGTGTCAATAGAATCTCAGAAGTAGGGTAGGGCTGAAAAAACACCTAAAGAAATAATGGCTGAAAATAACCCAAATCTGGCAAAAGATTAAAACCTACAGGTTAAAAAGGCTGAGCAAACTCTTAACAGGATAAACCTAAAGAAATTCATAGCAAGACATATCATTGTCACACTTTTAAAAACTCAAGACATTATCCTGAAATTTATTTTGGTTGTTCTTGTTGTTGTTTTGGTTTGTGTGTTTATTTACACAACATAGTAGTCATCTTTCACAAGGTTATTCTATGGTAACGAATTACACCCAAATCTCAGTGGCTTACAATAATAAGTGTTCATTTCTCACTCATGTTACATGTCTGCACCATGTGTCTTCATTCTTCCAGGGCACAGGCTGAAGGAGCAGCCTATACCTCAGTCTCATGGTGGAGATAAAAGAGCAATGGCTGAACCATGCAAGGGCTCTCAAAACATCTGCTCAGATGTGGCGTATGTTCTATCCACCCAAAACTCACACACCCAAACCCAATGCCAGGAGAGAAATGGACTCCATCTATTCTAACAGGAGATACCGCAAAGTCATATAACAAAGTATGTGGCTGCGAAATCCAAACACAGGGAGAGAGTGAAGAATTGAAAACAATAATCCAATCTACCATGATCTGCACACTGGATCATAAATATTCATTTCCTTCCTGGCTGCTGGGAAAAATATACTCATCCTCTTCCCCAAGATATCCCAAAAGACTTGTCCAATGATTGCATTGACATTATGTCCAGGATCTCATGATCAACGCCAGATCTTGATTCAACTTCTCTTGGAGACCTGTGAATTTTAAAGACAAATTATCTGTCCCACCCACTCCCAACATACAGTAGTGGAAGAGAAACAGGAACAGAGATAGGGAAACACACTGAATACTCCTGTTTAAATGGGAAAGAGTGCCTAATCTGGGTGTGGGGCAACCAAGAAGTCTTCCAGAAGCAGGGAAGTAAGCCACTGTAAAATTATAAGGAATAAAACCATATCTGCATTTTAGGCTAATCTGGAGGAAAATCTTTAAATTTTTAAATGGTGGCATTGTTTACAAAGTGTCATTAAGACAATGTTCACATGCTTGGAGTGTGAACATATCTAAAGAATATAACAACAACAACCACCACCACCTAACCAAAGAGGATCCCAAATTAAGGTGAGAGAAAATTGATTGTTATAATAGAAACAAGTGGCTCAAGGATGGAAGGCATGCTGCTGCTGCCCCTCCTGCACCCTCACCTATCACCCACCTACTCTGGCCATAGAAAGTATGCTTTAGTCATTGCTATTTCCCCTCATCTTTGACACATCAAATTGAGCAGAGCCCAGTGTTGAAAGGTGTTGTTCTAAAAGCATACCAACTCAGAATATTGACCCGTGCACTGCGACTTAGAGTGTTAGGGGATATGGCACCAGACAAACCTGCCACATGATAATCTGAAATGTATCCACTTGTTTGGCACCAAAGGCTACTTACGGAAAGACAGGTTGGTCCTGATTGTTTTTTCAAGTGCTTCTACCTACAGAAAAGTAAGAGCATTATGGAGTACTGAATGAAAGTGACTGCACATAACCAAAATGTTCAACAGCAGAAAAATGAGTTAAACAACGGTATATTCATAGGATAAAATATTATGCAATTAAAGACGGTTTCAAAGTAATTTTAATGACTCAATATAAATAGACATATAAATTTATGTACATACACACAGCCTGTTGTTCCGTCCATCCACTCACATATTAGAAAAATACTGTATGGGCTGGGCTCATGCCTGTAATCCCAATAGTTTGGGAGGCTGAGGTAAGAGGATTGCTTGAGCTAGAAGTTCAAGACCAGCCTGGGCAACAAAGACCCTGTCTCTTCAAAAAAATTTTAAAAATTAGCCAGGTGGGTGGTGCATACCTGTAGTTCCAGCTACTCAGGAGGCTGAAGTGGGAGGATCACTTGAATCCAGAAGATTGAGGCTGCAGTGGGCCATGATTGCATCATTGCACTCTAGCCTGGATGACAGTGAGACCCTTTCAAGAAAGAAAAGAAAAGAAGAGAAGAGAAAAGAAAAGAAAAGCTATTACTGAATGTACCAAAGTGTAACCAAAATGCAGCTGCTTGCAGAGTCCAATTAACAAGAGTGAGGCCTGGTATAAAGAAAGTGACTTTTTATTCCAAAGCTAACTTAGGAGAACATATGCAGACTTCCTGCCTTAGGGGCACCACCTCACTTTTGGAGCAGAAAGTGAGTGCTTTTATTTATTTTTTATTTATTTATTTTGAGATGGAGTCTTGCTCTGTCACCAGGCTGGAGTGCAGTGGCGCGATCTTGGCTCACTGCAAGCTCCTCCTCCTGGGTTCACACCATTCTCCTGCCTCAGCCTCCCGAGTAGCTGGGACTACAGGCGCCCACCACCACGCCCAGCTAATTTTTTTTTTTATTTTTAGTAGAGACGGGGTTTCACCATGTTAGCCAGGATGGTCTCGAACTCCTGACCTCGCGATCATCCCACCTCAGCCTCCCAAAGTGCTGGGATTACAGGCGTGAGCCACCACGCCCGGCCGAAAGTTAGTGCTTTTAAAAGGGGGCTTTGCATGGATGGCATACAAGAGAGGAAGTGAGAAGCTAGGGGTCCACATAACTTGCTTCAGGGCTTTATCTAGTGGGTAGTTGAGCTGGTGACTACTGGTGCCTTTGTGGGCAGAACTATATTGTAAAGGTGGCCAAAACGCTCCAGGTGGGACAGAGTTTTGTAGTGGGCATACTTTGGGATGTAAATTAACTGTTTTCTCTTAAGACAACCTCCTGGTTGGAGAGAGCTTCCCAGCAGAGCTTCTTAGGACAAAGTTAGATGCGCTTGCCCTGTAGGGAGTGTCTGGTGAAGGGGAGGTAAAAGGTTATAATTGCATTTCCAAAGAGCTAAGTAGGAAGCGGGGAAAAGGGGGAAAGAGAAAAAATTTTTTTTAATTATTCATTTTATCTCTTAGAAAAATGGATGTACTCTGTTACAATTCCTCACTGCCAGGTTCCATTCCATTTCTATGGGATTTGGGCACTGTATTCATTCTAGCTAAGTACTTACTGCTAATGGAGACATAGTCACTGAGCATCAGAAGGGAACTAATCTACTTGGGGCTGGAAATATTCATGAGTACCTGGACTTACAGATAATATTTGTTGGAGCATTATGATGCAAGGTCTAGAAAGTTTCTGGGAAAGCCTGCCTTGCATTCCTTTTCAGAGGGTGCAACGACAGTAAAATCCACAACGTGGAAGTCTGCTTATTCTTGCACAAGGACCAAAGTCATAAGTAGCTTCTGCCACCAAAATAGTCCTGACCTGAATCAGGATGATCTAGCAACAATGTCGGATCAGACATAACTTTGATTTGTTGGTTCATGTCTTGGAGGGTGATATGGTTTGGCTCTGTGTCCCAACCCAAATCTCACGTTGAATTGTAATCCTCAATGTTGGAGGAGGGGCCTGGTGGGAGGTGACTGGATCATGAAGGTGGACTTCCCCCCTTGCTGTTCTCATGACAGTAAGTTTTCATGAGATCTGATTCTTTGAAAGTGTGTAGAACTTCTCCCTTCTGTCTGTCTCTTTCTCCTGCTGCCCATGTGAAGATGTGCCTACTTTGCCCTTGCCTTCTACTATGACTGTAAGTTTCCCGAGGCTTCCCCAAAAGCAGAAGCCTGTAGAGCCCACAGAACCATGAGATGATTAAACCCCTTTTCTTTATAAATTACCCAGTCTCTGGTATGTCTTTATAGCAGTGTGAGAACTAATATACAGGGTTATCAAGACATCTCCTGAATTATCTGGGATATATATGCAGCATTTAGTCTTAATAATTAAGCCAATTGTAATGGATATGATGACAGGTTGGCTAAATATATATTTAACAAGTTACAGGAAGAGATATGAATATTCATGATAGTGGTCATAAGCCCTGTCTAGTTCTTGAGAATAGGTCAGTTTAATTAGCTGTGTCCCATCCAGGAGGTAGCATTGCAGATGGGCTAGACCTCTGTATGTGATGAAGGCAGATTTTCAATAAGAGCCATTTCTACGAAAACAGAAGAAAAACAAAGGTTAACGTTGGGCACACTTTATCCAGATGTTGGACTCAAAGCACCTTTAGTTACAGAGGAGGAAGGTGATAGCAGTCTGACATGTTTTTCTTGCCTATATTACAAGGAATAATATAGTAGTAATTTCATTGAGCCCAGATTTTAAAAATGGAAGAAAAATTTGAAAGCATTAGCTTTGGGATCTGTAGCCTGGAAAGAATTCATGATCTAGTCCAAACTGCAGAAAGAAAAAAGATTTTCCAGATTCTGAAAAACAAATGAATTAGCAATGTTTTAAACAAGTCTTAAAAAGATTATTTCAGTCTTCCATCAGTTCAGTCTATGTAATTAACTTATGTTCTGCTCAATATTCATGAACACATTAGCTCTCTATGGGAATCTTGAAAGTTTTCCCCTCTATTATAATGTCACAATCTCCAAAGTTATCAGAAACCTGCATTCAAGATCATCTGTCAGAGTGCTAGAGCTGATTATAACACTGCCTGTGAAAAACATTAAAGTAAAATAACAGTTATGGAAGACAAGTCTCAAAACAGTCACAGTTAAAGTCTGGTCATCTCTGTGGGACACAATAATTTAACAGAATAGCTCTCTCTTGCTTGCTCCTGCTTTTGCCTTGTGAAGTGCCTTCTTCCACTTCACCTTCTGCCATGATTGTAAGCTTCCTCCTCAGAAGCTGATGCTGGAGCTATACTTCCTGTAAAGCCTACAGAATTATAAGCCAATTAAATCTTTTTTCTTTATAAATTACCCAGCTTCAGGTATCTCTTTACAGCAGTGTAAGGGTGGCCTAATACAGAAAATTGGTACTGAGGAGTAGGGCATTGTTATAAAGATACCAAAAATGGGGAAGCAGCTTTAGAACTGGGTAATGGGCAGAGGCTGGAAGAGTTTGGAGTGCTCAGAAGACAGAAAGATGAGGGAAAGTTTGGAACTTCTTAGAGAATGGTTAAAGGGCTGTGACCAAAATGCTGATAGTGATATGGACAGTGAAATCCAGGCTGCTGAGGTCTCAGCTGAAAATGAGGAACTTATTGGGAACTGGAGCAAAGGTCATACATGTTGTAGCCTTAGCAAAGAGATTGGCTGCATTCTGTTCATGGCCTAGGGATCTGTGGAAGTTTAAACTAAAGAGTGAAGACCTAGGGTATCTGGCAGAAGAAATTTCTAAGCAGCAAAGCTTTTAAGATAGGGCCTGGCTGCTTCTAACAGCCTATGTTCAGATACAGGAGCAAAGGTATGATTTAAAGTTGGAATTTATATTTAAAAGGAAAGCAGAGTGTAAAAGTTTCGAAAATTTTTATCCTGGCCATGTGGCAGAGAAAGAAAAAGGTTTTTGGGGGAGAATAATTCAAGCAGGCCATGAAGCAACCACTTGCTAGAGAAATTTGCATAACTAAAAGGGAGCCAAGTGCTGCTAGCCAAGCAAAGGGTAAAAGGCCTTGAAGGCATGTCAGACACCTTTTTGGCAGCCCCTCCCATCACAGGCCTGGAAGCCTAGGAGGGAAGAATGGCTTCTTGTGGGTCAGGCCCAGAGCCCCATTACCCTGTGCAGCATTGGGACACTACTCCTTGCATCCTGGAAGCTCCAGCTCCAGCCTTGGCTTAAAGGGCTTCAGATACTGTTCATGCCACTGCTTCAGAGAGCACAAGCCACTGTAAGCCTTGGTGGCTTCCATGTGTATTAAGCCTGCAGGTGCACAGTGCAAGAGGGAATGAGGCTTGGCACCCTCCACCTAGATTTCAGAGAATCCAAGAGAAAGCTTGGGTGCCCAGGCAGAAGCCTGCTGTAGGGGCCCCCCACAGAGAACCTCTACTAGGATGGTGCAGAGGGCAAATGTGGGGTTGGAGGCCCCATACAGAGTCCTCACTGGGGCACTGCCTAGTGGATCTGTGGGAAAGGGGGCTGCCATCCTCCAGGTCTCAAAATAGTAGATCCATTGGTAGCTTGCACTCTGCATTTGGAAAAGCTGCAAGCACTCAACAACTTGTGAGAGAAGCAACAGGGCTGAACCCCGCAAAGCCACAAGGGTGGAGTTGCCCAAGGCCTTGGGTGCCCACCCCTTGCACCAGTGTGCCCTGGATATAGGACATGGAGTCAAAGGAGATTATTTTGGCACCTTAAGACTCAATGACTTCCCTGCTGGGTTTTTAACCTGCATGGGGCCTGGAGCCCCTTTCTATTGGTTGATTTCTGCCTTTGGAAATGGGAATGTTTACCCAATGCCTCTACCCCACCTTGTATCTTGGAACTAAATAACTTGTTTTGATTTTACAGGCCCATAGTGGGAAGGAGATGAGTCTCAAATGAGACTCTGGATTGGACTTGGGACTTCTGAGTTACTGCTAGAATGAATTAAGACTTTGAGGGGACTATTGAGAAGGAACAATTTTATTTTGAAATGTGAAAAGGACATGAGATTTGGGAGGGACCAGGGGTGGAATGATATAGTTTGGATATTTGTCCCCATCCAAATCCCATGTTGAATTGTAATCTCCAGTGTTGGAGGTGGGACATGGTGGGAGGTGACTGGGTCAAGGGGGCAGATTTCTCATGAATGGTTTAACACCATCCCCTTGGTGCTGTTGTCATGATAGTGAGATCTGGTCGATTAAAAGTGTCTGACACCTCCCCCTCCACTCTCTGTCACTTCCTTTTGTTTTTGCCATATGAAGTGCCTGCTCCCACTTCACTTTCTGCCATGATTGTAAGCTTCTTGAGGCCTCTCCAGAAGCTCATGCCAGAGCTATGCTTCCTGTACAGCCTGCAGAACCATCAGCCAATTAAACCTCTTTTCTTTATGTGTTAAAAAGTAAATAATTTAATATAATCATATTACTGAAAACATATACTGAGACATACCAGAATTATAGGAATCTTATACAATTTTGGAACACGTTAATAACATATTTACATGAATATAACACAAAGAAAGTCAAACACCATTTATATTTGACAACTTTTCCTGTATGGTTTTAATACACCAAATAAGACAAATATGTCTCTTTTGGACTATAGGGTACCTAATATCTAAAAGAGTTAACCAGATTTTTTAAAAGGCTTAATTTAGAATTCGACTTTAAGATGCTTGTCAAATATCAGAGTTTTAAACATTTAATATTTTAAAATAGAATCCCAGGTCCACTGTAAGTCATTTATTTAGCCAAAATGATAATTCGAAAAATTTTTAAAGGCAAAAATCTTTACTTGTTGATAAAAGAGAGATTCAGCCTTCTAAACAAGACCCAAGAAAGACAGCATGAGACCAACTGAATCTCTTTTCTTTCCCGTCACTTATCTAAAAAGCAAAGAAAAATCTTTCATTATCTTTCAATATTACACAGAAATCTTGTTGAAAAAAGAAAGCAAAATTTCACCTTTACATTAGTGTCCTACTAATGTTAAACCCAATTCTTGATAAAACCTCATTAATAAATCTATCCAATCTTACTTAATTTGACCATAAGGTAAAATTTCCATAAATGTTTTATAACCCTTTTGCAATTTTCTTTTAAAGAACAGATCAATGCTCTAAGAAAATCTGTTATCCAGACAGATGGGCCAAGATTCTGGCACTGCATCATTGTGCTTTTAATGTTTAATTTACAGAAAAACTAAATAATCCCCTTCAAATTTTAGCCAACTGGCTCATACTCACAGAACTTCTTTTACAAGATCAATCTTTCACAAATATTTTTAAACTTGTTTAAACCTTCAGTTTTGTCCTATTACTCTTCTAGGTTAAGACAATCCTTAAAAACTTCTGAACTAAACAAAACTACATTCCCTTTAATGAAAACCATACTTCCATGCCTTCTTATAACATTTTATCAAAAACACATTCGACTTTCCTTATACACCTTGCATGTAAAACTGTCTCACCAGTAGCCTCAGTTACATGTTACAATGTCAACTCTCAGCAACTTTTATTTTTGGTGAAAAACCTGGTAAGTAAGCAAATTTAACCATGCACCAGATTGTAAAGTCCAGGACAAGGACAGAGCTGCAGGCAGTGTGTGACTCTTCCCAGACTAGGCTGAGGGGCCAACTCTGTATGTCCCTAGGCTTTATTTAGAATCTCTTGGCCATAAAAGAGACAAGTCAAATAATTAAGTCATGTAAGCAATTTATGACCCTAAAGCATCTAGCAAACAGTATCTGACCTGCCTAATTTAGACCAAATGTCTAAATTTTGAAGACTTTTTTACTTTATTGATAATCTTCAAACTGTATTTACCAAAGATTAAAGTCACATGAGCATTAAATTTGCTATTTTTCTGACAACATATTTGAGTTAAGCACTTATTATTTTTAAGCCCATTAATTAAAACAGAATGGGAGAAAATTTTTGCAATCTACTCATCTGACAAAGGGCTAATATCCAGAATCTACAATGAGCTCAAACAAATTTACAAGAAAAAAACAACCCCATCAAAAAGTGGGCAAAGGATATAAACAGACACTTCTCAAAAGAAGGCATTTATGCAGCCAACAGACACATGAAAAAATGCTCATCATCACTGGCCATCACAGAAATGCAAATCAAAACCACAATGAGATACCACCTCACACCAGTTAGAATGGCGAGCATTAAAAAGTCAGGAAAAAACAGGTGCTGGAGAAGATGTGGAGAAATAGGAACACTTTTACACTGTTGGTGGGACTGTAAACTAGTTCAACCATTGTGGAAGACAGTGTGGTGATTCCTCAAGGATCTAGAACTAGAAATACCATTTGACCCAGCCATCCCATTACTGGTTATATACCTAAAGGATTATAAATCATGCTGCTATAAAGACACATGCACACGTATGTTCACGACGGCACTATTCACAATAGCAAAGACTTGGAACCAACACAAATGTCCATCAATGATAGACTGGATTAAGAAAATGTGGCATATATACACCACGGAATACTATGTAGCCATAAAAAAGGATGAGTTCATGTCCTTTGTAGGGACATGGATGAAGCTGGAAACCATCATTCTCAGCAAACTATCACAAGGACAAAAAACCAAACACCACATGTTCTTACTCATAGGTGGGAATTGAATAATGAGAACATTTGGTCACAGGAAGGGGAACATCACACACCGGGGCGAGTTATGGGGGAGGGACAGCATCAGGAGATATACCTAATGTAAATGACAAGTTAATGGGTGCAGCACACCAACATGGCACATGTATATGTATGTAACAAACCTGCACGTTATGCACATGTACCCTAGAACTTAAAGCATAAAAAAAAAAAAACCCTTTCATAAGTTTTGGTAGTGAAACATTGCACATGACACATAATGAATAGACACACATAGACATACAGAAGCAGATCTGGTAGGGTGATAAAAGGTTAGATACAAGAGGAAGGAGGACCAGACAAGAGTAAATAAAGAATCAGACAGAATTCTGTTGACTAAGAAGTTTTTAGAGGGAAAGCAGGGGCCTTAAGACATTATCCGTACACATGAAACGCAAACACCAGTCTAAATTAAGTTGATTTCTAACTACGGAACTCTCAAAAGAAAAATATTTTAAAAACCTCGGCAGGGCGTGTTGGCTTACGCCTGTAATCCCAACACTTTGAGAGGCTGAGGTGGGCAGATCACTTGAGGTCAGGAGTTTGACACCAGCCTGGCCAACATGGCAAATCTCCATCTCTACAAAAAATACAAAAATTAGCCAGGCATGGTGGTGGACATCTGAAGTCCCAGTCACTCAGGAGGCTGAGGTGGGAGGATCATGTGAGCCCAGGAGGTTGAGGCTGTGGTATGCCATGATTATGCCACTGCACTCCAACCTGGGTGACAGAGTGAGACCTTGTCTCAAAAAAAAAAAAAAAAAGAAAAGAAATCTGTTATTACCAGATTTTAGCCAGGACAAACAGCTGATATTTCTGGCTTTTGAAAATATATGTACTTGCCTTTTTTTTTTTTTTTTTAACTTAACTAAAGGTAACCTCCTATGTGAAATCAATAAGCCTCGAGGGTATGACAACCACAGGTGCACAAGGTATTTTCAAAGGGATGGCAAATGGTTTTTACCTGGAAATGCCCCCGAAATATAGCTCAAAGAAAGGAAAATTTTAAGACAGGAAATCAGAAGCTGTCCATGGAGAGAAAAAGTATTAATAAATGGCAAACGGTCACAGAAATAACAAAGCAGAAAGGACTCATTCCCTAAGCCAGAAGTTGAACCCAAGCCTCCACTGTAAAAAAGCAAAGCCTTGGCCGGGTGCAGTGGCTCACACCTGTAATCCCAGCACTTTGGGAGGCCAAGGCAGGTGGATCACAATGTCAGGAGATCGAGACCATCCTGGCTAAGAGGGTGAAACCCTGTCTCTACTAAAAATACAAAAATTAGCCGGGCGTGGTGGCAGGCGCCTGTAGTCCCAGCTACTTGAGAGGCTGAGGCAGGAGAATGGCGTTAACCCGGAAGGCTAAGCTTGCAATGAGCTGAGATCGCGCTACTGCACTCCAGCCTGGGTGACAGAGTGAGACTGTCTCGAAAAAAAAAAAAAAAGCAAAGCCTCAGCTACTGAGCTACAGCATGGGACAGGTGCCACTGCTCTTCCCATAAGGTCCTAGAGCAGTCATTGTTGAACTTACAAAGAATTTTAACTGCTCACAAGAATTAAGGCTAGACACAGCATTATCATGTGATCTTTTTAGACCCAAGAGTCAAAGCTGTGTAATTTTTTTTTTTTTTTTGAGATGGAGTCTCACTCTGTCGCCTAGGCTGGAGTGCAATGGCACCATCTCGGCTCACTGTAACCTCCGCCTCCCAAGTTCATGCAATCCTCTTGCCTCAGCCTCCCAAATTGCTGGGATTACAAGAGTGTGCCACCAAGCCCGGCTAATTTTTGTATTTTCAGTAGAGACAGGGTTTCACCAGGCTGGTCTTGAACTCCTGACATCAGGTGATCTGCCCACCTTGGCCTTCCAAAGTGCTGGGATTACAGGTGTGAGCCACCGCACCCGGCCCAAAGCCGTGTAACTTAGCAGCACAAGGACTTTAAAAGCAATATAGAAAGTTATGTGAATGCAATATCCTTTTCAAGTCCATAATTTGAATTAACTTCTAGATAACTTTAGAATTAGACAAAATTATTCTTTTTCTCAATAAGAACACATCTTCTTTGGCACATTTTATATAAACCTAGGAAGCAAGAAATTCTGAACTGCCTATCAGATATTAGCATTTTATGTATGAGAACCATTCTACAATTTCTGGAACATGTTTCCCATATAATAACCCCTACTCTTCATGAAAATGACCCGCACATCAAACAAGAACCAAAATGATTTTAAGATTTTAAATTATACAAAGTTTACTTACAAGCATTTATCTCATTTATATGTACCCAATTTTCCCATTTTTGGCAGTTTATTTAGATTACTTCTGAAAATGGAGATATTACAGAACTTTATTTCCCTACTAACCATTATTAAAGCCTGTGCTTATTAAGTGTTTAAGAACACATATGCGCATTTTGTTGATAGCTCAGAAGATTTAGCTGTTTTCATTGAACTAATAAGTCTCATTCATATATATATATATACTCACCACTTTATGAAAGATGGCTGGATCCACACTATTCTTTGGTGAAACTGGAACCTGTTTACATGGCTAAACTTTCTTAGCTCCAATATATAATCCAACAAAAGCTATGAATTAAAATTTGGGTAAAGCAGTCTCTATGGTAGTATGGTTTTTGTTTTTTAAATCACAGAATGGGTTAAAAAAAAAAAACAACTCTTCTACTCTTTTCTTCTTCAGTTTCAAATGAGTTTCCAACGTCTACATTCTAGTTAGACCACAAATAAGGAATCCTATCTTAGCACCAGCAACTTAGTAACAGCAGATGTAAAGCAGGCAGAAAAGAAGAGAAAGGAAGACGTAGCCTGGTAGGCCTCTGCCTAGGAGCCAGGTTTTACAAGTAGGGTGTGAGAAAGAAAGAAGGAGAACAAAAAAAGGTAAAGCAGGAGCCTTCCAGCCACTACACATGGTACAGTCGCCACCTCCACCATTCTAGTTTATCTTCCCTCAGGCAGAGCCTCAGTAGCCCAGGTGGGCAGCCCACATGGGCCACCAAAATTGGAACCAAAATACAGGTTCAGTCGCTTGCTGTTAAGAAAGTGACTTTTTATTCCAAAGTTAGCTTAGGGAAAAAAATATAGGCTTCCTCCCTTAAGGGTACCACTTCACTTTTGAAGCAGAAAGCAGGCACTTTTGAAAGGGAGCTTGGCATGAATGGCACGCAGGGAAGTGGGCAGCTCGGGGGTCACATAACTTGCTTTGGCACCTTATCTACTGGGTGGTCAAGCTGGCGATCGCTGGTGACTTCATGGGAAGAACTAGGATGTAAAAGTGGCCGAAACTCTCCATATGGGACAGAGTTTCATAGAAATTTAGTCTAAAATTAGCCTAAATTTCTTTCAGAATCAGAAAAAAAAAAAAAAAGGCAGTAAATCTTCCCTGTTTGCTTTTTCAGACATAAGGAAAAGATTCAGTCTGGGCACAGTATTTTAGCCTATACCTTTGTGGCTCTAGTTTGCTGCAGAGGATAAGGAAGCTCCAACTGAGCCATGTCCATTTTCTGGGCATGCAGCAGGTAAAATGCATGAGCACCCTAATAGCCTATGTGTGTTACTTACTCTACAGACATGAGTTTTTATAGCCAATGGATTTTTGAAAGAAAAAAAGTCAACACTTATATGTCGGAAAATCAGAACTAATGTTCCACTCCTTTAATTCAGGAACACCTAATTCAACAATTTTCAATGACAGTCAACACTAAGGTCGTTCTACTAAGGTAGTTCTACGACTAAGGTCGTACATGCACCTGAACTGAACAAAGTGGCTATGAATTCTAGCAACTTCAAGTGAATTTTCTGCCAAAAATTCTTGCTCAAGTAATATCTGAACACCTTTCAAAGTGAAATGCTTGTTTTTTGGCAATATATTTACAGCATCAATCTTTTTGTGTGCTGCAGTCATGAGGTCTTGGAGACAGCCTTAGTTTCTGAACCTCAGGGTCTGGATTTATGTGCTCACTGGAACAAGTAACATTGAAAGAATGTCACCGTTATTCTTAATCAAGGTGAAGTGAGTTTACTGCACCCCTTTCTGAAACAAGGGCTGCATAGCTGTACTAAAGAAAAATGAGCAACTCCTATATATTAAATGATTGCCACCCCTGCCCCCTAATATTTAAAATCCAGCTTGTTTGCTTTCTAAGGGGTTGGCAAACTACAGCCTGCAAGCCAAATCCAGCCTGAGACTTGCTTTTATAAAGTTTTGTTGGAACAAAGCTATGCTTTCATGCATTATCTATGGCTGCTTTTGCACTATGAGAGCTGAGAGTTGAAAGGTTGCAACAGAAACTATATAGCCTATAATATGTACTTTCTGGCCTTTATAGAAAAAGTTTGCTGCTCTGTTTGATCCTTCCTCTTTTAGACATGTGTGTCTCTATAAAAGGGTTAAAGAGAGAAAGTTGCATATGCATTTCACTGAGAGTCCACCATTTCTACCCTAGAAAAAGATAAGGATAAGAAGTCATATCTGTTGTCAGAAACCCTTCGGTGGGACAAAATTTTGCCAATTTAAGTAAACCATGATTTTAAAAACGAGGCTGGGGGAGTGGGGTGGGTGTGTGCTAAGAAGACCCTCTTCTCTTACCGGAATAGTAAATGAGTCAGCTGTGGGTTATGGGCAGACCCCTTGTTTATCTATCCCCCAGAACTCCCCACTCTATCACAATGTAAGATACATCAGGAGCTAAGGTCCAGACTGGCTGGAAAACTGAGATTCTACCTTGAGGCAGAGATTAGATAATACCTAGATATTGAGTATTGTATTTCCTAGAATATGAAGGGTGTGTGAAGCCCTCTGAACAGTACCCATCTCTCAGTGTGCAGAAATTTCTCTTTCACCAAGTTAAAAAATAATTCAAGTATGGTCTATTCCAGAGAGAGGAGGCATTCCCAAGTTGTCAGAATCCTAAAGCAGACATCATGGGGTATTTATTTCCATGCTCCTTCTAACTTGGTCATACCAAATTTGAACATGAAAATTCTTTTCAAATGCTCAGCATTTAGTTATATTGACAAATAATTCCTCACTAAATTCATCCAAATAGAATATGCATTCTTAACCATTTTAAAATAGATTTCAACTGAGGAACAAGTACAATAAACAAATGTTATATAGTAAATAAACTTTATTTATCTGTTTCTCAGAGATGACACTGCCAACAATCACAGATTTGCATACAATACAGTTATGTATTGGCTATTCACAATTTACAGTAGTGTTTTTTCCTCTGAAAAATATAAGTACAAAAGCTAAGTAAACAATGAGGTACTGCCATTTGGGATTTATTACATGTCTTAGCTTAAAGAACTGGTCTTTAGCAAATATTCAACAGATCAACCTGAATAAAATAGTCAATTAAATGCTCTAATTTATCAGAAAAAATCCACTAAGTTTCACCTCAAAATGTATTGCACAAGTCTTTTTAAAAAATCACCCTAAAAATAAATAGGAAAGGTAAGCCGTTCTTTAAAAAGAATGGATGAAAGGAATATTATGTAAGCCCATAAAGCAGGTTAAGTTATCAAAATATCTTTTAAACAACATAAAACTCTTCCCAAGAGAAAATTGAAGAAAAAACTATCACCATTTCTCCACTGATAAAATCTATTTTAAAGGCAGTCTGCAACTTATCTGTGGGCCAGATTTTTCTTGGTCTTTTGGCTACATGAGGGGCCCTGAATGACAACTTCATTCTCAAAGAGTAGCAAGTGTGGACAGTTTTCCAAGGAGCAGTCGCCCAATGTCACTCTTCTTCAAGATGAAGATCGGAGCCATGACTGGAAAAGAAAAAGGAAAAGAGAATAAAGAAAGGGGGCAAAAAAACCCAAAACATTTAGGTTGACTTTTTGGGATATTTGCTTTTTCAAGTTTGAAATAAAATTCTATTTCATGGTCTAGAGACTGCAGTAAAGAGGCAGAAATAAGGCTGGGTGTGGTAGCTCATGACTGTAATCCCAGCACTTTGAGAGGCCGAGATGGGAGAATCACTTGAGGCCAGGAGTTCGAGACCAGCCTGGTCAACACAGCAAGACCCCATTCTGGAAAAAAAAAAAAAAAAGTAGAAATTGTCTAAACACTAAATCTTAAAGGTATCTTCTAAAAATTAACATTCTTGCAATGATGCAAACCAACCTATAGTCAGCAATCCTGGAAAATGGCATTTCTAAGTGAAATTTGGAACTGCAACCGTTTACCATATATTGAATGCTACCAGTTTATACAGTAACCCAGGAGTAAACACGCTGACTTGGCTGAATCTCACAAATATTGGACTGGAATTAAAGATGACAGGCTGGACCCAGTGGCTCATGCCTATAATCCTAGCACTTTGGAAGGCCAAGGTGGAAAGATCACTTGAGGCCAGGAGTTTGAGACCAGCCTGGCCAACATGGCAAAACCCTGTCTCTATTAAAAATACAAAAAAATTAGCCGGCCGTGGTGGTGCTTGTAACCCCAGCTACTCGGGAGGCTGAGGCAGGAGAAATCACTTGAACTCAGGAGGCGGAGGTTGCAGTAAGCCAAGATCATGCCATCGCTCTCCAGCCTGGGCAACAGAGTGAGAGACTGCCTCAAAAAAACAATAAAAAATAAAGATGAGAAAGGGCTCTTTCCTCTTACCCAGTGTGCTGATTATTCTACAAATTGCAATTCTCCCAGCATGACATAATAGCAAAAGACAAACAGCATTTTGGTGTGAAAATTTATGTCTCATCTGGAATTAAGAAATTTAATTTAAAAATTAAAAATAGCCTGGGCAACAGAGTGAGATCCCATTGCTACAAAAAATAGAAAAAATTAGACAGGCATGATGGTGTGTGTCTGTAGTCCCAGCTACTCAGGAGGTTGAGGCAGGAGGATCGCTTGAGCCTGGGAAGTCAAGGCTGCAGTGAGCTGACTGTACCACGGCACTCCAGGCTTGGCGACAGTGACACCTTGTCTCAAAAAATAAATTAATTAGAAATGCTGGCTGGGCATGGTGGCTTATGCCTATAATCCCAGCACTTTTGGGAGACCAAGGTCAGAGGACTGCTTGAGCCCAGGAGTTCAAGACCAGCCTGGGCAACATGGCAAGACCCTGTATCTACAAACTTTTTTTTTAAAAAAAAATAGCTAGGTGTGGTGGCATGTGTCTGTGGTCCCAGCTACTCAGAAGTCTGAGGCGGGAGGATTCCTTGACCCCAGGAGGTCAAGGCTGCAGTGAACTGTGTTCACGCCACTGCACTCTAGGCTGGTGTGACCATGCTGGGGGGCAAAAAAAAAAAAAAGCTATGACAAAGCCAAAGTCTTCCTCATAATGTTTCTCAAATGAAAATGCTGGCCAGGAGCAGTGGCTCACGCCTGTAATCCCAGCACTATGGGAGGCCGAGGCAGGTGGATCACCTGAGGTCAGGAGTTCGAGACCAGCCTGGCCAACATGGTGAAACCCGGTCTCTACTAAAAATACAAAAAATAAGCTGGGTGTGGTGGCGGGCACCTGCAACCCCAGCTACTCAGGAGGCTGAGGCAGGAGAATCACTTGAACCTGGGAGGTGGAGGTTGCAGTGAGCCGAGACTGCACCACTGCACTCTAGCCTGGGCAACAAGAGTGAAACTCTGTCTCAAATATAAAAAAAAGAAAAGGAAAAGAAAATGCGAAAACCAGCAGTCACATCAAGATATGAGTTTAAAATCCCATAAAAATAAATTACCAAGTAAGATTAATAGAGGCAAACTTTCCATATATATTAAGTGGATAGGGGGAGTTTTAGTCTTCTGAATTTGTAAATGAACAAATATTTCACTACTCATAATGTACTACTAATAGTATATTATTTATAAAACTAGTTCAATAATCATGTTGGTCCTAGGAACCTAAAGAAGACACCAACAAGATCTTCTGTTATACGTAAATTCCTTGTCAGTTTTTATTTTGAAACCGTAGCTTGATCTGTTGTGGGAAACAAAATTCAAGATCAGTTCAACAATGCTGCATCATTAAAGACAAAAAAGCTAGAAGTTTTCTAGTTTAAAAAAGACTAGGAAAATACGACCACTAAATGCAATGTGAGATCTCTTGAGTGGATCCTGGATTCTAAAAAATTATGGGAGACATTATTTGGAAAACTGTAAAAAACTGAGTATTATGTACTATATATTAGTATTAGCTAATATTAAACTTCCTGAGTGTAATAACTGTACTGTATGTAGAAAAATGTCCTTGTTCTTAAAGATACATGCTAAAGTACTTAGTTTATGTTTACAATTGTCAAATGCTTGCAAGCATGTTGGCAAGTAATTGCCAAATGTTACAAATGGGGAATAATATAAATGGAGAGAGAACAAGAGTGACAGCAAGTGAGAAAATCTGGCCAAACATTACTAGGTGAAGGGTATATGGGTGTTCATTGTACTATTTTTGCAAATCTTATGTCTGAAATGTTTCAAACTAAAAGTTGAGGAGACAATCAATTAATCAATTAATAGAAATGCTGCACAATATACATTTCCAGTGATAACTGATATTCAGCTGCAATAATCATAACAAGTGCAATGCAGTATTAATATTATTTTAAAAGGAAAACATTAAGACTTAATGGGTTAGCTATAGAATTTACAGTTTTTCAATGTTCACATTTATTATCAAAGTAACCTAATAAAACCATGCATTGTACTGCCAGCCATTGTAATGTGGATGACAAAAATAAGATAGTTCTGGATAATTGCTAAGGCAAATCAAATAATATATATTAAAATCAAAAGGAGGCTCGAATGAAGGCACAGAAGATTTTTAAAGATAAAAGCTTAGAGGGCCAGGCACAGTGGCTCACGCCTGTAATCCCAGCACTTTGGGAGGCCAAGGTGGGCAGATCATAAGGTCAGGAGATCGAGACTATCCTGAATAACACGGTGAAACCCTGTCTCTACTAAAAATACAAAAAATTAGCTGGGCATGGTGGCGGGTACCTGTAGTCCCAGCTACTCAGGAGGCTGAGGGAGGAGAATGGCGTGAACCCAGGAGGCGGGGCTTGCAGTGAGCCAAGAACGCGCCACTGCACTCTAGCCTGGGTGACAGAGCGAGACTCTGTCTCAAAAAAAAAAAAAAAAAAAAAAAGCTTAGAGGCTGAGTTAGGAAGATCGCTTGAGCCCAGGAGTTCGAGACCAGCCTATGCAAGACCATCACTACAAAATAAAATAAAATAAAAAAATAGGTGCCTTATAGTCCCAGTTATTTGGGAGGCTGAGGTGGGAGAATCCCTTGAGCCCAGGAGCTGACACAGGAATGAACTATGATCACACTACTGCACTCCAGCCAGGGTGATAAAGGCTCTACTTATTTAAAATAAATAAATAAATAAAAGCTTAAAAGAACGGGGAAATGTTGTATCTTGCCATTTTAAACCTTGATACTATTATTAGCTGGATATTAACAATCACTGAGAGTATTTATTTTAATTATAGTGAAGCCCTATTAATTGTGATCTGTTTTTGATTTTGTGAAAATTCTAGCAAAGGCTGAGGTAAAGATGTATGGTACATTTTCAGGGGGTGCTAAATCAACCTAATAGCATGAAAAATACATAGAGATGAGGGGAGAGGGTTAAATGATGAAGACAGTCAACTGCGTTGAAACGTTTCATATGCCTGCATTTCACTGTAATATGTTAATCAGAAAGAATCACATTCAATTAAAGTAGGCTGCCTAACGGTCTCCTCAGGACAAACGTGTTGTCTTGTGTTAAACTGTCTGATTTCAGGAAGTAATAAAGCTATATTTTAAAATCGATCTTACTAGTTTTCATTATTTCTGACTGGCCTTGACTCAGGCTTTACAGGATTTTGAATTCTCACGGAATATACCACTTCATTTTTATCTAGAAAATGATTTTTCATTTCTCTCTCACAATCATAATTTCAAAGATCATTCTTGGAAAATTAAAAACAAAAGGGAAAATAAGTTACATAAACACTTTTTTGGATTCTTTAACAAAATTTCAAAGAGCAATTTTCAAACTTTCAATTACTCTTTAAAGAAATGAAATTTCCTAAAATTATATAACTCTTACTGGGGGTAGTAATTTTTAACTATTATTGATCCATATAACAGAATGAACAGAAAATACTTATATTAACCCATAGCATAATCATATATTTATTAAACAAGAGCAAAAGAATTCCAGCAAAATGGTTAGTATCATGCAACACATTTGATTTTTGCACAAAAGACACAAGACATTGTTCTTCACTCACCACATGCTAACTAAGCACAGACTGATGGTTTACTCAGAAGATACCACTGCGAGGTGAAGTAAACTACAAAGCCAGGAAGAAAAAAAGCTTATTGGGTTAGTTTTAAGACTTAATATAACACATAGATTGTATGTGTATATGAAGTTCATAGGATTACAGACTGTACTTAAATTTTTCTCAAATCTCCCCAAATCAAGGGTGTACAGGCAAGGAATAAGGAATCTGTAATACCTCCCCCCATATCCTAGGTAAATATAATATTATGTAGCTGAGATTTTACTTGCAACTTACATTTGAAGACTTAAACAACGTAATGAAAGGTGTACTGCATATTTTAAGTACATATTTACCAGCTGAATTATGGGGCGATTATTTGCTTTACAAAAGGATCTCTTTCATAATTCCATGAAAGTACACATTAAAATTTGATTTACATAATTTCAATTTACCCTAAAAAGTTTTCGGGAAAATGATGATGAATTTGAAGAGCCATGTGTCTATATGTTGAATTCTCATTCCTAATGTGTCAATTTGATCACTGAATAACTCCTCTTGTAATTCAACAATGTATCAGAAATGGTTTCAGGAATGGTGACCCAAACTGAAATTTCAATTTAAGGAAACTCAATCTCAAATATAGTTTTTACTGTGACAAACCTTAAATAAATTCTATGCCCCATTTTAAGATGGTCATTGTCCAAAATCATTAATTACCTTCACGGTGATTTAAAATGGCAGCATTAAAAACAAAGATTGCTTATAAAATCTGAGTCTATTCTTGGATAGTGTGGCCAACCTCAGAAACATCATTTTATTTATCTTTCATATTTAAAGTTAGTAAAAAGCAGCAAAACCAAAAGACAAGCTAGAAAATAATATGTGCAACACACACAACACAATAAGGTTAATATCCTCTCCGGCAAAAGTATACAAAATCCATGTATATGGATGTTCCCTATGTCTATGCTTGTAAAGTACTGAAAATCTTGAAAACATAAGTAAATGGAATGAGGAGGAAACTGGTGAACTAAACTGTAGGACATCCATATAATCATACAATCAGCCATTGAAAAGAATGAGACCAATTTGTAATAAGGTGGAATAATATAAAAATATATTAAGTGAAAAAAGCAAGCCATTGCATACTCTCATTTTTATAAAATAAAATGAATGATAAAGGAGTAACTATAAATATGTAATTACATGGCTTAGAAAACATGGAGATATTCCCCAAACTGTTCACAGAGATGATACTGGCATAGCAGAAGTAGTCTGGAGGCTGAAGATCATGAGGGACTCCCTTTCTATGTTTCTGGCTTATAATATTTTTTCCAGTGATCACGTATTACCTTATTCTACCAATACCAGAATCAAAACCAATCTCAAGAAAACAAATATGTATTTGACATGTGCAATATTTTCTATAATGTGTCAGTTTTATTTGTATGTGTTTCCTGAACCCACCTTGCATGCATCTTCTCAGCCCATGCAGAGGGAAAGGGTAAACCTCGTGTGGGAATGGAAAACTTTTGTACCTAGCAATGCTGAAAAGTTCTGATTTTATTAATTTGGAGGAAATTTTGAAAATTCCAACAGGGGAAGAAAATGAGACATTAAGAGAATACAAGACTGGTCCAGGGCAAGGACTGATGAAGAACTATATACACCACCAAGGATCAGTGTGAAAGCAAAGTTGAAGGAGAGTCAACAGAAGAGCAATTGAAAAAGATGACTAGAATGGACAGAGAACACAAACAAGCCAACCTTCTCCATCAAAGAGAAATTTTCTTTAATGGAGTCATCAAGAAAACAGTGATGTCCATTTATGTCATTACATTTTGCTAGCACTCTAAAGAGAAAAATGTCTAAGAAAACTTTTAAAGAGGGGTTTCCATATAACAAAGGAATCTCAATTCTGAGATGACTTGTTACCCAATTACAATAAACTTTCCTAATGAAATTATCTTAAATAATGTAATAATACTCTCATTTCAAAAAAAATCAGGGTGTACTTCTAGGGCAGTTTTATTCAATAAAAACACAAACAATTAGATGAGCCAAGAACTTATGTATTCACTCTTGCCAATATTGTGCTACTCGAATATCCAGTCTACTCTGGCCATCTAAGCTACCTAAACCATCATAAAATGAAGTAGCAAGGTATAGTAAACTAAAAATTGAGAGGAGGGAAAAAAAGCTGTTCTAGGAAAAACAGAGATATGTGCATTTGGTATGTGCATTTTGTTTTAACTTCTGCCTGCTGTTTAGAAGGCAATTCTTTTTCCTACTTGAAACAAATCTAAAACAAGATTTTATACTTTGTGGGGAAAGAAACCTTAGAGATAGTATAATCCAACAATCTCATTTTACCAATGAGGGTCAAAAATATGAAAACAGTTTGCGCTAAGTTATACAGCAGTCAAACCATTGAGATCTAGGCTCTCATCCCAGCAATATCGCATGTGGCTGGCACTCTAAGGTACCGAAGTTGGAGATGGGGGCATTTTGTGGGCTGGTGTCATCGTGTGACTTGACCCTCCTACTGAGGTCTTTAATGGTTTTTCTTATACACATCAATGATTTACCTTTCCAGTCTCTTTTTCCAGAAAAGACTAGTTCTACACATTGCTAAAAGGAGGCTAAATAATTATCACCACCATCCCTACATTATCACTGAGCCCAGGCAACTGTACTCTGGTTCCCGGACAACCCTAACAAGATTATGTTAGTCTTGTGAAGAAAAGAGGCTCTGAGAATTGCCTGAGTTTCCATAGCAAGTCAACAAAGGACTAAGATTCCTTCCCTATACACCAAGACCCTCAAATAAACCAGACTGTAATTATGCTCTGTAATTTAACCTTACTTAACAGATAGTGATTTCTCATCTATAAAATCTACTCTTGAGACTAGGTTAAACTCTGAAAACAGTAATAACTTGTATCCTGTAATGAGGTTTTTTAAATAAAGAGTATAAAACTCACTGAAGAGAGGGAAGTATAGTAAAGATAAGATATATTGAAAAGTACCTCACCAGCAGTCATAGAAAGCTTTTGATTAGTGCTACAAAGTAAATGTATAATCATCATGGTCAAAAAGCAAAAGTTTTAGAATGTATTCCTCTGATAATACCCGATAAATAATGTAAAAACTAACATGGGCTGCACGCTGTCAACACAAAGTACAATCCACACTCTTGCAAGCATCCCAAATATTAATTTGACAGAGGGGGCAGCTCGGCAAAATGTTTTAGGTTTGTTTCGGTTTTCTTATACCAGCTTTTCAGTCCTTAGGCAAAAATAACAAAACACTTAGGGTTGCTGATTTTAATAGAAGTGAAACCATAGCTGCACAGTTACAAAAACTTACAGAAAAGATCCATTTGAAGCATACATTTAAAATTAATGTGATTAAATCATTTAAAAATGATTATTTAATAAACTCCTAAAGTTTTGTTTTCTACACATTTCATCATGTGCACTTTCTATTGGAAAAAGAAAAATCATTTTCATACCTGTGTTTTGTTCTAGCGAGCTACAGCTCAATGGACAGGGATATGAAATTAGCTGAAATTTCTTCAAGAGACTTGTTCAAAGACAGTGATTCTTATTGCTCATTTTATGAATGATGGCAATCTCTGACAAAGGTAACTCTTGCTTCAACTTTCTTATACTCGTGAAACAATCATGAGTCACATTATCAAGTATCAAGAATCTCCTTAAGTTGACAAAAGTTGACTCAAATTGATTAATTCATGTCATCTCATATCATATTTTGGGGACTTCCTCATTTCATGTTCATCATAAAATTTCATATTTCCTAAGCATCATTTTTATTATTTGAATCATATTACTTAAGCATATCTTTTTATTCATGTATGAATGGATATTACCCCTTCCCCCTAAAATTAAAAGTTCCACAAGGTCAACAACCAATGTCTTCCGTATCTTCTATTTTCCTATATTTCCCATAACAACTAGAAGAGTAGATGACTGTTGACTGAACTTATTCATTAAGCAAGAGATAATGATGGATGAGACTTTGCTTAAAGGAATAGTAGAAAAGTAGAACATTGTTTCTGGGCAGGTCAACCTCTGGGATAAAGGAAGATTCTTTCAGGAAGGATAAATCAGCTACCATTTCATCCCTACCTAGAATGAATACCACTGTATTCAGGAAGAAAACAGTCTGTTTTTCAAAGACTCTTTTTTTTAAGTTAAACTTAACAAAAATAAACCTTTTTTGTCTGCTTTAAGAGTTTTATCGATTCACTACCTACATTTACCAATTCAATTTGTTTTTCATCAAAGCAAACCAGCCAAAGACTACATGTGTATATGGAATGAAGCGGAATGTTTCCGACCACATTTGCTAGAGCAGCGACTTAGGATGAGCCTACACTATATAGCAAATCCTGAGAAAATGCAGTAAAAGTAAAGTTTGCCATATTCCAACATCAAGATGTTTATCAAGATGATAAAGCAGCTATGAGAGAATGAATAAAGATAACTAAATAAAAGCCCTTTTATATCATTTAAAATTATTTTCCTAAACTGGACCATAATGACAAAATTATGTCAACAGGCTCAAACTGCATTAGAAATTTTTATCTTCACAAAGATATTTTACTCAGTAAAGGAAAAATTTCTACTCATGAATACAAAATTTCATGCTTGTAGAATTAGATGTTCATTATAATTTAAAACAACATTCTCTCTGTTGATGAATGGTATACATTATAGTGACATATTTCTTTATCAAAAATATTTATAAGCAGAAATAACTAAAGCACTGCTTTTCAGGCTACTAAATGCCAGGGAGTGGCAGAGGAGGGATTTTTACAAAAAACAATTAAATGCTAACCAAAATAATAGCAAATGCCTCAGAAAATAGGCAATAAGTATATAATACAATATACAATGAAGCATTGGGACAAAGGTCAGGGAATGCTAGGATGAGCTTAGAGGAGACCAAGAAGAAGTGGTCAGAATGTGCCTGAGATATTGGGGTCCCTTCAGGGCTGACCTTGTGCAGAGAGTCAGAGGAACTTCATAAAAGGCTGTAAGTGCAAGAGGTATTATTTAGCCGGGAGGAGGAAAACTCCTCCATCTAGGCCATCCCCAGATTTTTGGTTGAGTTCTATGAGTTAGAACCAGAACAAATAAGTGATCATGTAGAGAAGGAGATGTGGGCTCAAGAGAATCAAGAACTTTTGTAAGAAAACAATCTGTTGGGATACGATGAGATACTTTGGGACTTACTGGCTTATGCTCTTTATTGGAGATGCTCAGACACACGCTAACCCACCATTAAGGAAAAGATGTTGGCTTGCTTTAGTGAGGAGAGAGAGAATAAAACCAGTGCTGGTATGATGAAATAGGTAAAGAGATTGGGAGGAGAAGGGTATTCACGGAGGGCTCTACAGGCTACTATCAAGACAAGGAAAGGAAGCATAAAGAGACAGCTGAAGGCAGAACTCAAATTTTTCAAGTTTCATACTCTGCCTAGAATGGATCTTATTAAATTACTGGCCCAGGGCAAAAATAACCTTGGCATGGAGAATTTTTTATAATTTACAAAGTGTGTGTTTCTTTCATTTTTCAATTACAGCTGACTTCACACTATGTTTTTAAAAATAATTCATTGTTTGTCTGATTTCCCCCATAAGGTATCAAAAGCTCAAGAATGCTTAAATTCTTTCACCCAGAATTAATGTATTTGGAAATCAACTGGAATGCAATAAAGAACTGTAATATATAAATCATCTAACATGATGATATAATTTGGTTTAAAAAATTATTACTGGATATACCAGAACAAATGTCTTTTCCATCCTTTCCATAAACAGCCCAAGTTCTGGAAATGCCATATAGCATACATACGGGTGTCAACCTCTTATATGGTATTTAGACTCTTCCTTCCCTTGAGGGCATCCATTCACATTTACCCTTGGTTAAATTTCTTAGTGTAAATTCACTCTCATTTTTCAGGCTGTGATATAATAAAGATTTGAAATCTTAAAATTTATTTTACCAACTCAAAAGTCCTTATAAATGAGACAGAATATAAACAGATGGGAAATCATCTTCTATCTAGAGCCCACTTCTAGAACTTACCATCAGCCGAGCATCTTCTCTTTCCAAAATTTTCTGAGTCTGATCATCAGGGAACTTCAGTACGGTGGTTATAACTTTTGCCATGGTCTACAAGAAAAACAAGAGATGATCACTAACAGACAGTGAAGCGTATAAAGTCTCAACCCATTCTGACATGTTCTGCTGGTGGGATTCTTTAGTGCTCTCAATGAAAGCCACGAACAAAGAAGTATGATGTGAAGGTATTAGTCAAGGAAATAACAACACTAGAATTTCAATTTAAAAGGACTCCTTACAATGTCTAGATTTATATTATTTTAACAAGATGCATTTACAATAGCATGAAGCTATATAAAATTCTAATGCTCTTGGCCCCTTTATTAAAATAAAACTTTATTACATATTCACTTTAAAAGGCTTATTTGCAGAAATCTATCTAGTAAGTGATGTATTGCCAAAACATATGTTCTAAATAATCAGATTTTAAATACCCCCCATGTTCAGCTTTAACTAAATCACATCATATATCTCATAAACACGGCTACTGCATGAACATGAACATGCTCAGTAGGTATTTTTCAAGACATGCAGTACATCAACCTAATAGAAATACAAATTACATTTTAAATAAACACAAGATGTTTTATTTGGTAGAAAACATGATGAATCGAAACATTACACATGGCTTGCAAACAAGATCATAAATTGTGCAGATCTAAATAAATATACCGTAAGTCAGACTGTCACCCATAAGCTCCTGGAAAATTCTCCTCAAAGGTTGAAACTCCCTATTTTGTATCAAGATGAGATGTTTTGAGGGAGACAGAGAGGAAAGAAGATACCACTTATGAAACAAGTAGGATAACAACTTCAGTGCTTACATACAAAATCAGGTGGTAGTATTCTCCTAATGATTCCTACCGTGGATGGGAGGGTAGCCCAGAAAACTGACTCTAACATTCCTCGATCATAGTTACATAGACTTTGCATATGGGGGAAGGGAGAAGAGTGGAAGTGATCTGGGGAAGGTCATTAAGGAAAAGATAATATAGTTAACCAAAAATTTTGGAGACTCACGTCATTAGGAAAAAAAGTATCACAATTATTTCCAGGAAGGAAAGGAACTAACTTTTTTAAAGCTCCTATTATATACACTAAGTCTAGGCAAGACACTTCACATATTTCCAATACTTATTTCTACTAACAGATAAACTAATACTGCTCCCCACTCACAAATCCCACACATGGCAAGACTTTAGTTTCAGACCTCTTCTTCCGTTTATCTTTCATCTTCTGCTATTCTGGTAATAAAAAAAGTTCAGTCGGGCATGGTGGCTAACAACTGTAATCCCAACACTTTGGGAGACTGAGGTGGGAGGATCGCTTGAGTCCTAAAGTTTAGAGACTAGCCTGGGAAACATAGTGAGACCCCCATCTCTACAAAAAATTTTAAAAATTAGCCAGGATTATGGCTATTTTATTTATGGCCATCTCTACAAAAAATCTTAAAAATTAGTCAGGTGTTATGGCTCATGTCTGTATTACAAGCTACTTGGGAGAGGTGGGAGAATTGCTTGAATCCAGGAATTTGAGGTTGCAGTGAACTACGATCGCACCGCTATCACTCAGGTGACAGAGTAAGACCCTGTTGTTAAAAATACAACAACAATAACATACATAAGACAACTCAACTCTTGGAAAATTCCGAAGGCATTTTACAAAAACCCTCATCATTTAAACTGTACTGCCTAGACAAAACAGAATCTGTGTGTTAAACTGAAGTCTAGAAACCAAGTACAGGCAAACCTCGTTCTATTGTGCTTCACTTTACTGAGCTTCACAGAAACTGTTTCTTGGTTTTTGGCTTTGTTTTTATTTTACAGATTGAAGGTGTGTGGGAATTCTTTGTCAAGCAAGTCTATTGGTGCCATTTTTCTAGCATGTGATCACTTTATATCTCTGTGTCACATTTTGATAATACTTGCAGTATTTCAAACCTTTTCATTATTATAATATCTGTTACTGTACTCTGTGACCTTTGATGTTATGATGGTCACTGCATTGGGGCACCACAAACCATGCCCATATAAGATAGTGGACTTAATCCAAAAATGTTGCTTGTGTTCTGCTGAGCCCCCATCTCTTTCCCTTTCCTTGGGATTCTCTATTCCCTGAGTCACAGTAATGTTGAAATTAGGCCAATTAATAACCCTACAATGGTCTGTAAGTATGCAAGTAAAAGGAAGACTCGCATGCCTCTCACTCTGAATCAAAAGATAGAAACAATTAAGTTTAGTGAGAAAGGCATTTTGACAGCCAAGAGAGACTGAAAGCTAGGCCTTGTATGCCAGTTAGCCAAGTTGTAAACGTAAAACAAGTTCTTGAAAGGAAATTAAAAGTGCTACTTCAGTGAACACACGAATCAGAATGAAATAGCCTTATTTCATTTAGTGGTCTGGATAGAAGTTTGGAGAAAGTTTTAGTGGTCTGAAGAACAAACCAGTAACAACATTCCCTTAGCCAAACCCTAATCCAGAGCAAGGCCCTAACTCCCTTCAATTCTTTGAAGGCTGAGGGAAGTGAGAAAGCCGTAGAAGAAAAGTTTAAAGCTAAAAGACCGGTTCATGAGATTTAAGGAGAGAAGACATCTCCATATCATAAAATTGCAAGGTAAAGCAGTGACATGATTTGGCTCTGTCCCCACCTCAAATCTCATCTTGAATTGTAGTTCCCACAATCCCCATGTGTTGTGGGAAGGACCCAATGGGAGGTAACCGGATCATGGGCGCAGTTATCCCCATGCTGCTGTTCTTGTGATAGTGAGTGAATTCTCATGAGACCTGATGATTTTATAATGGGCTTCTCTCCCTTTTGCTGGGCACTTCTTTCTGCCATCATGTGAAGAAGGATGTGTTTACATCCCCTTCCACCATGATTGTAAGTTTCCTGAGGCCTTCCTCATGTCATTAGTTCAGCCCTGCAGAACTGTGAGTCAATTAAACCTCTTGCCTTTATAAATTACCCATTCTCAGGTATGTCTTTATTAGCAGCCGTGAGAAGGGACTAATACAAGCAGTAAGTGCTGATGGAGAAGGTACAGCAAATTACCCAGAAGATCTAGCTAAGATAACTGATGAAGATGTTTACACTAAACAACAGATTTTCTGTGTAGATGAAACAGCCTTCTATTTGAAGAAAATGCCACCTAGGACTTACATAGCTAGAGAGGAGAAGTTCAAAAGCTTCAAAGCTTTAATACATAGGCTGGCTCTCTTGTTAGAGGCTAGTGCAGCCTGTGACTCTCAGTTGAAGGCAATGCTCATTTACCATTCCAAAGATCCTAGGGCCCTTCAGAGTTATGCTAACTCTACTCTGCCTGTGCTCTAGAAATGAAACAAGGCCTAGATGACAGCACTCCTGTTAACAGCATGGTTTTCTGAATATCTGAAGCCCACTGCTGAGACCTACTGCTCAGAAAAAAAGATTCCCTTCAAATATTACTGCTCATTGATAATACACCTGGTCACCCAGAAGCTCTGATGGAGACAGCAAGATTAAATTGTTTTATGCCTAACACAACATCCATTTTGCAGTCCATGGATCAAGAAGTAATTCCAACTTTCAAGTTTTCTTATTTAAGGAATATATTTTATAAGGCTATAGTGGCCATAGGTAATGATTCCTCTCATGACAGTGGGCAAAGTGAAGAACTTCTGAAAAGGATTCACTGTTCTAGATGCCACTAAGAACATTGGTGATTCATGGGAAGAGATCAAAATGTCAACATTAACAGGGGTTTGGAAGAAGATTCCAACTTTCATGGATGATTTGGAGGGATTCAAGACCTCAGTGGAGGAAGTAGCTGTAGATATAGTGCAGCTATCAAGAGAACCAGAATTAGAAGCAGAGCCTGAAGACATGACTGGATTGCTGCAATCTCATGATAAAACTTTAATGGATGAGGAGTTGCTTCGTATGGATGAACAAAGAAGTGGTTTCTTGAGATGGAATCTACTCCTGGTGAAGATGCTGTGAACATTGTTGAAATGACATCAAAGTATTTAGAATATTAAATAAACTTAGTTGATAAAGCCACAGCAGAGAACTGACTGCAATTTTGAGAGAACTGACCGCAATTTTGAAAGAAGTTCTATGGTGGGTAAAATACTATCAAACATGCTCATGAAAGGAAGTGTCAACTGATATGGCAAATGTCATTGCTGTCTTAGGAAAATGCCACAGACACCCCAACCTTCAGCAACCACCACTCTGATTAGTCAAGAGCCATCAACATAGAGGTAATATCCTCCACTAGCAAAAATATTATGACTTGCTGAAGGCTCAGATGAATGTTAGCATTTTTTTTTTAGCAATAAAGTATTTTTAAATTAAGGTATATACTTTTTTGAGACAAAATGCCTATTGAACACTTAATAGGCTATAGTATAGCATAAATGTAACTTTATACGCACTGGGAAACCAAAATAATTTGTGTGATTTGCTTTATTGTGATATTCATTTATTGCAGTGGTCTAGAACTGAACCCGTAATACCTCCAAGGTATGCCTGTAAACATGTGGCATGAAATGGAAAGAGAAATATGAAGTAGTAACCATTTCAGTTTTTTCTTTTTAATAATAACCTGAAGCAGTTTCTGGTATACTATCTATAAAGGTTTTTTAATAAGTACCAAAAAATCTAAAATTCAGGGATTCAGAATTATAGGAAGCATTTCTCTAATATCAACACCACATAAAGCTCCAAGTACCAAAAAGTCCATTTATATTTACTAAGAAACAACATATACATGCATGCACAAGCATGTTTGGGGAAAAAAAATAGCTGTGGCTAGTTGTCTCTTTGTGTTTCTAGACAACATTAAATGGTAAACCCACCTCTAAATTCATCAGTGAATCTGCAGCTCATTACCCAGTAAAGAGTTAAAGCTCATCCCTGGCTTGCCAGAAAACACTTTAATGGAGAAGCCCAGGCTCTTTGCCACACCTTGGAAAAGATATCAGACTGTCTACTCTACATACAATATCCTCAGGCCCTGGGAAGTAAGGAAAAGTTCAAATGAGCCACCTGATTTAGAAGTGACCTCTCCTGCCAGGTATTCCTTAGGGAGAGGCATCTTCAATAAAGCTTAGGATGAGAAACACTTTATGTTGAAAAGGAGAACAGGCTGAATTTCAGGTTCAGTATTAGCATGGAGGATCAAAACCCAAGAAAAAGAAAGTATACGGACAGAAGGAAGGAAGGGAACTTACTTAACTCCATACTACAAGAACGTATGTACTATATATAGTCTTCTTTTAAAAAGTCATCTGCTTCATAAAATAAAGAACACTGTGTACAAAAGCAGATGAAGAAACACAGGTGAGAAGACATATGAATCCTGCTAGACAAGAAACAACTGCAGATGGTAATCAAATCACAAACAGCACAACATACTCCGACTTATTCTAAAACCGCAACCTGGTCTCCATTTCAAATTCTTTGTTAATGTATAGAAATTGGGCAAACCCACAAAAGACGTGTCTAAAAACAGCTCTGATCTTGTCAATCCCTACTTGAAAATTTTCAGGGCTACCCCCTCCCAATACCTACGGGTAAAACTCTGAAAACATTCAAGGCCCTGCATTCTCTGTGCAGCCTTAAGTTAAATTACTTCCCCTTCATAAATCCAGTGTTTTAGTTGGACCAGGCTACTTGTGATTTCAAAAACCCACACTATGTTTCCTGCCTGAAACCTGTCTGGGCTACCCCTCCACCATCTGGGCTTATCTATCAAAATCTAACATCTCCTCTTAAATCCCAGTATACACACCACCTCCTCCATGATGTTCTCCTTGATCTTCTCACAGGTAAATATGAGCACTCTGTTTCTGTCTTACAGCACTTACTACATTCATCATCACATTATGGTTAATGAGAACAGTTCCCTTCCTTACTGCACAGTGAACGCCTTAAAGTTAGAGATGGTATCAAATGTCATCTTGCTATCTACCATGGTGATAAAGGGCCATGCTCAATAAATGTGCAGCAACTTAAAAGTAAATACCTAGTACCAATTTTCTATTTGCCTATAAAATGTGATGGCAGAATGATAGACTACTCTTCATTTTTAGAGCCAGAAAAGGAGAATCGACGCTGAAGATAAAGAGGAGAGAGAGCACTACTCCTCAACACAAATTCCCAGCCAGCTTATTAGATGGGGCTGCTTGTGCCATGGGACATCCCTTTCAGCTACTTCCCAAGTCACACTCTAAGATTAACTGCAGAGCCCTGAAGCACAAGCTTAGACTTGGATGAATTGGTACTGCCCCATAAGCCTCTTATGCTTATGCTAGGTCTTTCTTCAGGGTAGTTAAGCTCTGTAGCTATCTCATCTCACATACATTCATAACCTTCAGAAGAAACAGGTTAAGGCAGTCTGTCTCTCCATTTTACAGATCAAGAAAAAGCTAAATAAATTATTTAGTAACAACCCTTGCATCATAGCTTTAGATTCACTAATGAGCCAAGGTAGCTAAAGTTCTGAGAAGCTTTTTGTTTTTTAAAGATATGCCTCTCCTCCCCACCCCCAATACAATAACAAGGTAACTTTAAACTATCTATCCCACCTCAAATATCCCCCCACAGGGACATAATATACCCTGTATTTGAGGTGAGATAGTGTATGTCCCATAAGGACATAATAAGAGAAAGCTGTATTTCGTTAGTTTTGTTTTTAAAAGATAAGGAGAAAATTAGTTTTAGCTACCCTTGAACTTTTTGAAAAATGGCATTGAGGAAAAAAAAAGACACTGAATTGCTGTGATTTAATATCTCCCTTCTGTGATACCTGTTCACAATATTAGATATTACTTTAACTTGATATAATGAAATGTGATTTCTACAGATATTAAGGATTCAAATGACTTCTAACCCACTCCTGGTATTTAGCTGAATCTCCAATCTATACATTTATCATATTCTTTTAAGATATTTCCTTTTATAATATTATTTTAAGATATTTGCTTTTTAGGTTTTAAATATATTTGCCAAATCAGTGCTTGAACTCAGCAACTCCCACACGCCCATACATTAAAACACTGATTGCTTTTGAGCATAGAAAATTCATTATCCCATTCTCAGCCACGGCACACAGACAATTAAAATTCCATGAAGGTAAAAAATGTCAAAAAAACAGAAACTGCTTTAAATGAAAAATTTTGTTTGAAGAAAGGCTCATGAATTTCCCTAGAAGCATTTAACTCAATTCAATATATATTTACCAAATGTCCAATAAGGCTCTTTTTAAAACACTGCAAGGGATACAAATAAGAATAAGACAAGACTCTACATTTAAGAACCTTACAATAAATGCAACATTCTAGAAAACAAATTAGCCAAGCATTATTACTTACATGGGGTAATTTTTAAATGATCGATATTCCACAAGTGCAGAAGGATTTTCTTACAGTAACTATAAAGCATAATGTTTCTAAATCTCTCTAGGTAGCTAATAATTATGACTATTTCCAATATTATCCATAATATCCTAAAGTCTCCTTGAAAATGAAATCTATTCTTCTAACTTAAAGATATGAAGTCAAGAAGAAAAAAAGCCACATGGTTCACAAATTATTCTTATGTTAATGAAATTTTAATGTTTAGCGTTCAGTGTTACCCAATAGTATTTTCAAAATTAATGTTTTATAAATGTAACAAATATAAGCAAGATCCACCAATTCACTTTGTAAACTAAGAGCAATAAAATAATTATCTATTACCTACTATTAGCATGTCTGATTTGCTAATAGTAAACATATGGCATTCACATGTGTATTAAAAGTGGAACATATTTCTTTTAAAATTAAGCCACACACCAAATCACGAGACATGATTTATACCTTAGTCTCACGACCCATCATATACTCAAAAAGTACTTTTCGCAAATACTCAAATTCGGTAGGTTCTCCAAAGAGTGAGACATCCGTATGGTACAAATTGCCACCTGTCAAATAAAAAATAGATCAAACTGTAAAGACAAAACCAGGTAAACTACTTATTACTTATTAAAATAGATTTAAAAAACAACCAATGGAACAAAGAGAGGCATTGCTTTTATATTGTATCATATTGCATTGTATACACACATGCACACTAAACATTCCAATTACTATTTTATGCTTGGAAGCGAAAACAAGAATTACTATAACAATTTTATTTCTCACATCTTTTTCTCTTCCTCCTCTTTCTTCTGGCCTTTTATTGTAATTGTACATTACTTTGGGTTTAGAATTTAAGTAACCATTTGTTCAGTGAAAACAAACTGTGTTATGTGTCATTTACATATGTCTGATGAGCAGAATCTTAAAAGTCAGATAATACAAAGCACTGGTGAGGATGTGAAACAATGGAGACTTGTGTACTACTAGGAGAGGAAACTGAAAACAAGCACTACAGATGACAATTTGGCACTGCTTTTAAAACTTTGTAACATAGAAAACAAGCATATTATATGACACAGAAATTCAATTATTAGCAATATAACCTAGAGAAACATTTCACATGTACAGTAGGAGTCGATGTTTACTTACACTGTTTATAAAAGCAAAATCGCAACAACTAAAATGCCCACCAAGAGAATATACTGTGACATAAAGATATCATGTATTATTATTAAATTCAGCATTGAAAATGGTCAAATTATAGCTTCACACATTAGAATGAATCTCAAAATAATAATATTGGATAAAAAAAGTAATTTACATAGGACACATACAGTATGATGTCATTTCTATACAGCCCAAAATATATAAAACATTAAAATCGATTTTTTTAAAGGAACTAGTTATGTTGTAATATAATAACAGCAGTTACTACTGGGAAACAACAGAGATATAAGGACTACAGAGCAGCACAAGAAGCCTCAAAAGAAATGGCAATGTTCTGGATGGTGGATTCTGAGGTGTTAAATAGCCTCCATACATTACATGTACATTACATGCACTCACATTTGGAATATTTTTTTAAGTGCATACTTTTAGAAGACTCAACTCACTCAAATTATACTTTGCAAGTACAGAGTTCTTAAGAACTAAATAATGAAAACACATTATTTCCTCTGAGTAATATATCCTTCTATATATCACATTTGAGTATTTTATTCCTCTAGATCTATACAAAACGCAGCTCTTTTTCACTTTTCAGAAAATAAGTAATTTTATTAAATAGGCAGATTACTTTTTTTTTTTTGAGATGGAGTCTCGCTCCGTCGCCCAGGCTGGAGTGCAGTGGCGCAATGGTGGCTCACTGCAACCCCCGCCTCCCAGGTTCAAGTGATTGTCCTGCCTCAGCCTACCGAGCAGCTGAGATTACAGGTGTGCACCACCACGCCTGGCTAATTTTTGTATTTTTAGTAGAGACAGGGTTCCACCACGTTGGTCAGGCTGGTCTTGAACTCCGGACCTCATGATTCGCCTGCCTTGGCCTCCCAAAGTGCTGGGATAGCTATTTTCCAGGAGACAGAATTAATATTATTTTTCAATACTTGTGTCTCTTCTTGACTTCTCCCAAACAGTGGGTACAGAAGACTTCATAGCTCTTATTTCTGGTTTTAAGCAATTATGCGAGGAAATTAGCTATTGTTCAAATAAAGAGGCTTTCCAAATTGTCTACTCATTGCCTCTAATGGGTCTTCCCAAATAACTTCATCTAGGTACCACTCAGCATTTTGAAATCCACACTTTATCTGGGCCAAATTCCAAAGTGTATAACTGAAAAATCCACTTGACATTTAACACAATTTTAATTGTGTGTTACAGATAATTTTATAACATAAGCTTGCTTGGAGTTTCCTCAAATAATGCATAATACCTTTAAAATATGCATTTAGTTAGAAAATAAATATTACATTTACAATCACATCTAAGAATAAACGTAATAAAAGGGGTGCAAGATTACTACTGAGAACAATAAACATTATTATTATTTTGAGACAGGGTCTCACTGTCACCCAGGATAGAATGCAATGGAGCAATCACAGCTCACTGCAGCTTCAACCTCCTGGATTCAAGTGATCCTCCCACCTCAGCCTCCCAAGTAGCTGGGACTACAGGTACATGTCACCATGCCTAGCTAACGTTTTTGTCTAGAGACAGGGTCCCACTACATTGTCCAGGTTAGTCTCAAACTCCTAGGCTCAAGTGATCCTCCCACCTTGGCCTCCCAAAGTGTTCAGACTATTGGCATGAGTCACTGTGCCCAGCCAAGAAACATTACTGACAGACATTAAATACCTACATAAATGCTGAGGTATATTGTGATTATGGGTTGGAGAATCAATACCATATAAATGCCAATTCTCTTTTTCTATAAATTAAATGCAAGCCTAATCAAAATCCTCCCAGGAATGTGTATGTATGCATTAAGTAACTTAACAAGATGACTTTAAAATTTCTATGGACATTCAAAGAGTTAAGAATAAACAATTCTTAAAGAAAAAGTGGGACGGCTTCCCCAGCCAGACATCAAGACTTATTATGAAGTGACAGTTATTAAGATAGTGAAGGTTAGGCATGGTGGCTCACTCCTGAAATCTCAGCACTTTGGGAAGCCAAGGCAGGAGGATCACTTGAGGCCAGGAGTTCAAGACTAGACTGGACAACATAGAAAGACCTCATCTCTACCAAAAAAAAAAAAAAAAAAAAGACAGTGAGGTATTAGAGCAGGCATAGACAAACGGATCAATGAAACACACTAGAGGTAGCAGAAACAGATCTTCAAAAATACAGACTAACTGGCCAGGCACAGTGGCTCATGCCTATAGACCCAGCATTTTGGGAGGCCAAGGCGGGTGGATCACATGAGGTCAGGAGTTCGAGACCAGCCTGGCCAACATGGCGAAACCCCATCTCTACTAAAAATACAAAAATTAGCCAGGTGTGATGGTGTGCGCCTGTAATCCCAGCTACTTTAGAGGCTGAAACATGAGAATCGCTTGAACCCAGGAGGCAGAGGTCCCAGTGAGCCAAGGCTACGCCACTACACTCCAGCCTGAATGACAGAGTGAGACACTGACCAGTTTCAGTTAGTCTGAAATGGGTAAACAGATAGAATTTATCCTGCTTTTCTTGTTTGAGTTGTACCTCAAGGTAACCATATAGATAATGTGGAAAAGTTCCTATTTATAGAAGAATTCCAATTAATATATGCACAAGAAATGGTGGAATTTTACTAACACCATTATGCAACCACTACTGAAGTAACAGATCAGGGAATTTACCAATGGATGCTAAAATCTGGCGAAAAGTGATGGATCACACCTGGAACTGGGTGGCAGATCTTAAAATCGTAAATATGTCATGAACGTTTGATGTAAGACAAGAATTACACAACTTCCTTTATGAAGTACTATTGTCCATGCAAAGCTAAATCTAATCAAACCTAACTCTGCTCAAGCCTCTAGTTCTACCTACCAGGGAACAGAGGACTCCAGGGAGACAGAATCCAGAAAATTAAGAATGTGGTCCACTCTATATGACAAGTAAGTTGGTTTTCTCATCAAATAAATGATAAAAGCAAAGGTGGAGAAGGACCTGGAGTTCAAAAGAGACTTAAGTAATTTATCAATCAAATGCAATGTATGCTGTTTGGCTCAGGAGTTCAAAACCAGCCTGGCCAGGCCAGGCGCAGCAGCTAACGTCTATAATCCCAGCACTTTGGGAGGCCGAGGTGGGCAGATACCTGAGTTCAGGAGTTCAAAACCAGCCTGGCCAGGCCGGGCACGGTGGCTCACGTCTGTAATCCCAGCACTTTGGGAGGCCGAGGCAGGCGGATCACCCGAGGTCAGGAGCTCGAGACCAGCCTGACCAACATGGAGAAACCCCATCTCTACTAGAAATACAAAATTAGCCAGGCGTGGAGGCGCATGCCTATAATCCCAGCTACTCGGGAGGCTGAGGCAGGAGAATTGCTTGAACCCGGGAGGTGGAGGTTGCGGTGAGCTGAGATCGCGCCATTGCGCTCCAGCATGGGCAACAAGAGCAAAACTCTGTCTTGAAAACAAACAAACAAACAAACAAACAAAAAACCCAGCCTGGCCAACATGGTGAAACCCCATCTCTCCCAAAAATACAAAAATTAGCTGGGTGTGGAACCCTGTACTCCCAGCTAGTTGGGAAACTGAGGCAGAAGAATCGCTTGAACCCAGGAAGTAGAGGTTGCAGAGAGCTGAGATCATGCCACTGCACTTCAGCCTGGGCAACAGAGCGAGACTTCATCTCAAAAAAGAAAAAAAATTATATATCCAGCGCTGATGAGGTGCTAGAGTGGTGAGAAATCTCACCCACTGCTGATGGAAGTGGAAATTACTACAAAAAATATAGCAAACATTTTGGCTTAACCTAATATGGGATATGCACAAAAATATTCATATCCTATGACTTAGCAATTCCATTCTTATATATTCTAGAGAAAAATTTCCACGTGTCCTAGGAAAAATGAAAAAGAATGTACAAAATTAATATAATGGAAATGAACAACTACACACAATCTGGATAACTCTCAAACCTTATATTAAGCAAAAGAAACGGGTCATACAAGAATGCTTATGGTATGACTGAATTACATAAATTCACAAAGCAAACAAAATCTAAACAAAATATTGCTTGAAAATATAAATACAGGTGGTAAATGATAAAGAACAAGATAATGATTAAGAAAAGTCAGGGGAAACAGTAAAAATGATGAGAGGGATAAGGATATTGTAAAGGCAGACACACAGGGGCTTCTAAAGAACTAGGAATGTTTTATTTTGTACTGCAAGATAGGTGCTCAATTTACTCTTTCTTTATTTTTGAGACAGAGTTGCACTCTGATGCCCAGGCTGGAGTCCAGTGGTGTGATCTTGGCTCACTGCAACCCCAGCCTCCCAGGTTCAAGCGATTCTCCTGCCTCAGCCTCCCGAGTAGCTGAGATTACAGGTGTACACCACCATACGCGGCTAATTTTTTGTATTTTTAGTGGAGATGGGGTTTTGCCATGTTGTCCAGGCTGGTCTCAAACTCCCGGCCTCAAGTGATCCACCCACTTTGGCCTCCCAAAGTGCTGGGATTACAGGCATGAGCCACCCCACCCGGCCTCATTTTACTCTTTAAAGAGGCAGCATGACGAAGAGATTAATGTACATACTGCATCACAATGCTTGGGTTTTTAAGAGGATTAAATGAGCAGATAAGCTATATTATCCTTGAGAAATCTGAGAAAAATAATGTTTTAAAAAAGACAAAAACGTGTTTGTAAGTGTTTGGCGCTTAGTATTATGAGTTAGCTATTAAATAAATTGTATATATGTGTTCATAAATATGAGAAAAAATTAATTATGTAGGAAATTCTTACATGGAAAATAACAAGAGGAATTGACACTATTCTCTATGCACTGCTGAGTACTGATTTAGTATAGTTCTCCCATCCAAGTATTAACCAGGCCTGACCCTGCTTAACTTCTGAGATCAGATGAGATTGGGAGCATTCACGGTGGTATGGCTGTAGGCTGATTCAGTCTAGTTCTATGCTGAGATATTCAGTGACTTAGCTATAGTAAATAATCTTTGCAGCAAGAATCATCTCCGCAGTGAGCACAGGAAATTTCCAGGCTGGTTTTTACTTCTTTTTGAGGAGCTCCAGTTTGGAAAGGATCCACAGCAAGTCCTTTAATTTAGTTAAAATTTGTGTAGTATTTTACATTATTTGATAGTAATGAGAGCTTTCAAAAACACAAAAGAAGAGAATGCCAAATGGTTTTTATGTCCTCATGCTTCCCATAAGAAAGCAGAAAGGTTTACAAAACATGTAGCAAAATAAAACTATTCTTAATACAGTGAGGTAATGAAATTGAACTTTAGAGAATGGATAAGTGTTATATAAGATTATTCAATGATCTTGATTATCTCAAGGGAATTACCACATAAAGACTCAAGCTCATCTTTAAAATCCTTTGGGCCAGGTGCAGTAGCTCATGCCTGTAATCCCTGCACTTTGGGAGGCAGGTGGATCATTTTTTTTTTTTCTAGTGCAATGGCGTGGTCTTGGCTCACTGCAACCTCCACCTCCTGGGTTCAAGAGATTCCCCTGCCTCAGCCTCCCACGTAGCTGGGACTACAGGCGCATGCCACCATGCCCAGATAATGTTTTTTATTTTTAGTAGAGATGGGGTTTCACCATGTTGGCCAGGATGGTCTTGATCTCCTGACCTCATGATCTACCTGCCTCAGCCCCCCAAAGTGCTGGGATTACAGGCGTGAGCCACCACGCCCGACAGGTTACTATCTTTCTTTCCTTAAAGTCAGCTGTTAAAAGGTAAAATATATTCATTGTAAAAAACAGATTAACCACATGGAATACTATTCAGCCTCCAAACAGAAGAAAACTCTGCCATTGGAACAACGTGGATGAACCTGGAGGACATTATATTAAGTGGAATAAGCTAGGTGCAGAAAGGCAAATACCACATAATCTCACTTACATGTGGAATCTAAAAAGCTGAACTCAAGCAGGGTAAACTGGTGGTTATAAGGGACTGTGGGGGGTGGGAGATGCTGTCCAAAGGATACAAAATTTCAGTTCAATAAGGAAGAATAAGTTCAAGAGATCTATTGTAAAATACGGTTGACTACAGTTAATGTATTGTATTATTCCCCACCCAATTTATTGTATTCTTGAAAACTGTGAAAAGAGTAGATTTTAAAGTGTTCTCATCACACACACACAAAAAAGGTAGTATGTCAGGTAATGCACTTAGTTTAACCATTCCACAATGAATCTATAACTCAAAATAGCATGTTGCACACTATACATATATGCATTTGTCAATTAAGAAAAAATAAAATCATTAAAAATTTTTTAATGAGAAAAAAATATAAATTAGCAAAGACAAAAATAAAAATCATGCATAAATCCACCAATAAAAGATAACGGTTAATAACATGACACGAGATCATCCTTACCTTTGTAAGGTGTCCCCACAGTTGTTGCATATACATTCTTTTCATATTTCTTCAACCGGTCTTCTAAATTGTGAATCTAAAAATAACAAATAATCAGACCATATAAGATTCACAGGGAAACTGCATGTAAGAAAAAGAAAGATTGCTGTCACCACAAGATTTTTTAATGCTGAAGACAGAATATAGGCAAATAAAATTAAGACAAATGGTTTAGAGCAAGAATTGTTTCTGCGAAAAAAAAAAAAACTAAAACTAAAGATTTCTTAGATATGATACCAAAAGAACACAGAATAAAAGAAAAAAATACATAAATTACACTTTGCTAAAATTAGAAACTTTTGTACATCAACAGACACTATCAATGAAGTAAAAAGACAAGCTACAGAATGGAAGAAAATATTTGCAAATCAAATATCTGATAAGGGACTTGTCTCTAGTACATATAAAGAGCATTTACAACTCAACAAGACAATCCAACTAAAAAATGGACAAAGGACTTGAGTAGACATTGCTCTAAAGAAGACATATAAATGGCCAACAAGCCAATGAAAAGATGTTTCACATCACTAGTCACTGGAGAAATGCAAATTACAACCACAATGAGGTATCACTTCATATTGACTAGGATGGCAATAATAAAAAAACTTGTTGGTGAGGATATGGAGACACTGGAACTCTTAACTTTGTTGATGGTAATGTAAAATAGTACAGCCACTGTAGAAAAGTTTGGCAGTTCCTCAAAAAGTTAAACATAGAATTACTGTATGATCCAGTAATTCCACTCCTGTGTATATACCCAAAAGAACTGGAAACAGGTGTTTAAACAAAAACCTGTATATCAATGTTTTTAGTAGCACTGTTCACTATAGGCAAAAGGAAACAACCCAAATGTCCATTAACTGATGAATGGATAAACAAAATGTAGTATATCCATACGATGGTATATTATTCAGCCATAACAAGAAATTAAATACTGATATATGCTATTAAGATGGATGAATCTTGAAACATTACGCTAAGCTGAAAAAAAGCCCAACGCAGGCCGGGCACGGTGGGTCATGCCTGTAATCCCAGCACTTTGGGAGGCTGAGGCAGGCGGATCATGAGGTCAGGAGATCGAAACCATCCTGGCTAACATGGTGAAACCCCGTCTCTACTAAAAATACAAAAAAATTAGCCAGGCGTGGTGGCAGGCACCTGTAGTCCCAGCTACTCAGGAGGCTGAGGCAGGAGAATGGTGTGAATCTGGGAGGCGGAGCTTGCAGTGAGCCTAGATCGTGCCACTACACTCCAGCCTGGATGACAGAGACAGACTCCATCTCAAAAAAAAAAAAAAAAAAAAAGCCTAACATAAAAGGTCAGGTATTGTTATTATTCCATTTATATGAAATACCCAGAATAGGCAAATCCATAGAGACAGGAAGCAGATTAGTGGTTGCTAGGTGTTATGGGGAGGAGGTAATGGGGAGTGACTGCTTAATGGGTATGGAGTTTCCTCTTGGGGTGACGAAATATTCTGGAACTGGGTAACAGTGATGGTTTCACAACACTGTAAATGAACTAAATGTCAATGAACTGTGTATTCTAAAATGATTAAAATGTTAACTTTTAAAGTGTATATTCCCACAGTAAAAATAACTAATACAAAAACTGTTATGCTAGGGCAGTTTTCAAGATTTGATCTTAAGAATTTTAAAGCAGTAATCTTGAGAATAGATGGGAAAAGCTAAATCACTAGTGAAACAAAAAAATAAAGTCACATTGGGACCTATCTTTATGAAATTTTAGAAATATTATGAAAAATTTCAAACATATTCCAAGAAAATATAGTACAATTAATGCTCATATACCCATCCATCACTCAGTTCTAACAATTATCAAGATTTTTGTCTGTATGAATTTTAAAAGAACTGGGAAAATCCCAGGAGATTTAGGCTTGAAACTTAGCCTGCTGATTTGAGCCACTATTTCTCCCAGAGTTTGGAAAAAGACTTTACTAAAGATCATATACCACATATCCTGGTATGGGTGTACTGTGCATCCTTGAAGGTGTACACACATGGTCCTATTTAAACTGACTTACATATATTGTCCATCAATAATATATGGGCAAATTAAATTAGGACAATTAAACCACTTGGAAAAAGTACCAAAGATAGATGACTATTTTCTCTCCGATAAAAGCAAAAAATAACTTCTTTGTAGAACATAAATTACTATACATTATACAATCACAAATTGTTATAAAAAATGTTAAGCATTAAAAATAATATGATACAAATGTTCTTGCTTAAATACATATGATCATGAATTTAGAGAGAAAACCTCTAGTACCTTTGGATTTGGAAATAAAATTTCCTGGGTGTAAGACTGAAAAATTTCAAAGCCAACTATTTAAAAATTAGTTGAGATCCAAGTACATATTAACGTAACTTTAGTTCAAAATAAAAGGTACCAATTAGGCCTGTACCTGTTCTCTGAACTCTTGCTCTTTCAATTTCGAATCACTGATTAAAGTCGTCTTCTGTGCTAGCTGTGTCTGAAAGAACAAAAAGTCAGATCTGAAATGCACATAGGTTTCATTATTGCCCGGACACATTTCTGCACTGCTTGGAAATTTTTGTTAAATAGTCTCTTTAAGTTTTAACTTATAACACTGAATACCCCTAAAATGCATGACTTTCAGACAAATTCAAAGAATAACTAGTCTTGGCTGGGGCCTGTAATCCTAGCACTTTGGAAAGCCGAGGCAGGGGAACTGCCTGAGCTCAGGAGTTTGAGACCAGCCTGGCCAACATGGCAAAACCCCATCTCTACTAAAAATACAAAAATTTAAAAAAAAATTAGCCGGGCGTGGTGGCACATACCTGTAGTCCCAGCTATTTGGGAGACTAAGGCATGAGAATACCTGAACTCAGGAGGCAGAGGTTGCAGTGAGCCAAGATTGCATCACTGCACTCCAGCCTGGGCAACAGCCTGGGCGACAGAGTGAGAATCTGTCTCAAAGAAAAAAAAGAAAAAAAAAAAGGAAGAACTAGTCTTACCTGTAGCTCCATAATTGTTACCTGAAAAAATGGAAAGAAAAAACATGAGTGTATACAATAATAGCTATAAGAAACAGTAAAACAAAGCAATATAAAGACATAACATAAGGAAAAAGGAAGTCAGGGTTAAGAGTCTCAAGGGAGTGGTCAGACTTGAGGTAAGGCAACTTTAAATATGTGCTTCTAAACAAATGTTCTGTTTTGTTTTACAAAATATTATACTCTAAATACATATTGCAATTTAAGATATACAGAAGCACCAGAAGATGCTCCAGAAGGATACAAACTTATGAAGAATAAAGGAGAAAAAAAAATGTTGAGTAGAAATAAAAATTAAGTTTTCTTTCTCTCTCTTTCTTTCTCTCTTTCTCTCTCTCTCTCTTTCTCTCTTTCTTTTGCTCTTCTTGTTGCCCAGGGTGGAGTGCAATGGCACGATCTCGGCTCACTGCAACCTCCTTCCCGGGTTCAAGCGATTCTCCTGCCTCAGCCTCCCAAGTAGCTGGGACCACAGGCATGCGCCACCATGCCCAGCTAATTTTTTTTTTTTTTTGTATTTTTAGTAGAGATGGGGTTTCTCCATGTTGGTCAGGCTGGTCTCGAACTCCCGACCTCAGGTGATCCGCCCACCTCGGCCTCCCAAAGTGCTGGGATTACAGGCATGAGCTACCTCTCCCGGCCAAATTAAGGCTATTTTCTTACCTTTCTTATGACACAAGGTAAAGGACTCAGAAGTCCTTAATATTTCATAATGTTTCAATATTCTATGGCATCCTGACACAAGTTAAAATGTTACTATATGCAATATTAATACTTTGATACTAAGGAAACGCTCATGTTAGACAGTTAAATACATGTATTTTCTCAAAAGAAGTAATATATAATAGCACCTGGAATACTCAAGTCATGACTACATGACTAAATGGCAAAAAAAGAAAAAAAGAAAGTAAAGAAAATTTAAACAGAACTAACTTAGCTATTAAAGAAACAGAAAATGGTCCTCTCAGCTTGCTCAGTGCTTACACCTGACATATGCCTACCAAGTGACACAGAGTAGCAAAGCTCTTTATAGAGGCTCTTTCTCTGCACTGCGGGTAAGTCATCCATGTAACTGGTGGTGTAAAAAATTGTTATCTGGTAACTGACATTCTGTAACGAATCCTCTCCAGGATAAAGTCATAGTGACCACCCACTTTCCCATTACCCCCATGACTGTGCTATGAAAAGACCATCCTGGATGAGTGAGAACACTTTAGGCAGTAGAAACGTACAGTGCCAGCCTTCCCCAACTGTGGGTGTGTGCTGCTGAGGTGCACAGCAGGACAAGAAGCCATGGAGTAAACATGGTCTACCTTTCATAGTGTCAATTTTACTTAAGGATTAGGACTTTGAAAAAAAAAAAAAAAAAAGCTTAGATCTTCAGGCCAGTTCTCTTTGAATTCAGTCCAATTTTCCCACATCATTGCATTGTATTTGCATCAGGTCCACTGGCCAAAACAAAGATAGAAATTGTTTTTCTTAATGATATACAACTAAAAACACCACTTTTATGTGACTACAACTAAGGATGTATTATATAGTAGGATATAAAATTAACATGAATTTTTAGCACAAAAATCCAAAAATCTAAAAGCATCACATTTACAATGGACCATTTTTAGCTATGCTCCAGGGTTATAAGATTCACTTTCCTCTGCTATTGTTTCCATGGAAAAGATGGAGAAGCACTGGTAATAACAAAATGCCTAGGCTTTGAGGTCTAGTAGATTTGGTTTAAATCCTCACCACAACATTTATTGTGTGAGCTTGAACATTTTATTTAATCTCTTTGAACATTTAGTTTATCTGTCTATAAAACGGAGGTAAAAATCTCAAAGGGTTTTCATTAGGATTAAATGAGATAAATATGTATGTAAGTTAGTAGGCTAGTCAAATCACAGAAATGACAATGTTTTCAAGAAACATGTGCAGCAAACTCAAACTCCTCTCACATTATCATTGCCAGGGTTCTCCTCCTGCTCTAGCTTTTGCTGGTATTTCTTCTGCAGCTCCTCAAGTTGAGTCTGCAGGCCCATTACTTTTGCAGTCATTTCTTCTTCACGAGCCTTTAGGATTTAAAAAAAAAGAAAAAGAATAAAAAAGAAGCATTAGTAAACAAACACATCAAAAAAGCACTCTGGAGAGGCAACATGGTATAGAGAAAACTACCTCTGTAGGGAAATAAACATTTAAGTTTTTGAGACACACACTACTGTTTTTATTTTAATTCATTATTGTGCTCTAAACACTTTCCTTCATGCCTCACTTTAAACTCCAAGCCCTTTCCAATGCTCATTATTCCTAGGATATCATTTTTCTCACCCTCACTCCCTCTCTCCTCATCCCAAAAAGCTCATCAAGCTGTTTATTTCCCCTTAAACTAGGGTTCCCAGGTTTAAGCAACAATTAGATATATAACAGAATTGTGATAGAACTACAATACGTATCCTGTGTTTTAAGACTTCAGCATTTTCTACATTGGAATTTGATTTCTAGAAACTAGTCATTAAAATAAAGTAGTAGGTATTTTTATACAGAGCACTACCCAACCAGATGGCAATTTACTGATCACAGAAGTTATGGGGTTTTCAGTTTTTCTCACCCTCTTTAGTTAGGCTGTGTAAATCAACAGATGGTCCTTTGTCCTAATTTGACAAGGCTGCACATCTCCTATATATTTACCCCCACCAGTTGTTCTCTGAGGTAAAATGTTCTACTAAAATCTATTTTTGAAAAAAAAAATGAGTTACTGTCCAACGTGCTGGTAATCAATGTAATGACTTCCTTTGTCTCAAACTGCAAAAAACAGACGAGGCTGAATTAGAGCAATATGAGACTTACTGATCCAATATTCCTACTTATAAAATTTGGCATACAAATTGTCCTCTCTTGTCTTGACTGCCCTGGTAAAAGGCTGTTTTCCATCCTTACATTCCTTCATTTGTCTTGGTCATTGCCATGATTTATTGTACAGGGCAACCCAGACTTCTCTTTATTCTTATAAACCCTGCAATAACCTTTGTGCTAAAATAATATTTGGAATTGGAATATTGATCTGATTTGAGTAATGAGGGCAAGTGTTTGCTGAGCAAGAGACTTAACAGGAAAAATAACCACAAACAGGTATCTGATTTAATAGACATTGACTTACCAAAAACAGAAACACCATTCTCAAAAACAAATGCAAACACAGTTAGGCCCTATGGCACAAAATAAGGCAATGAATCATACGACATTTAGAAAATCTAATTTTAAATACCACTTGTCATGAAATTTTCTTAGACTTAATTGCAAAAACAAATCCCTTTTCTCAACATAAGTACAGCAGAGATCTCTACTAGATATCCTTAGATATCTTAGATATCTTCCCACTGAGGCACACGTGAATTTGGCCTCCACCTCTAAAACACCATCAACCGAAAATTGTTGTAAATGCATCACTGCTCTCTGTCTTGGTTTGTTGACATTTCTTGTATGGCTGTGTCAATGTGGTTTAGCCTTGTTTGAAAGAATAACCTCTATAGCTACTTATTTAGTCAGGCTCAGTTTCTAATATGACAATTAGCTACGTCTGACATTTCCTTTGACATCTGTGGGATACTAATCTAAAGCAAGCCCCCCCCAATAATTAGAAAAGAATCTTTGATGTGTCATTTCTAATTTAAGGAACAGTTATGTAATTTCCTTTATAAAAGCCTTCTAGTCTTATTTTAAGATTAAAAAAAAGTATATTGTTGCTTTGAAGTAAAAACACTAAGAAAAACTAAGTTGAATCTTTATGTATATACATGACAGGTTATGTTTTGAAGACTAGTTATTATGCCAAAACAAAATCACTAAAATACAGTCAATGTTAAAAAGAAACCAATTTTGTATCTAATATAGCCTTACGAGCTACTCTGCAAGTGGGACTGCTCTGAGATTGGGATTAGGCTATTTGGTAAGCACCCCTACTTGTGAGTCTCCAACTTGCAAGTCACCATGCCCTTCTCCCAAATGAATTCTTCCCTGCCTACCATGTGTCGCCTCCTTCAAATTTATCAAGTGCTCGTATGTGCCAGGCACTGGGCCAGATTCTCACGACTAGAGAAGAACAAAATCTCTTCTCCAGAGTGATGCTTATAGTCTAAGGGAGAGGACAGATTCATTAATACACTCCTACACGCATGTGTATATGACAAAAATCACATAAGTAACAAATATATATGAGTAACAAGGAACACAGATGCAATTAATTACATTTAAGAGGTTTCAAAAAAAAAAGAACAAGTGAAAAAATGACATAGAAAAGTATATTCAAAAAGCTACCTTTTGAGTAGGAAAGGGGAAAAAATAAAAAATAAGAATATATTTCATTTTTGCTTGTTTACATAATGAAACACTGGAGTATAAGAAACTAATGGTTGCTGGTGGAGGGAGAAGAGGGAGAGGACACAGAACACAGGAGGAATGGGTACAATTTTCATTATACACGTATACCGCCTTCAAGAATACTTTTTAATATTATTTTAATCTTTAAGCCATGTGAATACATTTGATTCAAAATTTTTCTAAATAAAAATTAAATTTAAAAATTTTATTTAATTTTTTTTGTTGTTTTTCTTTTGAGACAGGGCCTCACTCTGCCACCCAGGCTGAAATGCAGAGGCACGTTCATAGCTCAGTGCAGCATTGACCTCCCAAGCTCAAGCAATCCTCCTGCCTCAGCCTCCCAAAGTGTTGGGATGACAGGCATAAGCCACTGGGCGTGGCCATGCACCACACCACCCCCGCTGCCCCGACCTTTTTTTAGCCAAAAGAGAGATGGTAACGCTTGCATTAACTTATGAAGCTTGAGAATGTGACTTTAGGCACACAGAAAAGCATGTACAAAGGAAACACACAGTGAAGAACAAGCTATGGTTGAGTTTGGCTGGAACACAGACCAAACTAGACGAGGTATCACTGTGACAATGGGAAACCACTGCACATATTTAGGAGGAGAAGTAATAAATCACACCTTTGTTTCCAGACAGAAAATAACTCTGACAGACAGATGACTATGTTAGGGAAAAAGGACTGCAGTAAGGGGACTAGGTAGGACATTAATACAACAGATCGGGCCAGATGAAAAAATGGTAGCACAGACTGTGGTGGCAGCAGTGGAGTTCAGAGGAGAGGAACAAGCAACATGATTCTCAGGATGTTTCAAACCATATCCTGTGAGCCCGTTATATGTCAGGTAATTGTGCTGGGGAGAGAAGCAGATTTAATGACAAAATAGGTACATTAATATATATGTGTATGGTGTTTAGAGACACAGGAAGTGGGAATTAAAGATGTCAAAAGTTTCCAGCTTCTTCAAATGGAGGAATGGTAAGAATGTCATTCAAGGTAGAAAAATGAAAATGTCCCTGTGGTCAAACTTGCTATTAACAAATCACATAATTATTTTAATAGGTGACAAAAATGCAGCATTCTACAATGTCATCACTGAGACAAATCATCAATCTGATAATAGCTTTTAAGAAAGGGTAAAAAAACACTACTACATAATACATACAAATCCCATATGAAACTCCAATCCCAGAAATTTTTAAATGGGAGAATCACAGAGAATATGGATTTGAATCAAAGCAATATGGTGTTTGCTGAGAATTGCTAATAGCCCTTTTTAGTAGTATTTGCATTTTTTTAAAAATTTCTTTGGGATAAAGTACATCTGGGGATGTCTGGATGGGGACTGGCTATTTAATTACAAAGTCAGCCCTAGTCCTAACAGTTGAAAGTCTAAGGCTACACTATTCAATACAGCAGGCACTAGCTACCCTAAAACTGTGGCTAGTGAGAACTTGAAATGTTGCTTTCCAAATTGAGATGAAATGTAAAAACACAGTGAATTTCAAAGAATTTATATGTATGTATATATTTTTAATATTGACTACATGTTGAAATGATAGTACTTTGGTTATATCGCATTGGTAGCATATATTATTAAAATTAAGTTCACCTGTTTCCTTTTTTTTTAAATGTGGCTACTAGAAAACTTTAAATTACAATATGGCTCATATTTGTGGCTTGCATTTTTTTTTTTTTTTGAGACGGAGTCTCACTCTGTCGCCCAGGCTGGAGTGCAGTGGCACAATCTCGGCTCACTGCAACTTCCACCTTCCAGGTTCAAGCGATTCTCCTGCCTCATCCTCCTGAGTAGCTGGGATTACAAGCACATGCCACCACACCTGGCTAATTTTTTTTATTTTTAGTAGAGATGGAGTTTCACCATGTTGGCCAGGCTGGTCTTGAACTCCTGACTTCAGGTGATCCACCCGCCTTGGCCTCCCAAAGTGCTGGAATTACAGGCATGAGCCACCGTGCCTGGCCGGCTTGCATTATATTTCCAATGGCAGTGCTGGTCCAAGGCACAGGAAGGAACTTGGAAAAGAGTCCACGCCACTCCCTTGCCCACCCTCCACTTCCTGTCCACTTGCTGTACTACTCAAAGCCTGAAGCTTGAAGGACAATTTCATTAACTTCCCTAAAATACAGCAGATTTTTAAGGAGGAACCATGTCAAAGGGTATACGGTAACCTGTCTCTCTGTTCCCTCACCCTTCTCCCTAAAAGGTCTGTCATGACTCTAGAAAAGTCTACCATCTGCTACCCCACACATCCCAAGACAAAGAAATAGTTCACAAAAGGGAATTCTAGAGCTATGGCACAATTTACTCCCTGCAAATGAATCTCCCTGACTTAATTATCCATGATAAATAACTGCCTTCTCTAAGTTCCTTTCTTAGGAAGAAGTCTTTTTTTATAAAATGTGTAAAGCTAATGAAGAATCACTGCTCTACCACTATGTAGTTTTAGGGAAATTACTTAACTACACTGAACTGGCTTTTCCTTCTGAAAAACAAAAACAGGAAAAAAAAAAAGTAGAACTAAACTAGCTTTACTGTATCTTCCAACATTCTCTAGGAATTCAAGAAATAATACTTTTTTTTTTTTCATTTAGCACATATATCCTCTATGGAAGTATAAGAAAATGTGAAATTATTTAAATCTTTTCATAATGACATATAAAGCTCAAGAATTATAAAAGGTGGCATTTATAGGCATGTGTTATATCTTGGAATTCTAGCCATTTCAATTACATTTAAAATAATTATTAGAATCTGTTCCCGACTCAGACTTCTGCTGACATAGTCAGCTGAGGTATGATTCTTTGATTTATGAATTCTTAATCACCAAAAGATTCTTAGCATATAGTGAAATAAGGCTTAGAGCAACTACAGAATCTGTAACCCAACCAAGAACAATTTATATTGTATTACATTTGAAAACATTTTCAAATGTTAGTCCAAAGTACTAACTAGCATTTATGATTTATCTTCATGGTGTATCTTCATGGCTTATCTTATTTTGCTAATGGCAATGCATTAGTGGCATATTCTGTGAATTGCAACATGGCATTAGTAGAGTAAGTATTTTGAAATAACCTTCCACTAAATATAAAAGATTTGGCTTATGCATTCCATTTTTTCCCAGCTTTCTTCTCTTGAGACCAATCAACCTCCACATACTGGGTAGAGATAAGAGTAAAGTTGATTGTCCCTCCCAGAAAGATTCCAGCTAAGTTAAGCAGCCACATTTAAATACACACTCACTATCCCATTACTTAGACTTCACCGAAGCACAAGGTCTTGATTCTTAGTCTGGTTCCCCTCACAGTTCAGTCAGAATCTGTAAGGCAGATGGGAAAGAATCTATTCTTCCTTTTAGTATCTACTGTTGCTTCAATACTAGCAAGGGGACTGTGCTGCCTAGTTAGCAGAATCTCATCAGGAAACTACAATCCTGGCAGAAATCAACTCAACTTTATAAATCTGCATATAACAGTACTAATTTGAATAATATTGAGTCAAAAAAAAAACCCTTTTCGTTCAAAAAACACATTTGAAAAGGAAATCTTTGGCACTACCATGAAATCTATTACAGCTAAATTTCAAAAGTGAGAGAGAAGAAATAAGGTACAAACATCAAGGATTTCTTCATATCTTCTGGCTGTTCGTTTTAGATCATCATCTTTCTCGGCAATTTTTTTAAGTAACTGATTTGTCTCTTCTTGATGGCTTTCTAAAAGTTCAGCCTCCACCTCCTGGGCCTTATCTAATAAATAAAAATGGACACACACAAGAAAACACATTAGTCAAGAGCTAATATTTATATCTCAATTTCAGTAACAACTCTCATTCCAATTAATTTTGATGAAATTTAATTTTATATAAGCATTTTAAGATGTTTAATGAGACATCTAGCTCAACAGTGATCAAATGTATCCTCTCCCTGAGCAAAAGTGTCTTTACAAAGTAATTAATTAGCTAATACTTTCAGATTGTTTTACCTGCTCCCCCTCTCCTTAATGTAAGTCACTGCCAAGCAGGGCAGGTTCCCATTAGAGAATGTTATTGGGCAAGGATTATTTCTTCCCCAGTTTAGTGACTTAATGCACTTACCACCACTGCAAAAATGATAAGCTTAAATTATAGCCTCTGCTGATATAATTGTTCCCTATGGAACTTAATTTTACTTACTGATAGTTTCTTTTATGGTCATTTCCAGCTCTTGTTCCTTTTGTGCCAGCTGTGTATTAAACTCCCTCATCAGCTGTTTTAATGTGGAATTGTGCTTCAGTTCAAAATCTTCCTGCTCCTGTCTGAGTAATAAAAATGTACCGTTAACTGCTGCCACACAAAGAACAAGCTGCAAGGAGCTACCTGGTCTTTAAAACAGTGCATACAGTATGAGTTCATTGTATGAAAACATTTTTGAGAGAGAGAGAGAGAGAGAGAGAGAGAGAGAGAGAGAGAGAGTGTGTGTGTGTGTGTGTGTGTGTGTGTGTGTGTGTGTGTCCAGGTACATATCAACTATGATTACCTCTAAGGAGTGGTCCTGGGGACCAGAGAATTTTTGTTTTCCACTTTAATTTTTTTTTCAAAACACATCTATGTTATATAATAATAATGCTAATACTAAAAACAACAAAACAAAAAGAAAATAATTACTTGGATATGTCCCTAATAACCAGAATCTTATATGCAAGAAAAGGTTTTTCTCTCCTAAATGGACATGGAATAACACTGCCACTTGCCCTAAAATGTTTTTATTTCTCCTCATATTTAACATATTGGATTTATGTTTAATATTTTGGGTTGGTGAAACTTATCCAAATAATTTAAAATAACTATTAGGCACAAAAAAAAAGGAGACTTAAGAAGGACTGCCATAAAAATATTCAAGCTGAAATAAAACTTACTTGATTTTCTCTTCCCTTTCTTGATCATATTCTTTCTTTAGTATTTCCAATTCTTGCTGATGCTCCTTTCTCAACATTCGAAGGTCTTTCTGCAATCTAACAATCTCCTTGCCCAGTTTCTGTTTCTCCCGTTCTGCCCCGGCTAATTTAAACTCCAGATCACTGTGCTGGGCTTCCATGTTACTAAGCAATTTGGGTTGGACCAAATGTGATTTGGACTTTTCTTCAGTGTTTTCTTCCAAAAGTTCTGTGGGTTTATTTCTTCCATCCATCTGTTGTAAAGCCTGTAATTTTTCATATTTTGAGGTCAACTCTTCCATTTCAACTCTATGTACTTCTTTCTGTCTTACTAAGCAGGAATCCAGCTCTTTTATCTTTTGCTCCAAGATCTGACAGGTTAGTTCCTTCTCCTGGAGGGTTTTCTGGACATCGTCAAACACATTTTCCAAGTTTTGCTTTGCCTGTATGTTATTTTTACCTCCTTCTTTTTCCACATGCTGGGCTACTATCAAGGAATATTTCTTGTTTTTTTCTTCAAGCTCCTCTTGAAGATGACCTATCATAATTTGATCTTCATGTTGCTTTGCCTCAGCATGTTCTAGCTTTATTAAGAGCTCCTGGTATTGGCATCGCATTTCAAAATGAGAAGAAACTGTCTCTTCTTTTTCCTGCCCTACCCTCTGCAATAGCTTTTCTTTTTCAGTTAAGTTTCTTTGTAAAACACTGATTTTTTCTTCATATGCCTTCTGCACACAGCCTTGGGAATCTGCTTCTTCTTGTTCAGTATATGCTGCCACATTTTTTGCTGATCTGGGTACAATTAATGTTTCTGACTGTGAACTTTCCACTGACTTAAGTTTTTCTTCCAAGATGTGAACTTCCCTTTCTCTTTCCTGCAATTTTGTATTTAGCTCACTCAAATGGCTTTCTGTACCTTTTTTATACTGTTCTTCTTTCTCTTCCATTTGAGATAACAACTGCTTCTTAATGGCAGCAATTTTTTGTTCAGCTTTTCTCTTCAACTCTGCTAATTTTGCAGCACTTTCTGACTCAAGCCTATCTTCCAATGCCTTTAACTCCTCCTCTTTGCTTTTCACACTTAAATTCACATGTTCTAATTCTTTCTTCTTAGTTTCAAGTTCAGCTTTCATGGAATAAACTTGGTTTTCAAGTGTTAAGATTTTTTCTTCAGCTTCTTTAACCCTGTTGTCCTTTTCTTCTCCTAACTCTTGAAAATGTTGAAGTTTCTGAACCAATTCTTTGTGTTCAATATCCTTTTGTTGATTGTAATTTTTAAGAACTTCATTTAAGGACTCTATTTCAATAGTTTTCTGGGTAATATGGTCCTCTAATTCCATAACTCTTGCTGTTTGAGACTTTAACTCTGTTTCTAAATTAGACTCCTTTTTCTCCATCTTGCTCTTCTTGTCTTCCATTTCACCCTTTAAACAATCAAATCTTTTATTTTGCTGATCAAGGTCTTCCTTCAATAAATTTATCTGCTCATCCTTTTCATAAGCTTCCTTTGATTTTAACTCAAGCTGGATCTGCAATTCTTTAACAGTGTTTTGATGCTGTGTAAATCTTGACTGTGCTTTCTTCTTCCATTCTGAGAATTTATTGGACCAGTCATCTACCTGCTCAAGAGCAGAAATTTTCTCTTTACTCAGAGTGTCAACTTTCAAAGATAAATCTTGCACCTGATCCAGCAATTCACATTTTTCTTCATCATACTGCTTTCTTAGTGATGAAATGGCTGCTTCTTTTTCGGATAGGCTGATGCTATTTTGAAGCTGAACATTCAAATCAGTTAGTTGTTTACTAAGACTGCTAATCTCAACTTTTTTTTCTTTAAGCTCTTCTTTCAGCAATGTGACAGCATTGATGTTTTCAGATAACTCTTTCTTCAACTGTGTTATACAAGACTCCTTTTCAGAAGCAGCCTGTTGCTGATTGCCTCCTTCCTTCTGTAAGGCTTCTTTTTCTGTTACAAGACTTTCAATATCAGCCTTCATGCTCTTAATTTGATTTTCTTTTTCTTCTAACTGATGAGTAGCCTGTTGAAAAGAAATACTTAGTGTATTTTGCTCCTCTGTCAACTGTCTAAGTTGTGCTTCTAATTCAGAAACTGTGCAAGTTTTAATTAACAGTGCCTCCTTAACTTTAGTTGTACGGTGCTGACAATGAGAAATCCTAGAAAGAATGGCATTAGTTTTACTACTACTAATGTTGATTAGCTCATTTGTTTTAGCTTCTAATAAGGCTTCGGTTTTCTTACAGCAAATATCTAGCTGAATCGCTAGTTCCTCGGACAGTTTTTTAAATTCCAAGCTCTTGTCCTCTAGGCTTTTGTTACTTCTTTCATGTGAAGATTTCAAACTCTGGAATTCTTCATCTGTGGTTTTCAACTTGCTAGTCAACTCAGAAACCTTCCGCTTATCTTCTTCTGCCAGCATCTTCAGTTCAACTAGCTGCTCTTGAAGAAAAGTATTTTCCTTCAAAGACTTATTCAAGTCAACCTCCAGCTTTTCAAGATGAGCTTTCAGTTTAGTTTCATCTTGTGCAAGAGAATTCACATGGGCAGACTTCTGCTTTAACTGTTCCTGTAATTCATTTAATGTTGTATCCTGCTTAACACCTTCTTCCTTCAGCCATGTTATTTCCTTGTTCATCTCTTCTTTTTCACACCCAAATAGGAGGATCTTTTGTTTCAGTTCTGCTACCTCTTGTTCTTTTTCCTGTAATTGGATTTCATGTATTTCCTGAAGTTCTTCAGCTTGCTGATTAAGTTTCTTTTCCCAGATTGATATGACATCATTGAGTTCTCGTCGATGAACCTCAATAAGACTTTCTATTTGTTCTTTTTGGTTTGTTTCCAGTCTTGACACTGCATCACTGATTCCAGCTGAGTTAGCCTGTGCCATTTCCAGCATTTTGGCATTAAACTGTTTTTCTTTCTGACTAAGCTCTAGAGCAGTATTTTCAAGCTCTTTCTTAAGTTTGGCTTCCTGATCCAGTAATTTTTTCTTTAACGTTTCTTGCATCTCCTTTGCTTTCTGCTTAACCTTTTCCATCTTTTTTTCTTGGTTTTTAAATTTGGTTTCATATTCCTCATTCAAAATATGAATACTGTCCTCCTTGGCTGACAATTTCTGTGTGAGTATCTCAATTTCTTTCTTCTGTCCTTCTCTCATTTGTAAAATCATATTTTCCTTTTCCACCAAGATTTGCTTTGTCTGTTCCTGTTCTTTGTTACCATCTTCAAGTTTGGACTCATAGACTTGGGTTAAAGATTTTACTTTTTGCTCCATTTCACTATTTTGTTTTTCAAGTTGCTGCATTAAGTCCTGCACCTGGATTTTGTGAGCATCTAACTCAGTACAAACATCTTTGTTTTGTGCTTCAACTTCAGCAACCTGTTTGGTAAGAAGGATTCTTTCTGTTTCCAAATCCAACAACTTCTGCTGCAATTGGGCCAACTGTTCCTCATATGCTTTTGTCTGCTCATGTGTGGCACTCTGGTAAGACTGAAAAACGTCCAGCTTAGCAGATGCCTGCTGGAGTTCCCCTTCAGACCTTTTAATATCTGCCTCTAAATTTTCTACATGAGCCTGATGCTCTTTCAAATGCTTGTCCCTTTCCTTCAAGAGAAGCTCAAGTTGATTAATTTGATCTTTTAATGCCTTCTCAGTCCTCTGGATAGATACCTCGTGTTCTTTAATGATACTGTCAACTTGCTGCTGGTGATGATTTTTCTGTTCATCCATCTTGGCCTCTAATTCCTGCTTCATTTTATCTGTTTGATCTTTCAGAACAGAAAGTTCCTCTTCTAGTTTGTGACGGGCTTTTAATACTTCTGACAGTTCAGAAGATAATGATTCTAGTTCTGTTTGCTTCACATCAAGCTTTTCTAAAGTCTTTTCATTCATTTCTTCTATGTGGGCCTGGAAGATAATCTCTTTGTCTTTCAACAATGTTTCTTTTTCTTGTTCACACTTTTCCCTAAGTTTTTCCATTTCAGTCTGATATTGTTGCTTTAAGACTTGGAGTTTTTCAGTCCAAAGGGCATCCTGCTGATGCTTAAGGCTTTCCAATTCTGTCTTGTGTTTTTCAATCATGACTGTAATCTCCTTATTGTGCTTATTTTTTTCAGCTTCCAGATGGACAGCCAAATCTTTTGACTGATTTTTGTTTTCTTGTAAGCTTTTTTCCAAAGAACTTTCCAATTCAAGAATTCTCTGTTAATTAAAAACAGATGCATTTTTATTAAAGTACGTACTTGTCTACTAGCAATGATACACAGACATGATGTCTACCACCTACCTGAAGATGAAAATTATCATACCAAACACTAGAAAAGACAAAGAATCTATGCTCAATTACTAAAGGAATCATATAACAAAGAAAAGATTATGGCCAGGCACAGCCCAACAGTTTGGGAGGCCGAGGTGAGCAGATCACTTGAAGCCGGGAGTTTGAGACCCAGCCTGACCAACATGGCAAAGCCCTGTCTCTACCAAAACATACAAAAATTAGCCGGGCATGGTAGCATGCGGCTGTAGTCCCAGCTACTCGGGAGGCTGAGGTTGGGGAATCCCTTGAACCCAGGAGGCAGAGGCTGCAGTGAGCCGAGATCATGCCACTACACTCCAGCTTGGGCAACAAAGCCAGACTCTGTCTTGGAAAAAAAAAAAAAAAAGAAAAGAAAAGATTACATGTTTAACCCAACTCATACTTTCAGATTCTTTCTATTTACTTGGGGAACCTTTTCAGCTACCTACATTTTCAATAATACTTTAACTGGATAGTAAAAAGAAATAAACCATAAAATTGATAACAGTAACTTCTGGTAGGAAGATTGGGGTTTTTTCCAATTTTTAAGGCCTACATGGTATTTTATTATTCTCATAATTTTAGAAGAAAAAGAATGTATGATTTTTCCACCTTCAAAATTATCATTTGGAAGGTTCTTTCTTTTTTCAAAAAGAAGGAACTTACATGAATTTTAACAAAGATTACTATTATCTCATGAAAATGTAATTTTGACTCTGAAGGAGTTAAATAAGGCAGAGCCACAGAATGTCAGAGCTGGAAAGGTCCTAGGATCCTAAGGAATTACTGAATCTAATCTCTTCATGTGACAGGTGACGAAATTAAAGTACAATTAATTTAAAAATCTAACAAGTGGAAGATCTAGGCCTCCTAAGTGTCCATTTCACCCACCATGGAACCTTTTGTAAGTGTTAGTGATGGAAAAATTAAGCATGGTTTAGAACTATAAGTAAGAAGTATGACTGTTTTACTATCTAAATCAGAGCAAAAAAGCTAACAAGTCTAAATATCAGTTAGTTTTCAAAACAGGTTGTACATTTCAAATACTGCTAAGGAAAGGGTCAGACAGGGCCTTTAAAAAAACGTACACTCTGGGACATACACACAAATATGTTCATTACAGGACTATGTTTAGTATGGAAAAACTGGGGAAACCAAATGCAAAAGCAACACACTAGTGTAATTAAACTGTGATATAAGCAGAGGCTGGATTACGTTCAGGACATGGCATAAGATAAACCTGGACAAGCAGAAAGGTGCCAGGGCAAGTATTGCCTACAAAATGAGCCCACTTCCTAGACATCAAGGGTGAGTATGCAATGGAGATGCTGCAGGGTCAGTGAAAAGCAGCAGACTGAGTGGCTGACAGAAATACAGCCAGCTAAAGGCAGAACCAGGAGCACCATGTAATAAACACAGAGCCTAAAGCCAAATCCACTCCCATGCATAGCTCACACTATCTAAAAATGAAGGGCATGTATACATAAATCTAATCCAGTAATCTTCGAAACTTTATACTGACTAGAGACAACAAATTTTCATATGCAAATAATTTCACAACTCCAGAATCTGAATATTATTAAAACTTACAGTTCTGTAAGTCTCTGCTTCTTGCTGAAGGTCCCGAAGTTTATTTTCACTTTCTGTGAGGATTGCTTTTTTCTGCAACTCTAACTCTTCTAGGGCCAAAGATTCTTGCTGTTCTTTTTCTTGGCTGATCTTCAGATATTCTGATTGACTCTTTTCCTGTGCCAAAAATAATTAATACCACCTTAAACGCACATAAATCTTCAGCATTTGCAAAGTACTTCCCCAGGAATCATTCATTTCTTTTGATCTGCACCCAGCCCTGTTGGATAGGTAACGTCATCATCTCTCTCCTCCCATGCTCTAGTCTGCAGAAACAACGCACTACGGCTTTTCCAGTGGGGTAATTGCCACAATTACTACTGATATGAAAAATTTTGTTCCAATAACCCCACTATGTCTGCTATTTTTCCACTACTTAACTGTTTTACAAAACACTGCTGAATGTGAAAGGTCATACAATTGCTACTACCTCATCTCTACACTCCAGAGTTTGATATTTCTACTCTAAGTCTAGAAACCAGATTTTAAGTTTATACAGTTTGTGAGAATATCTCATTTAGAAAGAGACCCCACATGGAAAATCAAACTGAAATCAGAAGATTACTTGTTAATATATGGGGAAGATCAAGACAATATCTATGAAACAAAGCTACATTGGCTCTACCACCCCATCAATCCTGAAAAGCTTCTCTGATTGTCCTTTCATGTATCAATATTCAATTTGAAGTGTTTAGTGTTTTAAGAAGAGAAGCTCTAGACAGTACTTCTAACAGTCAATTAACATATTAAATGTTAATTTCTTAATTGAACTCCAATTAAGACAAGTGTACTTATCCATACCTATTGCTTAGAGCAGATATTGCCAACTGCAATACTTTCAGTTCACTATACTCCAGTGCACTACTTAAATTAAGGAAAGATTTTGTACCATGTTATGAGTAGGTTGATAAGAAAATACTAGTTTCCATAGCATTAATTTTAAAATATCCATTTAAATATACTATATTATTTAATGTAAACTATATTTTAAATATATCTCTATATGCCCATAAAGGAGGAAATTTTAATAGTCCACTGAATTAAGAAAAGGGCAGGCACAGGTACCCACGCATGTGTATATGAAGGCTAGCTCAGTGTCCCCAAAGGTCAGTTACCCCAGCATGAAAACTCAGAGTAGGTCCTTATGACAGGCATTTTTAGCACTATTTATTTCCCACTTTGTTCCTTAACTTTCTTGCCCCTATTTTTAATTTATGTTGTACTGTTACAGTTTAAGAATTCTTGTAAAATGCTTTAATTCTTTTCTGGATCAACAAAGAAAACAAATATGTGCCCATATATGTGTAAATTTCATGACCACAGACACCCAATCATACTGTAAATCCATGTGCCCCCACAGAGCTGGGTAGAGAACTTGTTAACTCATTTCAAGAATCACTGCTGCTAGAAATTATCGGGGCCCCAGATGCAACTAAGAGTGAAAACAACAATACATGTAAGAAAGAAGATTAAAATCTAAAATACTATTTATTATCCTTTTACACGGAAAGCATTTTTGAGTTACACATATTATCTTACGGATAATAATTTCATACAAAAACAAATTACATTTTTGTCACTAACACTTTTTTATGGCAACTTATATAAAAGGCTTTCATAAGTGAAGAAAAATATTTTTTGTTTTAAACTTTCAAATTATGCTATTTTAAAAAATCTTTCAACAAAAATCTCAATCTGCTTTCTGGTTGTTTTTGTTAGTTCAGGAAGTTTTTTAATTTAACTCTTTTTTAAGCCATCGTATGAACTGAAAATTAGTACTGAAATTATTCCACTTAAAATAAAAATTACTTGGCCATTTTTATTTCTTCTTCTGTAAAATGCAAGTCAGCCAAAATTTTCTCAGCCTTGAGCTCTGGGTACACTCAGTCTGATGAGATTTTCGACATTCTTCTTGAATTATGCACTCTCTTCTTGAATTATGCAGTCACTGCTTCAATTAATCTATCTTTTCCTTTTTTTGTCCCTAATCATAGCCTACTGCCAGGTGGGAGGGATGGATAAACAAACTGCTTAATGAAAGTGTGTTGGTTATACTGAACATCGACAATGAAAGAGAAATATAAATATTGAAAGAAATTGTTAAAATTTTTTAAATGTTTTAAAAAGAAAGTGTGGCCAAGCGCGGTGGCTTACGCCTGTAATCCCAACACTTTGGGAGGCCAATGTGGGTGGATCACTTGAGGTCAGGAGTTCAAGACCAGCCTGGCCAACATGGTGAAACCCCATCTCTACTAAAAATACAAAAATAAAAAAATAAAAATTAGCCGAGCTTGGTGGTGTGCACCTGTAGTCCCAGCTACTTGGGAAGCTGAGGCAGGGGAATCACTTGAACCACGGAGATGGAGATTATGGAGGTTACAGCAAGCCAAGATCTCACCACTGCACTCTAGCCTAGGCAACAGAGCGAGACTCTATCTCATAAAAAAAAGAAAGTGTGTTAGATCAGTAAATTTAATTTTCACACAATACCAAGCTAATAAGCTCTGACAGCTTGCCTACTCTCTATCCTCTCTTTATACCCAAATGTCAAGACTGCCAGTAGTCTGACTTCCAACTGGAATGCAACAGTGAGAGGATGATAACTTTGTAACTCTGAGAAGTATACCTATAGCAGAAAAAAAAAAAGGCACTTACAAGAGCTACTTTCATTTGCTCCTGAAATTCCCTTTCTCGGGTCTGAAGCTTCTTGGTCAGTTCCTGCTCTTTTCTGGCCAGCTCCTTTTCATGAAGCTTCTGTAGCTTAGCAATTTGTTCTTCTGAGGATTTCTGAAAATGAGCCAAATAGATAATATAAGGACACCCAGAATAAAATATGTAACTCCACAACTAAATAGTACTATTATAATTTACTCAAACTAATAAGTTTTTAAGAAGAAAAAATCACATTCCTAAGAGAAAACACATTTCCTGCATAGATCAAAGTCATCAAAGCCATGATAGTTAAAAGAATAACCAGTAGTTTTCTTCTTATTTTAAGACAAGTGCTGCTACTGCTACAATAGACTCCATTTCCACATCTTGCAGGGATGTTCCCTACAAGTCAGGATAGGGGAGCACAGCTGGGGAATAAGGATGCTCTCAGAGAGGGCACTACACTGGTGAAGGTGCGCCCTGGCTGCACCAATCAAATTATGGCCAGCTTTCCAGGCATGTACTATTTATTAAAAGGTACAGGCCTTGTTCTTTTTTTGGATAGGAAACCTCAATCTCATAAAAATGTCAAATCTCATTACATAAATCTAAAAAGTTAATATATATTTTTAAAAAAAACAGAATGGGGGAGCCCACTGGACAAAATAAACATGCAAGAATAACCAACACTATTTCAAAAAATAAGAGTAATAATAAGAAGCTACCAAATAGCATATTATAAAATTAGAGTAAACAGCTGCACATGGTCAGACAAAGCAATAGAACAGCACAGAGAATGCAGAAAGAAAAACTCACATTTAATACTTTAATAATTTAGTGTGTATTAAAGATAATATGGGTGGGGCATGGTGGCTTATGCCTGTAATCCCAGCACTTTGGGAGGCCAAGGCAGGAGGATTGCTTGAGCCCAGGAGTTCAAGACCGGCCTGGACAAAACAGGCAGACCCCGTCTCTACAAAAAAAAGATAATATGGCATATCAGAAGGAGAAATGTGGATTACTAAATAAATGATTTGGAGACCATTTGGTAGCCATCTGGGAAAAATTTAAGTTGAATCCTTACCTCACTCCTTACACTAAATAAGTTTCAGTTGGATCAAAGATGTTAACAGTAAAAAAAATGAAACCATAAAAGTGCCAGAAGAAAAAATCAAATTTTTAAAAACTGATCTCAGGACTGAACATGTGTTTTTAAATTAAAAAAAAAAAAAAATCCACATAGCATTTAAAGAAAAGCCTTATAAATTCAACTACAAGGAAAAAAAAATTTTCTGCGAAAACAAGTTGTAAATAAAGTCAACAAATAACAAACTGAGAAAATTATTTGGCTAAAAGGACGTATGTGCAAAGGGCTAATTCTCACTATAAACAAAGAGCTTCTATAAATCCATAAAAGACCAACAGCCCAATAGAAAAGTGAGTCAAGGATTTGGCCAAATAAATAGAAAAAAATATTTATCATACTGCTAAGAGTTATATATATTAGAATAATTTTTTTTAACATAAACTTGGAAAGATAAAGTTAGATAATGCTATCTTTATGGGGGGGAAACATATTCTAATACATTGCTTGTCAGGGTATAAATTGTCTTCCACAGACCTCACAGCAACTAGGCAACAATTAAAAATACATGTAATCTTTGCTTGAGTTAATATTCCACTTCTAGGCATCTACCCTAAATAAATACAAATGTGAACAAGTATGGATAAGAATATTCACAGGCCAGGCACAGTGGCTCACGCCTGTAATCCCAACAATTTGGGAGGCCAAGGCAGGTGGATCACCCGAGATCAGGAGTTCAAGACCAGCCTGGCCAACATGGAGAAACCCCATCTCTACTAAAAATACAAAAATTAGCCAGGCGTGATGGCACACGCCTGTAATCCCAGCTACTCAGGAGGCTGAGGCAGGAGAATCGCTTGAACGTGGGAGGCGGAGGATGCAGTGAACTGAGATCACACCATTGCACTCCAGCCTGGTGACAGAGGAAGACTCTGTCTCAAAAAAAAAAAAAAAAAAGAAAAAAAATTCATAACTTGCAATAGCAAAAACTGAAAACAATCTAAATATCTATCAATAGGAAACTGATTAAATTACAGGACATTCATACAATAGAATCTTGAGCAGCCTTTAAAATAAATGGGGTATCACTATGAATTATCAACTACCAATGGCTAAGGAACAATCTCCTAGAAAGATTATTAAGTGGAAAAGCAAAATATAGAACATTCTATATAACATGCTGTCTTTTGTGTTTAAAAAAAGAAAAAACTAAATTTTTAAAAACGATGTCAGGATTGTCCATGTGGTTTTTAAGTTAAAAAAAAAAATCCAGATACCATTTAAAGGAAAGCCTAATAAATCCATCTATAAGGAAAAGAAAAAAAAATCAGAGAAGAGAAATTATATACACAGGCTATCTCTGGGAAATATACTCAAAAAGGAAAACAGCACTTTTCTTTGGGAAAACGGGAATCTTTTCACTACATACTTCATATCTTCTGATTTTTATACCATATGTCTATATTATTACCTTTCAAAATAATACATTATTTTTAAGTTGTTGGAGTCCATGATAACACTACTTATCACATCATATGACTATTTTAAAACTTAAAATATAGTCAGGCAGTTATAGTTAAGGTCTTATATATCCAATAATTGGCCACAAATAATTTCTGCTTTGCAAATTACCTATAGTTCAGCAGGAAGAATAAAATGAAAGAAATATAATTTGCCCCCCTCAATGCCTGTTATGCACTCATAAGTAAAAGCACAGAAACCTTACCATGAGTTATAGAAATGCATACTGAAACTCTGAAATCCAAGCCTCATCTATTCAGATCTATAATTTATCTTAAGCCATTTTAGTGGCCATTATCAAATATCAAGAATATAAATGGGGAGTCAGTAAAGAAATAGGATAAAATGAGCAAAGTGGCAAGAAAGGCAAACATGACAGGAGGAAAAACAAGCAAAAAAAAAAAAGCAGAAAAAAATGGGTGAGGAAGGAAGCTGGGAGCAGGGAGGGGCCATGATGATGACATGTTCATATTTCTGAAAAATTGAAAATCTATGGGATTTTAAAAATTCATTAATTTCTAAGAGATCTTTCCAAAAAGCTAACTTTTAAAGTGAGGTCTATCTATATTAAGAGTAATCAGAACATTAAGTAACAATGATCCTTTAAAACATTTAAACAATCTAGCCCCTCAGTCACTTACTCCCTCATTCCCTCAACACACATTAGGCAAGTACCTTCTTGGCCAAGTTCTTTGGAGGATATGCTACTGAAGCAGCTAAGTAGCCTATCTTCAAGGTGCCTAAGAGTCGGGGAGCCACAGAACAGTTAAGGCACATCTCAGTTTATAACATAGTCCACTGGAGAGAAAGCAAAGCTTAAAAGGTTCCAAAGAATTACCTAAGTATTAAATGCATTTATCTATCAAAAATTTTACAACCTGAATATCAGAAAACAGTCAATGTCTAAAATACAAACAAACTCTTCTTTACAGTCAAAGAGTGTAAGGAAAAATACACTTAAATTTCAAATTTGTTGTAGCCCATTTCATTACAGAATTATTCTTACTTTCATTACATCAACAACCTCCTGTTTCACCCGACTTAATTCCTGTTGAAGACTGATGCGTTCCTCCTCACTTGTTTTTTCAATAGTTTTTATTTGTTCATCCATTTCTGCCTTCAGTTTTCTCCGTGCTTCCTCTGTTTTTTGGGCTGTACTCAAAGCTTTTTCAAGTTCCTCAAAAGCTATAATGAAAACAGCAGAAAACAAGTATCTCAAGAAATATTATCATTAAGCTAAAGTGTTTTACATTCAATTTTTGAGAACTAAGAGCAGCAGTAGCAGGATAGGTTAAAAAACTCATCATTGTTCTAAGCCAAGAGATACTGGAGTTGTTGAACAAAGCCACAAGAAACGTTCGGTCACCAAAACCAATTTGTCACTGAGTTCTGGATTAGGATATTAAGACTTGTTTATATGAGCCTAAGCTTAGAAGTTTGGAAAAAATAAATTACTGAAGGCTCTCCATTCTCTACCAGTTTCCTTATGGATAGTACATTTAAAGAAATGAAGATATGTCCCTATTTTTGTACTGTATAATTTCAATTGTTTTTCGTTTGTTCTAAAGTTCTTATCATCAATAATTACGTAATACTATTATATACTCACTATGACACTTTTAAGAATGGAAAAACTATTCTTAGGCATATTTTATTTTTAAAAACTTCTTAACTATATAATAAAAGAGCAGAGATTTTTGTTTCTTTTTTAAACATTTACTGGCTGAATATTTTGAAATGAAACTTACTATTTGTGTAAGTTTCAAACCAGAGTTGTTTCCAGGTGACTGGAAAGAAATCTTTACCTGATTCAACAGTATTATAGAAAGGCACTACCACAGCAGGGAGTTTTTGGGTAAGATAAGGAAGAATTCAGGCTCTGCAAAAATAATCATCTTGGCTAGAGTAGTAAGGTTTTTTTCGTGTCTGTGTGTGTGTGTGTTTGAGACGGAGTCTTGCTCTGTCACCCAGGCTGGAGTGCAGTGGTGCGATCTCAGCTCACTGCAACCTCTGCCTCGCGGGTTCAAGCAATACTCCTGCCTCAGCCTCCCAAGTAGCTGGGACCACAGGCATGCACTACCATGCCTGGCTAATTTTTGTATTTTTAGTAGAGATGGGGTTTCACCATATTGTTCAGGCTGGTCTCAAACTCCTGACCTCAAGTGATCCACCCACCTTGTCCTCCCAAAGTGCTGGAATTACAGGCATGAGACACTGCATCTGGCCAGGTCTTTAAGGAAGCCAAACAGCTCAACATTATCAAACAAAATCAGATAGGACGGGTGCAACAGGTGTGTAACTTGGCACCAAAAATACATACGTGTGACCCAGCACATTGGCTCATACCTGTAATCCCAGCACTTTTGGAGGCTGAGGTAGGTGAATTACCTGAGGTCAGGAGTTCAAGACCAGCCTGGCCAACATGGTGAAACCCCATCTCTACTAAAAATTAGCCTGGTGTGGTAGCACACGCCTGTAATCCCAGCTACTTGGAAGTCTGAGGCAGTAGAATCACTTGAGTCTGGGAGACAGAGGCTGCAGCAAGCTAAGATGGTGCCACTGCACTCCAGCCTGGCCGACAGAGCAAGACTTTTGTCTCAAAAAAAAAAAAAAAAAAAAGAATGTGTTTACGTGTATTTGTGTATACAGATGGTCCCTGACTTATGATGGTCTTAGATTTGTCAACTTCACAATGGTGCAAAAGCAATACTCATTCAGTACACTCCTCCACTTAATAATAAAGTTATGTCTGGATAAGCCCTTCACAAGTTGATATTGGTATTTTCAACTTGCAATGAATTTATCAAATTCTAAACCCATCATAAGTCAAGGAGGATCTGTATATGCCTGTGTATACGTGTACATATATGTGGGTTGTATATGTATGTATGCATGCACACACACACATGCATTATTTGCATAATGATACCCTAGGAAAATCCTACTGCTACTGTCATCCTAGATTATTTCCTTTAGTCCTCACAGTAGTCTCCAGCCTTCCCTCTACCATTGAGATAGACTATAAACAAAACTCAGTTTTCAAGATGGGTGTGTAATCCTACCAAGAAACGTATGTCCCAGGGAGACAGTTGTTCACCGACATATATAATATTTTCACTTCCAGTGGTATAAGAAATGTGGGAACTTCAACCTATGGCAGCTCAGAAAAAAAGCCTTTCATTAACAATTTGGTTTAACACAGTGGTTTGGGCACAGGAATTGCAAACCTGAAGACAAACATCTATTCTAAAGCATTTTATTAAAGGCAAATTGCCAAGAGAAGGGTGAATTCTGGTAACAACAGGGAAATGCAACTTAGTTTGCTCAATCGTTTAAAAAATAATTTATCTGGCAACCATATATCTTTTTTTTTTTCTTTTGAGACGGAGTCTCGTTCTATTACCCAAGCTAGAGTGCAGTGGTGCGATCTCCGCTCCCTGCAACCTCCGCCTCCCAGGTTCAAGCGATTATCCTGCCTCGGCCTCCAGAGTAGCTGGGACTACAGGTGCCCGCCACCAGACCCGGCTAATTTCTGTATTTTTAGTAGAGACAGGGTTTCACCATATTGGCCAAGCTGGTCTCAAACTCCTGACCTCGTGATCCGTCACGCTGGCCTCCCAAAGTGATTATCTTTTATATGAAAAGCAAATCTATCCAATTTATTTTATATGCCCAAAGTATAAAACTGATACTCAAATAAGGTCTAAATTTCAAAGGAATATTAATTAGCTGAAATCATTTATAAAGATTCCTATTGCCAGATGCAGTGGGGGGCTCATGCCTATAATTCTAGCACTTTGGGAGGCCAAGGTGGGAGGATTGCCTGAGCCCAGGAGTTCAAGACCAGCCTAGGCAACACAGTGAAATCCCATCTCTACAAAAAAATTAAAAATTAGCCAGGAGCCATGGCTTGTACCTGTAGTCTGAGCTACTCTGAGCAGCTGAGGTGGGAGGATCACTTAAGTCTGGAAGGTCAAGGCTTCAGTGAGCAGTGATTGTGCCACTGCACTCCAGCCTAGGTGACAAAGTGAGACCCTGTCTCTCAAAAAAAAAAAAAAAGATTCCTATTCTAACTTTACTGGCATTTGCCTGCAAACCCCAAGATGATAATCCTTAGATACAAATATGTTGGAAACAAAAATGGTGTCTTTGTTTTACATATTCTTTTACTATAAATTCTAACGTTAAGCATACAGAAAATACGGAAATAATGAACGCTTACTACTAACAAGAAATTAGTTCCCTCACTTAAAAAAATCAGTCAAGTAAAGTGACTAATTATGGGAAAGATTCTGAAACAAAGTGCTTACTGCCTAATTAGTTTGTGTTGAAGGTTTAAACGCTGGAGGAATGAAAAAAGGTTATGACAATGTCTTTTAATGCTTAGATGTCATCAGCCCCTTTTCATTATTATCCAGCATATAAAATTGCATCTCAGCATTTCTGAGTAATTCACAGAAATATCTTCAATCAGGCTCTGGAGAAACTGAAGACAGTTTTGATATCCTTTCAGCAAAATAAGAGTTTAAATGAAAACCTTTTGTCAATTAAGTAAAATAAAACAAAACTATGTAGTCAATACTAGTGAATTTTCTGTTTTCATTTTTTAAATTCCAGAATCCAGCACAGTATAAAAAAATAAATGTAATGTTCTCACCTTTCCAAACAACAAAAAATCCATGCCACAAGTTCCTGTTTAGATATAATTTTCTGCTAATTAAGTTTTCTAATCTAGTCAGTAAATTTCAGGATATTCTTCTATATACAGTCGAATTTTAGTGTTTAATCCACTAAAAGTTTGTCCAAGTCAACTTATTATCCATCATACAACGATGAAAGTAGGATGGATTTGGTTTCACAGTTCTTTTCATCTAAATTTAACCCTCTCTCCCACTTTCCAGTACCATGTCAGGGAACCAAATAATTTCACACCTAGAAAGAAACCATTGAAATCTTTCATTGACATATGGTAACTGAAGCATCCAAATTTTCCTTCAGATGTTAAATCAACTTGAATATATAAGCCTGATGATAGAACTTTAAAATTGGCTTTAAGCAACGATCCATACCTTGCCATATTTTTAAAAACTAAGAATGCTGACATGGATCGAGCTCCATTGGGCAATAATGTTTCTTACTAAAGCAGAATTTCTGAGCCAATCAATTACTAATGGCTTTTAACTCTCAACAAAATGCAGTATGTTATACTTCTTTCTGACACAAAACTCACTGCTTTCCGCCTCCCCATCGTGCTTTAAGGAAATGTTAAGTGGCCAAAAACAGCGGTGGGGAAAGGCATTTATATTTTATATATATATATAATATCCAAACACAGAAAACATATTTCAAACCCATTATGGATTCTACACTGTATCACAAATGAAGCCACTTCCTCACAGGAAATCTGCCTCCAACACTGAGTCTCATCACTATGTTTAAAGAGGATATACTGAGAGTTTACTTACTATCCAGAAACATCTCACCTGACCTTGTAACCCCTAGAAATGGTGCCCACAGCCTACTAATATTCTAAAAGTGAATTCCCTACCCTTTCCAAAGTGAAACTAGGATTTTAATGTAAGTACTAAAAAAGTATGTTCAAAATGTCTAGACAATTTATCTTTCAAATTCCCAACAAAAGATAAGTTAGTGGGGAGAAATAAAGCGTGCATCAGTCACAGCTGACAAGTCTTCTGCCAACATGCAAGAGTGCATGGGAAAACCACAGTCACGGCACACATCAATAGGAAGGCTAAGCACGAACTGCCGCAGAATGTTGCAAGAACACACTGTGTTCTTCCAAAGCAAAATTCAATGTATCTCAGGCAATTTTTATTTAAAAAAAAAAAAAAAACACACACACACACTTTAAAAATACTTTTAGGTCAATCTTTAATGAACTGTAAGTATGATCCTCTGTCAGTTAAGTAAAATGCAGGGCAGACCCTTTATTGCTAGCTCCTCACTTTCCAGTTCAGATGAGGTTCACTCACATCCATGGGAATTATAAAAATAGACAAATGCTCTCTATAAGGGTTAAATGAGAAAGGTTGACAATCTGTAGCTCAATAATCCAACCATTCAGTCATCAAATACATACTTAGCAGCTGTTTACCAACTGCCAAGCATATGCTAGGTATTAAGTGACAAAGAAAATATTTCACAAAAAGATAGCTGAAGTAGTAAGAAAAGGGAATAAAATAACTAATCCTTAGATACAGCTAGGAAGAATGTGGCATTGTTTTTGCTACTCCAGCACTTCTTAGGATACTCCTCATCCTGAGCATCCTAATCAATTATAATAAGAAATGCCAGAATTCTGAGGTTTCATGCAGCATTACTATTTTGTTACACTGCCCCAGAGAACGCTTCACTATATGGTTAACAAGACCCACTTCTACTCCCAGTGTAGGAAATAAACAAAAATGCAGAAGTGTGAAAAGGCTGTTAACCTCTAGATTAACTGATGATCCTAACAAGCTGGTTAATGACATGAAGAATGAGTAAGTAAGCCAATGCCTGTCTTTATCCCAGCAAAAACAAACAAACAAAATGAGTGAATGAAATGCACTACAAAATGAATGAAATGCAAATTAACAGAAAAAGCAACAAAAAGAATTTTATCAGAATTCCCACTGAATCATCAAGCCTCTTTGGCAAATAAAATCAAAGTCTACAGCAGCAGTTCTCAATATGTGGTCCAAAGATCCTGGGGTCTTGAGACCCTTTCAGAGGATCTGTGAGATTCTCCCTTTTCCAAATATGTGTCTATGTAAGAGTAGATTTTCTTCCCATATTTCAACCAAAATAATACATCACAACGGATTAAATGCAGAAACAGGCATGAAAATCCAGCTGCATTTTATTAAGCCAAGCAATGAGATAACAAAAATGTAAAACAAGGCCATTCTTCACACTAAACCTTATTTTGGAAAATATAGGTAGAATGAAAAAGTATTTATGCTGACATGTAATGGATTTATAACTGGTTTTTTGTTTGTTTGTTTTTTGTTGTTGTTGTGTGTTTGTTTTGAGACAAGAGTCTCGCTCTGTCAGCCAGGCTGGAGTGCAATGGCACAATCTTGGCTCACTGCAACCTCCGCCTCTCAGGCTCAAGCAATTCTCCTGCCTCAGCCTCCAGAGTAGCTGGGATTACAGGCGTGTGCCACCATGCCCAGCTAATTTTTGTATTTTCAGTAGAGACGGGGTTCACCATGTTGGCCAGCCTGGTCTCAAACTCCTGACCTCAGGTAATCCGCCCGCCTCGGCCTCCCAAAGTGCTGGGATTACAGGCATGAGCCATCACGCCCGGCCTATAATTGTTATTTTTATTTTTGAAACAGAGTCTCGCTCTGTCGCCCAGGCTGGAGTGCAGTGGCGTGATCTTGGCTCACTGCAACCTCCACCTCCCAGGTTCAAGCAATTCTCCTGCCTCAACTTCCCGAGTAGCTGGGACTACAAGCATGCGCCACCATATCCAGCTAATTTTTGTATTTTTAGTAGAGACAGGGTTTCACCATGTTGGCCAGGCTATTCTCAAACCCCTGGCCCTCAAGTGATCCACCCACCTCGGCCTCCCAAAGTACTGGGATTACAGGCATGAGCCACCACACCCGGCCTATAATTGTTATTTTAAAAATGAATTAAACAAATATTGTTAAAATTTTTACTTTTAGCCAGGCGCAGTGGCTCACGCCTGAAATCCCAGCACTTTGGGAGGCCGAGGCGGGCAGATCACGAGGTCAGAGTTTGAGACCATCCTGGCTAACACAGTGAAACTCCGTCTCTACTAAAAATACAAAAAATTAGCTGGGCGTGGTGGCACACGCCTGTAGTCCCAGATACTTGGCAGGCTGAGGCAGGAGAATTGCTTGAACCCAGGAGGCGGAGGTTGCAGTGAGCCGAGATCACACCACTGCACTCCAGCCTGGGCGACAGAGTGAGACTCTGTCTCAAAAAAAAAAAAAATTTACTTTTAATTATTAATACAGTAAATATCAATACATATAACCCACATAAATAAAGCTCTTTGGAATCACCAATAAGTTTTAAGAGTGTTAAGAGGTCCCTGAGATCAAAAAGTCTGAAAGCTACTAGTCTAGAGCTTACATAAATGAAAATAAAATACTACCACCCGGTGGCATAAATTAGATAGTGCAATGCTTATCTATAAATTATGGCCTTCACAGAGATTTAATAAATATCACTTTTGCAATGGAAAACTACACTTTAAGCCATACTACAAAATATATAACAAGATTCATTCTATAAACTGACTATGCTTTGACTTTCAAAAAATTTACCAATTTATCCGAATTTTCTTTTTCTTTTTGTTCGTTTTTTTTTTTTGAGACAGAGTTTCGTTCTTGTCGCCCAGGCTGGAGTGCAACGGCAGGATCTCGGCTCACTGCAACCTCTGCCTCCCAGGTTCAAGTGATTCTCCTGCCTCAGCCTCCAGAGTAGCTGGGATTACAGGCACACGCCACCATGCCCGGCTAATTTTTATATTTTTAGTAGAGATGGGGTTTACCATGTTGGCCAGGCTGGTCTTGAACTCCTGACCTCAGGTAATCCACCCACCTCAGTCTCCCAAAGTGCTAGGATTTCGGGCGTGAGCCACGGCGCCCAGCCCCAAATTTTCATGTACACTTTACATACATATTTATCTATCAAATACCTTGAAAACATCAGGCTAATGTTGAAAAATATTAAGCTAAAGCTAAGTACATTGATTAAATTAGAAATATAGTCCCGCACCAAAGAAACGTGTTTTTAAATTACTGATGGTTTCAAGTAATAGTGACATTGTTGGAGACCTAAATAATTGCATTTTAAAAGCCACTTAAAATAAATTTTTCCAGCAGTTATTCATTTAGTGCCAAAATACGTACATATTATTTATCTAACATGGCATACTTAAAATCTACTTTCATTCATACTTTTTTTTTTTTTGCCTGAGAAACATGGAATTTTCTTTGTAAAGCTTATTCTAAGTACCCATGATAAGAAAAAAAATAGCCCTTACCCCAGTCCTGTTCATACAAGGCTTGGGAAAGGCACCATGATTCACTTATTGGCATGTGTGGATGCACAAAAATAAGATGTTTTGTGAGACTTAAGACTCCAAGAAAATTTTGTTACATCAATTATCAGCAACTAACAAAGCAGTTAAATACACATGTGATTTTGGTTTGTTATATAAAAATGCATAAATCTTACACATTATTTAAACAGATAAACTATTTTAAAGGGTCCTTCAAACATCAAATAAATATGTTCTAATGAATTTCTTTTGGTGTATCAGACCTATACTATACAAATGAATAAAAAACATATTTCCTGCACAAACACAACATGACAATAAAAAAGCAAAGAATGTTATGAGTTAGTCCAAGTTTTTAAATGCCACCAATCATATAAAACAAGTAACTTCAGCAAAGACAAGGTACATGAAAGGGAAACAGGGTTTACAAAAGTTACTATACTCTAGAAACTTCCCTAATCTAAGCAAAATACTTTATTCATGTTGCATAATTGTAGGAAAAAACATTTTAATGGGAGGGAGGATTAACATTGTGGCATGGGTTACTTTTTTAATGGCTATATATATTTAAATCACTTAAAAGTAGCTAACAAAAAAGACTAAAAGTCTATGGTTAAGAATTTATCCTAAGATAAAATTCAAAGATCTAATAAGCTATATCTCAAAATTGTCACAATAGTATAACAAAAATATATAATAATCTAGATGATAAACAATAAGGAAATGATAACCAAGTAAATGATGTACATGCACTTTGACACAGCCATTAAAATATGTTAACTTTAGCAACACGTAAAAGTGTCAATAACATAATGCTAAATGGGGGAGAAGAACATACAAAATTGAATGTGCCGTATTATTACAATAATAAAAAAAAATTAGAGAAAACACTAAATGGAAATTTACTAAAACAACAGTGATGTGATTTTCTCTATTTTCCAATTTTTTGGTAATACACTGCATTAATAATTAGCTACCCCTATCTCCTATCCTGATACACACACACACACACACACACACACACACACACAGAGAGAGAGAGAGAGAACAGCCAAGAACTAGTGTGAACTTCAGTAGCATTAACATTCTACACTGGTGCTACACTGAGGATATAATTTCCTGGAGAGTTAAAATACAGCATTATGTACTTAAGCTGAATCACCAAACTTTCCCAAGTTTAAAATCTGGTTAATAGAAGATATGACCATCTGTTCTTAAGTAACAACTAGAAAGAAACACTATCAACAATTATAGAAGCGCTTATAACCAATCAACTTATTTTTTGTTTTCTTTATCCACTAAAATACATATTTTTAACAAAACAAGAATGCTATGCTCTCATACGTCAAAAACTATGCCTAACATTTCTACTAGAGAGGAGACTATTTAAGAACTACAGGTTGATACACCATCCTGAAATCGGTACACCACTGTATTCACAGTCTCAGTATTTTATAATAGAATTATTCTTTTTATGCCAGCATGCAAAAACAGAAAAATAAAATAAAGAAAACAAACAATCATTCTGCTTAAAATCAAAGACATTCAGATTTCCTCTGTCCTCCAACATATGAAAGGCACCACAATTCATCTAGAAAAAAATATGAGGAGCAGCTTAAGAGACTGTTTCCCAAGAAAAGTAGTGGGGAACGTTCTTGAGCTGATTTTGACATCCAGAATAAGTGAGCCAAAGGAATTAGTGATTTGTCTACTAATATTCACATCAAGAATTACCAGCAATATCAGAATTAAATTTCTTCACAGTTGAAAATGCATTTGGAGAGTTTATTTTCTAGATAAGAGTTTTATGTAGACATATCTACTTCTAAAATCCTAATAGCAAGCTGTAATGATGTTAATGTTTCCTTCACATGGCCAGTTCTTATATTTAGCCTTTGAATTTTAAATCTAACAAAGAATAAAACAAATATTTAATAGAGCAGTTGAATTTTCCAATAGCCAGACTATTTATAGAAATCCTACTTCCTTTACATTGACCTTTTCTTATGTTTAGTACTTAATTGGAAGTTTTCTTTCAATTGGCATATGCCTTTACATTTGAACTAAGAATCACTTCCTACTTGAACAGTTCTGTTTAGACTCAACTAAGACTATTAAATGAAATACAGTTTGTGTGCAAAACTAGCTTTCATTATAGATGTAAAAGGCATTATCTTCAATGTAGAGCCAGTTTGTTACAACTTTGCATCATAGCCCTCAATTATTATGACTACAAATATAATTTTTAAGAAATCTATAAAAGCACTTACAACTTTGTTATCTAAAGACTTTCCAAAATAAATGTATCCATTAATAATTTAAATCTGGCAGGGCGCAGTGGCTCACGCCTGTCATCCCAGCACTTTGAAAGGCCAAGGAGGGTGGATTACCTGAGGTTGGGAGTTCGAGACCAGCCTGGCCAACACAGTGAAACCCGGTCTCTATTAAAAATACAAAAATTAGCCAAGTGTGGTGGCACACATCTGTAAACCCAGCTACTCAGGAGCCTGAGGCACGAGAATCACTTGGACCCAGGAGGCGGAGGTTGCAGTGAGCCGAGATTGTGCCCAAAAAAAAGTAATAATAATTTAAATCTTATTTCTTTTAGTATTTATTTTTTATTTTTGACAGTATTAATAGAAAAAATTTTAAACCTTTACGCTATCAAATATTTATAAAAATATGGTTTATGAAAATCACACTGAAAGACAAAATATATCTGTGTTTTGGAGATGCAAGCAAGGGAAGGAAAGCTGTTCTACTAAAGGTTTAACTGGAACATATACCTGAAAATTTTATCCGCATGTGAATGAACTATATATTTTGTCTACCTTTTCATCATTTACCCTTTTCAACTTGATATTTATTAATCAGTTTCTATCTCCTCATTAAGTACACTGAATTTTAAAAGAAATGTAATCCCCTGACCAACATTTTCTCTCTACTGGCTACAACAGTCAACAGAAAGCAGTTCTAAAAATGGAAAGGCTTGATATGAGAAGCTGAGGCTATGCATTAGATTTTCTGTTCACTGAAAGCAAACCTGTTGAACCAATGTCTTACAACACTCAAACTGCTTCAAGTCAGTCTTCAAAGATTATATTCTGAAAGATGCCATCTACTCTCTCTAAAGGGAAGTTTTCTTAGGTTTGATGAGAACAAATTCATTAACTAAATTCCCCAGTCACTTTATCCATAAAATAAGTCCAAGAAGATGGGAAGATACTTATGAAATAGTCAACTATTTCTCTGTCTAGAGACCCAGTCCCCTCCTTAACACCTTAAAATCTGGTTTATAAAATCATTTCTCAAAACTGCATCCTCCAAATCAAATCCTTGCCAAATTCAAGGACCTTTTCAAAGTCTTCATCCCACCTTCTCCATTTCTTGAAACATATCTTATATTCCCCCAAAAAACTATCCACAATTCCTATGACTTCATGAGGTAACTTTTTTTTCTCATTTATGTCTCATTGCCAAACTCAAGACCTCTATATGGTTAAGAGCACAGACTCTGAGTCACAATGCCTGGATTAAATCTTGAGTATATACTTATTCTCTGTGCATAAATGTAGGTAAATTACTTAACTTCTATGTTCTTAGGTTTGCTTGTTTGTAAAATGAAGATAATAGTACTATTTCATACACTTGTGAGGATGCAATACAAGTAAATACAAGCAAAGCCCTTAGAGCAGAGCATTACTAAAGTAAGTAATGGCTAGCAGTAGTATTAACAATAGTAGCAGCAGTAGTAGTAGCAGCAACAAGTGCTAAATAAGTGTCAGCAGAAGCAGCTGCTGCTGTTACCACCACGACTATTACTACTACTGTAAAACTTAATCTTTTGTAGAAATCCGCCTCTCCTACAGATTTAACCACAGGCTTCAATCCTAGGCTGATGACTCCTGAAAGATGTTCCAATTTCTTATTTCCAAATTTCTGCAACTCAATTCCATTTGAAAAGCTCATGACTGGCTCAAATTCAGTGTATCTAAAAAACCCATCATTTCACTCCAATTCTCAACTTCCCCATTTAGATTTCCTATTCTAATTCCACACTACTATTCATTAAGTGTCCTAAGCTTAAAACTTTGGAGTCAATTTAGAGTCCTTACTTTTCTTCTGCCTCCCTGAGTTGATCAGATACCAAATTCTACAGATTCTACCTTTCTTCTCCTTCCCAGAACCACCATCCTAGCAAGGTGGCTAAAGCTCACAGTCCCTCAAACTGGATTTCTGTCTTTGCTTCTAAGTTTGACTTCCTATTTCATTTCTTTTCTACATAAAACCCTAGCTCCCATCACATTATGCCTTCCTATTACTGGTTTCCTGTTACTCTGTATATCAAAGTCTAAACTCAGCTACCTACCTTTTAAGATTTCAATAGTCAGTTCCTTTACAATCCAACTGCATTTCCCACTTCAGCAAGAATGGTTTTCAGCTGATTCACACACCCACTATGATCACTGTGCCTGTTTACGGCACTGTAGCATCTGAAATGTGTGCTGCCCACACCTCTCTTGTTAGGCCCATTCTATTGATTATTTGAGGTCCAATTCAAAACTCACATCTTCACTGATGTGAAGGCACAGTTCATCCTGCTCTCTCCTCTTTCAAACATCCCTCCTTTCCTAGCTTTAGTCGGTTTTGTACCTTGTTGAATATTATGCTGGTTTCTATACTTTATAGCCCAGCATTTATTGTGTCAAAACATGCTATTAACACTGAAGTGTTCATTATTCTCTTTAAAAGCAGACTATAACTTATACTTTTTGTTTACCCTAAAGCATCTATAAGGTAGCAATTATTTAATAAGTACCATGCTGTACCTACTGGGAAGTTCTACAATTTTAAATTTGAATTTTGATACTCTGTCAGCACACATTTTCTGTAAGGGGCCAGATGATAAATATTTTAGGTTTTGTAGACCACATATGGTCTCTGTCATATATTTTTCTTTTGTTCAAGTATTTAAAAATGTAAAAATCATCCTTAGCCTACGGGCTGTACATAAATAGGCTGTGGGCTGGATCTGGCCCACAGGCCACAGTTTGCCAACCTCTGCCTCCTCTAATGAGCAGATGGGTGTCTTATTAGGAGCCTCTATAGTTAAGAATTTTTATCAATATTTAACTCATTTTTAAAAATACTGGTCAAGCACTTTAAATAATTTTTGAGTTCCAACATAAAACAAGTAACCCTCGAGTTCTTACCAGCTCTTTCGGACTTTTCTTTCTGTTCCCGTAATTCCTCTCCCTGGGTAGTCATCTGTTTGATGCGACTACGGAGTTGAGCAATTTCTTCTTCTTTCATTTCCAGGGTTTCATGCATCTGACGTTTTGTCTCTGCGATTACCATTCCCTGAATAGAAGTGAAGACTCTAAAACATTTGCATAACAAAACTGCATCATCAACAGCACAGATAAAACTTAATTTAAAAGGCAGAAAAAGGCCAGGCATGGTGACTCATGTCCGTAATCCCAGCACTTTGGGAGGCCAAGGAGGGTGGATCACCTGAGATCAGGAGTTCGAGACCAGCCTGGCCAACATGGCGAAACCCTGTCTCTACTAAAAATACAAAAATTAGCCAGGCATGGTGGTACATGACTGTAATCCCAGCTACTCAGGAGGCTGAGGCAGGAGAATTGCTTGAACCCAGGGGGCAGAGGTTGAAGTGAGCTGAGATCACGCCATTGCACTCCAGCCTGGGTGACAGAGTGAGACTCCGTCTCAAAAAAAAATTAAAAATTAAAAAACAAAAAATAAAAGGCAGAAAAAAATGATATTTCTTGCTAAGTACAGCGTAACAATTATTTCGATACTTCACAAACTGAGGTCTGTTTTCTGCTCTAATCCTATTACCTAGCATAACGGTATTTTTTACACTACAAATTTTAATAGTTTAATCCTTAAAGCATTAAAACATTATTATTTAAAAGATTTATTTTATAACCTTTCTACAAATGTGCTATCTGTCTTAGTAAACAGTTTATAATGAACAAAATATAGTCTTCTGAACCTGGCTTGGCACTACAATAAACTACAAGTATTGATCTGTGCTATAACATGGGGATAACCCCAGACACTTGAGAATGGAAGGTGCCTGCTGCCACACTGGATAAAGCAAAATCCCAGGACACATCTACCTGGTTTTTCTCTTTCTTCCTGTGACTGTTTCTGGTACCACCACTATTCCTTACTTTGTAAGGCATCCCCATTCCTCCAACTTGCTAGTTACTTCTGTTCCCTCTTTCTGGATAATCTACACTAGAAATGGAGGTCGGCGGGGGAAAAAGACAACTAAATGGTATACAGTAAAAAAGTCATTTAGGACTAACAAAAAATGAGGTGGTTCACTTGTCTCTCGAAAAAATGTTCAGACTTTGTGACAACTATTTCATGGTCTTAAGATTAGCACCCTCTCCGCAGGGTTTGCCAACCCTTGCTTTAGAGTATGACTCTTCCAGACGGCTAATATTAATGGAGAGACAGAGAGATAACAACCACGTAAGTGACGCATTGCTATATGAAATCTCAAAACAAAATCATGGGCTTTCAGTTTCTTCAAAAACCAAAATATAGTGGAAAGAGAAGGAGAGAAGATAATCGAACCAGTAAATTAAAAGAAATCTTAAGAGTCATATCAACCAATTGCAATGAAAAAACTTTATTTGGACCCTGATTCATAAAAGAGCAAAAAATATATGAGAAACTAGAGAAAATCCGAAACTGACTAGATAGCAGGTCATATTTAAAAATTATTAAATTTTTAGATGTGATCATGATAATGTGGTTATAGTATTGTAAAAATAACGTCTTTTATTTTAAAGATATATTAAAATACTTTCGGAAAAAAATGATAAAATTTCTTGGATTTGCTCTAAAACAATTCTGGGTGAGTAGGACAATGACAGTTGAGAAGGTACAGATGAAACAAGATTAGTCATGAGATGTTAACTGTTGAAGCGGGGTGGTGGGTTCAAAGAAATTCATTTTAGCAGCTTTTCTTTTGTAAATGTTTTAAGTTCTTCATTATAATATTTAAAAAAAAAACAATTTAAGTAGGCCCTCAAGAAGTGTATAATCTAGCAAAGCAGTATTATCAAAAGGATGAAAAAGATTGCCAATACATTTTAACAGCAGGACAGCTCTGACATGTTCTTAATTACATGACCACTTAAAATACTCTAGTGATAACCTGGCATATTAAAGAAAATGGTGGATGCTATAGAACAAACTGGGAGCTGCTTAGAAAAAGGACCCAAGAACTTGGAGCTGAAAGACAGGTCAAAACTGTTTACCCATGAATTTTCTGGTTGTCTTTGCTGCGTAGCTATAGCTGCTGCTCCAACTCCAAACTACCAAAGGTAAGACTCATTCCTTCCTCAATCCTCTAATCTCATCTACACATTCTAAAATTCACTTGTAAACATTTTTATTTATGCTAATATATACATTATCACTTATTTTTGTTTGTTGTTTTTTTAAGAGACAGGGTCTCACCCTGTCACCCAGGCTGCAGTACACTAGTGTGACCATAGCTCACTGTAGCCTCTAACTCCTGGGCTCAAGCAATCCTCCTGCCTCAGCCTCCCGAGTAGCTGGGACCACAGGCATATACCAACATACCCAGCTAATTTTTTTTTTTTTTTGTAGAGAGGAGGTCTTGCTTTACTGCCCAGGTTGATCTTGAACTTCTGGCTTCAAGCAATCCTCCCGCCTCAGCCTCCCAAAGTGCTGAGATTAAAGGCATAAGCCACTGTGCCCAGCCCCTTATTTATTTGTTAGGCAACTTATCTGAGAGATTAATCTGTTTCCATATTATTTGAAAGAACATACTGATATCATTCACATTTAGAATGCCTTAACTATAAATAACTTTTCTCTGTAAAGTAGTTATGTACTATAAATATAAACTTCCTTTGCAACATTTATTCTAGTCTACAAATCAAAATGCTGACTGGGATCAAGAAATCAGAGAATCAGTTTCACATGACACAAAACTAATGCTAGTAGTTACAAAAATCTAGAAATTAAAGATTTTTCATGGAAAAAGCTGCAATAATTTTTGGAAAACAGAAACAAGCATGAATGTTTCCAATTGTTTCCAAAAGTAAATGTTGGGGCCTCTTGACAAATTTTAGTATCATAGGTTTTGTTGTTTTACCTTATCTTGTTCAAGCTGTTCAATTAAGTTCTTTGCATCACGCAACTGAGTGATAAGTTTAGTCTTCTCGGCCATATGAAGGTCCTAAAAAAAATTTTTAAATTCATTTCCATCTCTAATAAAGCTTCTTCTCATTTGAGAACTCTAAACATTTATCTAATTTATATACATGTTACAGTGCAGAAGGAAAAAAGTACACAGGAAGTCTCAAGGTTTGGTGTTATGTAGGCCAGGGCAAACAAAAATGCCCTTTCCATCCACTCTCCTTTCCCGGAGGTACAAGCCATGCTGTGGAGCCTGTGGATCTAACTTTATAGGATTAAATTAGAACAAAACTCATCTGCTCTTTTACCTTTATCTTTTCTAGTTCTTGAAGTCTTTCATCCAGTTGTTCTTGCAGAGCTTCTTTTTCACTAGTTAATAGTGTACATTGTTCCTTATGTGACTGAATTGTTTCCTTACAACGCTTAAGTAGGTTCTCTTGACGCTTCACTCTTTGCTGGAGTGTTTCCAGTGTTTTAACAGAAGTTCCATCTTCCACTAACAATAAAGCAACATAAGAAGGGGCCATCAGTAAGGAATATGAAACCGGCTTTGGAAAATTATGACTGAGACAGTCAAAGAGATCTAATCTAACCGACTCCATCTTGGTTCTAACCTTTAAGCTGTCATTGTTCGTTCCTGGGTGTAGGCTGAACTAACTTTGGGAGAACTTAGTTTATAGTTTATAGTCTAAAACAAAGACAATAAAAGCCATTTCCCAAACAAACCTCCTTCTTGCCTGGAGACTAGATTGCCTTTGTAGAACTAACAAATTAGCCAAAAGATTAGAAATTATCATTTAGGAGTCATGCAGCTGAAGGCTACAAGATTCTGACCACCACTAAACTGCTCCTAATATCACTGCTTGAGATATTTTGCAGACCCTGCACTTGATGGATCAGCTGGCAACATCCAGATCGATAAATTGGCTCATCTGATTTTGTGGCTCCCACCCAGGAAGTGAATCAGCACAAGAAGACAGCTTTGATTCCCTATGATATCATCTCTGACCTGACCAATCAGCACTCCTGGCTCACTGGCTTCCTCCCACCCACTAAATTGTTCTTAAAAACTCGGATCTGTGAATGCTTGGCGAGACTGATTTGAGTAAAATAAAACTCTGGTCACGTGCACACTCGGCTCTGCGTGAATTACTCTTTCTCTACTGCAATTCCCCTATCTTGATAAATCAGCTCTGTCTAGGCAGTGGGCAAGGTGAACCCATTGGGCGGTTACAAATATAAGGGCACTTCCAGGAACAGTCTGTTACTACACAGGTGTGTATTCCCTCTTTTTTTTTTTGAGACGGAGCCTCGCTTTGCCGCCCAGACAGGAGTGCAGTGGCATGATCTCGGCTCACTGCAACCTCCACCTCCCTGGTTCAAGCAATTCCCCTGCCTCAACCTCCCAAGTAGCTGGGATTACAGGCGCACACCACCACGTCTCGCTAACTTGTTTGTATTTTTAGTAGAGGTGGGGTTTCACCATGTTGGCCAGACTAGTCTCGAACTCCTCACCTCAGGCAATCCGCCTGCTTCAGCCTCCCAAAGTGTTGGGATTACAGGTGAGAGCCACCACGCCCCACCAGGAGTGTATTCTTACACCAATATTCTGCTATACTCTTAGATGAAGAAGGGAAAACCCTAGTCAGCTAATAAACTGGCACCCTTCCAAACCTCTACTTAGTATTAGTTGTTTAATCTTTATCTGAAGAAGCTTAGTAGTAATTCACCTCTTTGTGGTTCAACCCCATTCAGAATGGCACAGTAGTTAACTAACATTAACTGAATCCACCCTCCTTAAAATGACAGTTTGATAATCATCTTTTGTTATTCAAAATTATGTGTCTTAGCTCACCTCCCAAAAGGATTAATAAAGTACAGTATTCTTTCCAACCACATTCTAATCTCTTTCTGAGAGGAGTTCTGGTAAGTGCAACTTTCTCCATCTCTTTACATTTATGAGTCTGAAGTTTCCACATGTCTGGGAATTTCGGGACTGACCCCCCCGCCCCACCACCCCACCATAGTCTGGTTGCTCAGATAGTTAACTGCTCAACTACTTACTCCAAGTTTATCATAAGTCCCTTTGAAAGAAAAAGCTAGGAAATAAAAGATGGGAATTTTATTGCGTATATACCTCAAGCCTCAAAGCAAAGAAGGCTGTAACTGAATTTTAAGACAAAATATAGCTATTTCTTCTTTTTCCAGTTAAAAAGCAATTGATAGGACAAATACAAATATCTATGAATATAGAACTATTTAAGCAATATTTAAAAACTAAAATAACTAAACAATTACAAATAGCCCACTTATTACCATGTAAGCAGAACTGACCTGTTCATATGAAATCTAGCTACTGCTATTAATAAAACAGTGTAGCATAATAAATGAATTTCAATTACAATGAAAATGTGGTGTTACAGACTATGAAATTTTTGCATATTAAAACAACTTTTTTGGTTGGGCACAGTGACTCACACCTGTAATCCCAATACTTTGGGAGGCTGAGGCAGGTAGATTACTTGAGATTAGGAGTTCGAGACCAGCCTGGCCAACATAGTGAAAGCCCGTCTCTACTGAAAATACAAAAATTAGCCGGGCATGGTGGTGCGTGCCTGTAATCCCAGCTACTCGGGAGGCTGAGGCAGGAGAATCGCTTGAACCCAGGAGATGGAGGTTGCAGTGAGCCGAGATCATGCCACTGCACTCCAGCCTAGGCAATAGAGTGAGACACCATCTCAAACAAACAAGCAAACAAAAAACACTTATTTTCTCCTAAATAACAACAAAGAACCAAAAAAACAAAACAAACCCTTGCATCTTTCTGAAACTATTAGGACCACGGACACTTCTACCTCAGCCCATATCTATCAGCTCACATCCTGGAATCTCTCAAAATCCTCCTCTAGGTTTTCTTGGGGTTTCATTTTTGTTTTTGTTTTTCTTGTGGAGAAGGGTTTTCTCTATGTTGCCCAGGCCGGTCTCAAACTCCTGAACTCAAGCGATCCTCCCACACTGGCCTCCCAAAGTGTTGGGATTAAAGGTGTAAGCCTAGGAGCCTGGCTCTCCTCTAGTTTTTAAATTAACCTTTTGACAAAATGAAGCTTACCTACTGGCTCTACATCACTTTCTGGATTCTCTTCTTTAGTGAAGACTTCAGCCTGTGGTTCCAGCTGAGGAAGTGGTTTCAGTACATCAACATTCATCGGGCCATTTCGTAATCGTTGTTTCAGCAGAGAAACCTAATATAAATGTGCTTCATTAGAAAAAAGTCAAAAAAAACTATGGGAGTAGTACAATTGTCCCTTGGTATCTGTGAGGGATTGGTTACAGGATTCCCTGTTAATACCAAAATCCGCAGGAGCTCAAGTCCATTATATAAAATGGTGTAGTATTTGCATATAGCCTACACACATCCTCCAGTATACTTTAAATCATCCCTAGATTACATAAACTACCTAAATAATGAAAATACTATGCAAGTAGTTGTTGTATTACATATATTTTAGAAAATAATGACAAGGAAAAAAGTCTACATGTTCACTACACATGGTTTTTTCCCCCTAAATATTTCTGATCCAGTTGGTTGAATCCACACATACAAAAACACATCAATGTGGATGGCTTATTGTACTTTCTTTAAAACAGAGAGAGGACGGATTAAATGATATTCTTCTTACTAAAGTGGGGGAAAATAATCAAAATAAAAAGTTTACTCCCAATACAGCTGGTTTTTATATTTGCTATTATTATTATGCAGTTAGTCAAAAGATACAATAAATAAAAAAGTATCCTTAACATTAACTGAAGAGCTAGGAGTGGTGGCTCATGCCTATAATCCCAACACTTTGGGAGGCCAAGGCGGAAGGATCGCTTGAGCCCAGGGGTTTGAGACCAGCCTGGGCGACATAGTGAGACCCCATCTCTACAAAAAATTTAAAAATTAGCTGGGCATGATGGCATATGCCTGTATTCCCAGCCACTCTGGAGGCAGAGGCTGGAGGATTGCTAGAGCCCAGGAATTTGAGATTGCAGTAAGCTATGATCACGCCACTGCACTGTAGCCAGGGTGAAAGAGCAAGACTCTGTCTCAAAAAAAATTAAAAATAAAAAAAATTGAGGAAAGCAAAAAGTTTTAAAAATAGGTCTTAAAAAAGAAAAAACTTTTGCAACCTTGCAGATATCCAAATCAAACCCCCTCTATTTTTCTTTATCCAAAAAATTCCACACTTTTTCTTTTATTCTTTTACCTGAGTTTGGAGAACACTGATATACTGATCTTTCTCCTCTAAAGATGCATCAAACTCCTCTTGCAGATGTTTCTTTGCCTGCTGGTCCATTTGGAGCTCCTAAAACATAAAATGATTTACAGGTAATTTTCAGTATAAAACAAAAAATATAAACTTAAAGCTTTCAAAATTTAAAAACATGTTGAATACAGATTTGCATTTCCCTTAAGGTATCAGCAACAATAGTTAGAGAATAATTAGCATGTAAAACATTAACATTATTTAAAACATTTGCATCAACAAATGATTTTGTTCCTTAAAGAATATGAAGATCCAAGAAGAAAAAAGTGTACTTTCCAGAGCTGTAATGATGGCTGCATTGATAATAATGTGGAGAAAATAAATAATCACTTAAGACAGGCCGGGTGCGGTGGCTCACACCTGTAATCCCACACTGTGGGAGCACGAGGAGGGTGGATCACTTGAGGTCAGGAGTTCGAGACCAGCCTGGCCAACACATGGTGAAACCCCGTCTCTACTAAATATACAAAAATGAGCCAGGCGTGATGGCAGGCATCTGTGGTCCCAGCTACTTGGGAAGCTGAGGCAGGGGAATCACTTGAACCCGGGAGGAAGAGGTTGCAGTGAGTTGAGGCTTGCCACTGCACTCCAGCCTGGGTGATAGAGTGAGGCTTGGTCTCCCAAAAAAAAAAAAAAAAATTACTTAAGATAAAAGAAAAACTTTGAGACTCTTACTACTTGTGTTATATTATATTAATCTGATCTAACACCAAATTATTATATACCAAACAGATAGCCAGTAGTCTTCCTCCTCCCAACATATGAAAGTGTCTGATAGTCGAAACCAAACGCTTTCTCATCTGTAAAATGAAATATCTAGTTCCTGCAATTAGTTAAAATGCTGATTTCTTTAGGTCATTAATGAGCCTTCCTAACCAAATCCATTGATTTTTATCTCTCTGCAAAACCAGCCACCAGTAATTACCCTTTCATTTTAGGTATAGTCACATATCACATAACAATGTTCTGGAAGATGATGGACCACACATATGACGGTGGTTTCATAAGATTATAATAACGTATTTTTACAGGGCTTTTTCTATGTTTAGATAGACTTGGATATGCAAATACTTACCATTGTGTTACAACTGTCTACAGAATTCAGTACAGTAACATGCTGTACAGGCTTGTAGTGTAGGAACAATAAACAATACTATATTGCCTAGGTATATAGCAGGTTATAGCATCTAGGTTTCTGAAAGAACACTCTGATATTTGCACAATGACAAAATGACCGATGGAAGCTTTTCTCAGCTATACCTGCTGACCATGGCTTTAGGGCTCCTGGCTACACTCCTGTCAATTATAGTTTCCTCTTTGTCCTTCATTGATTCCTTCTAGCCCTCTGGGTTCAATCTTGTGTCTTCTGTGTTTCTCCTTTAGAATGCCGGAGGTTAGCACATGGAAGTATTAGACAGCCCTTTATCGTTCTGGGATTCCTATACTTCACTAGTTCCCTAAACTCAAAATATTCAAAGTCGCATTTTACTTATCTTTGTTAATCCCTGCATATAATCAATATTTTTTATTACTTTTTCTAGAATGTTTAGATCCTATCTTTTACCACAACTATAACCACAGCCCAGGTCTCTCAAACTTTAGATCAGGGATGTCCAATCTTTTAGCTTCCCTAGGCCACACTGGAAGAAAAAGAATTGTCTTGGGCCACATATAAAATACATTAACAATAGCTGATGAGCATTTAAAAAAAAAAAATCACAAAAAAAATCTCACAATGTTTTAAGGAAGTTTACAAATTTGTGCTGGGCCACATTCAAAGCCGTCCTGGGCTGCATGCAGGCCACAGGCTGCAGGTTAGACAAGCTTGTGACAGTTAATTTCCTTCAATAGCCTTCTAGACAGATTTCTTACCTCAAGTCCTCCTCTAATTTTATCCATCCCTCACACATTTGCTAGAATAATTTTCCTCAAACAATATTTTCAAAGAATTATAAGCAACTCCCTCTTCTTACATTGTTTCAAACTTATTAATTCTCAAAACACTAAGAATTGCCCAAGCAAAACACTGAGGCACTATCTGGTACACTCATAAGTGTCCTCTATTCTGCCCAACACCCACATTGCCCCAACATCTCTGAGCATATTTTTTACTTTTCCTCTCACAAATGTCTCCTGACTTGACATTCCCACAGCAGTGGTCTCCAAATGCTGGTCATGCCCTAAATAAAGTTTTCAGAGATCCATCGTGAAATAAGAAACAAAAGCCAATGTGGAGAGATTTTCTTAGATCTAAATTCCTTTCATATAAGTAGCTGTTACTTTATCCTGGGAATATGTCCTTCCTAATTGTTTTGGTACTAAAACAACCTTTTTTTTTTTTGAGACGGAGTCTCACTGTCACCAGGCTGAAGTGCAGTGGAGCGATCTAGGCTCACTGCCAAACTCCACCTCCCGGGTTCAAGTAATTCTCCTGCCTCAGCCTCCTGAGTAGCTGGGACTACAGGTGCGTGCCACCACACCCAGCTAATTTTTGTATTTTTACTAGAGACGGGGTTTCACCATGTTGGCCAGGATGGTCTCGATCTCTTGACCTCGTGATCTGCCTGCCTCAGCCTCCCAAAGTGCTGGGATTACAGGCGTAGGCACGAGCCACTGTGCCCGGCCACAACTACTTTAATGAAATAATGGCAATAAAAGAATCTGGGTACTTATTCCTGATGTCTTTATTCCGAAATACAACAGTTAGTGGCCCTATGACAACTCCCTTCTCCCCCACTTCTGGAAGGAACTGGAAGGTAAACTTCATTTCTTCCAAATAATCTCCTACAACCTACAACCTTCCATGCTGGACTCTGTTACATAGCAGTCCTAACAGCCCACCAAAACAAAAAACAAACCAAAAAACACTCCTTGATTTATACTATAGTTTTCGGATTTTGCATGTTTTCATTTCCTCATCTAGACAAAAAGTCCTTGGTTACAAGGGAGCATCTTTTAATCATGTACCCTTCTCCCTCTCCCGGCTACCTATACACTATTCTGCCAGCATGTTAGCCCAGTGAGGCTTGTGTCAAACTTCTAAGATAATTATTCGTGTTGTGTTAAGCCATTAAGTTGGTGGTAATTTGTTGCAGCAGCAAGAGAAAACTAACACATGTAGGTGGATTAAAAAAAAAAAACCAACAAATTCATCAATCTGTGACTCTGATAAGTATTAATATTTCCTAATAGAGGAAGATAAGGTTAATGCATAAAATTATGGATTTAGGCAGGAAAGTTAAAGTAGGCCCTTTAGTTCCATATTCCCTTACCTCTGGTCTTTGCCCCCAACATTTCACCAGCTCCTAAAAAATTTAGGTAGAGTTGCAAATCTAATTGGCAGCATCCAGAGTTTTCACAGAGCTCCACCCTCTTTGAAAGGTCAACACAAATGCATTTTACCACAGACAAGCATGACAAGGCATGCTTTTCAGCCAGTGAGCTCTCTCACAGTTTTCTAAGTCCCTCAACAGCTGCAACTGAGTAGATGAGTAAGGCTGGGGTCTGCTAGCTAAGTCAATTCTTTTTCTTTCCCCATTTGATATTGCCAGGGAATGCTGGTTCTATAATTTAAATTAGAGAATAGATAGATAGGAGGCCTATCTTTACTAGCAGCCGGCAATCACATGGGTGCTTACTCATCTATGAATAAAGTAGATGTGTTTCCCATTCAGCTGTATTTTCTTGAGTATAGCTCCCTCAGACAAGGGCTCTTAGTGGAGAAGGGCTGAGCGTAGAAAGGAAAAAAAAAACAGGTATTCCTGTGTTTCCAGATATAATAACATTAGAAAGAGGTATTCCTGTGTCTTTATTCAGTGCATATTTAAATAATGCGAATGTTTTAAAGAGGATTTGTCAGGTTTTAGGCATTAAAACCTGATGCCTAACCTCTAATGTGCACTCTCTGAATTTTAAACATGCCTGCTCTCCATTACTATGTATATCTAATCATTAACTGTATAAAACATGGGCATTTAATTTCTCACCAGAAATACAAGATACCTATCAACACCCTTCATTTATTCCCAAAACACAAGACAAGTAAAAAAGAAATGTTAAGCAAAAAGATATTAGCTTAACAGAAAAATCTTCTGGGTAGAAATGCCGTACTATTTGCCCCTCTAGCAAAAGCAAAGGTACTTTTAGCTGCTGAAAGCACTTTCTTTCTATTAATATAAGGCAGGAGAAACAAAAGAGGATACCCTAGCTATCATTCTCTCACTTCCCATAACCCCTTTGTTGCATACGCCTAATCCCCATGCATACTTTTCTGAGTACTAACACATTCCCAGTCCAACTAGGAAAGCAGAATCTTGGGCAGACCAGAAGTTAAGGTTTTGTTCCTTCTCTATAACTTCCAAAGTGGGTATACATTTTTCTAAGTTATTAATCCAAAAGAAGTTGTACAAATTTTCATTAATAAAGGACATCTGTAATTATTTGTATTATTGAGGACAATGCTTGGTCTTGTCAGTATAACAAAAGTAAATTAGCCTGGTTTTCAAAGTCATGTTTAGAATGTTTTAAAGAATTTATTTGGGAATTGTGGTAAATGATATAATCTTTCTTTCATACCACAAAAATTCAGTAATTTGGCTATATAAAAAAATTGCGAGAGACCAGAAATCAAACATGATAGCAATAAGAATAAAACTTTAGTAATATAATACAGGAAATTCCTATATGATTAATTCTGATTGTTAATTCACGCAATAGTCTGTCATTGACAATAACAACAAAGAATATTCCATGGGACAATACGGCTATATTGATGGTATCATCCTAATCTATACTCCCTTGTTTTTCTTCTTTGCCTCCTCCCACAATTATACTAGTTTTTCTCAATTACTATTTATAGATTTATTAATTTACCTGACCCTTTTAAGGCTATCTATACTTTCTAAATCTGTATCTTGGACTGATAAATTACACGTTAGAATACCTAAAACATTAAACTTACTTTGATTTGTCCTAAAGCTACCTATTTCAAACTTCTCAAAATAACACTAGTTTTGTTAATAAATTAACAGAAAGTAACAAAAACCCATGAAGAACACTCATAACAAAAATAGGTAACAAGATATTCTTCAACAAACAATACAAATGAGTGGAGAGAAAACACCAATAGCAGTAAAATATGCAATTGTTGGGATCTGTATAGGAGAAAGCAGAGGGAAGCGACAAGGTATCAGATGGACCTGACAGCAGGAGAACCCCAGAAGTCAACAGGTACTCATTACAAAATGATTTGAGACAGCAGGTCAAACCAGGAGTGGTCTTGCCTACTCCGATGGCAAGTGGGTACACATGGCCCTCAGGAAGACATAAAGGAATTCAAACAGTCTAAGTGCTATGAAAAATTACCCGCCCCCCTCAAAATTACAGGAAACATAATTTATTTTATAAAAAAGACTTAGGGTTAGGAAAAACAAAAAGAAGCCTGAAATACATAACAGAAGAACCCAGTTAACTCTTGGAAGTTGACGCTGACTGTTCATGCAGACAATTGATATTCTGTTGCTAACACCTCATTTCATTAATTCCAACAACGTATCTTAGAAAAACCATACAAATAAAAACTTCAAGAACTGACCCCTGGTCTTGTAGGCTGGACTGGTTAGTTATTCGTATAACTAATGAGATGCATATGAAACTACCCTAGCACACACAACAGTTCTGATAAATATGAGATTTAATTACTATTTTCAAAGTACTCATCACTGAAACTTACCTCTCTTAATTCTGCTATTCTCCGAAGTGATTTATCCTGACTCTGACTTAATATACCCTTTAATTGAGAGAGAAAAAAAAGCTGGTTAAACAGCTAACTGTATGACATAGTTATACAGTTATACAAAGCAAGTCAAAAATAATTATTTTTAAAATATTACAACTGTTTATCCAAAAATAACCTGAAGATAGAGGACAAGCCTAAAATGTTAAAGATGTGACCATATTGAAAAATCTGTTAAGTTAGATCATGATGTTATAGAACTGTTCTGCATCCTGGCAGTGGCAGTGGTTCAAAATCTATACATTTGTTAAAATGCATGGACATGTAAACCAAACAAAAAGTCAATTTTACTGTCTGTTCAATTTAAAAAATAAAATGTTTTAAAATTAAATCAAATTCCAACTGCCGTTTATTTCACTGAAACTTATAATGTGTGGAACACATCAATTAACAGCCTGTTCTAAAGGTTTTTGTGGCTTAGAAACAAAATAATTGTCTATATTTAAAAAAACAAAACCAGCCGGGCGCAGTGGCTCACACCTGTAATCCCAGCACTTTGGGAGGCCGAGGCAGGTGGATCACGAGGTCAGGAGATCGAGACCATCCTGGCTAATATGGTGAAACCCTTTCTCTACTAAAAATACAAAAAAAATTAGCCAGGCGTGGTGGCAGGCGCCTGTAGTCCCAGCTACTCAGGAGGCTGAGGCAGGAGAATGGCGTGAACCCAGGAGGCAGAACTTGCAGTGAGCCGAGATCGCACCACTGCACTCCAGCCTGGGCGAAAGAGCGAGACTCCATCTCAAAAAAAAAAAAAAACATCCAGAAAAATTCTCAGAGAACATCAGATGGCTAAATTAGTAACCATACACTAAAAAAAATCAAGAAGCTGGCCGGGCGTGGTGGCTCACGCCTGTAATCCCAACACTTTGGGAGGCCGAGGCAGGCGGATCACCAGGTCAGGAGTTTGAGACCAGCCTGTTCAACATAGTGAAACCCCATCTCTACTTAAAAAAAAAAAAATTAAAAAATTAGCCGGGCATGGTGATGCGTGCCCGTAGTCCCAGCTACTCAGGAGGCTGAGGCAGGAGAATCGCTTGAACCCGGGAGGTGGAGGTTGCAGTGAGCCAAGATCGCACCACTGCACTCTAGCTTAGGCAACAAAGCAAGACTTCTCAAAAAAAAAAAAAAAAAAAAAAAAAATCAAGAAGCTAATAAAAGAGTAATATTGTGAGATGAAATGACTCACCCTTTCCTGGGGTGGGGTAAGGAAGGTACTTTTCTCTAGTAAAGGAAATTAAACTTGGAAAGTTATGACCTATGGAAACAAAGTAACCACATATTCCTGTACAACATAAATACAGACGTAAAGGAATAGGGTAATCTGGAGCTTCACTGGTTTGTGTGGACTAACAAGCAAAACAAGGGGATACAGACAGGCAAATGGCTTACCTATGACCAAGGGAGTATGACTGGATTGTATTGTGGGGACTTGTAAGTGAATAAAACAAAAACCAAAGTTCTTTTCCCCAAAAAAGCCACGAACACAGGTTTTGTTTGTTCAGTTTCAAATATAAAATTTTAAATGCAGGAACATGCCATGCTGAGAATGATGAAAAACTGTAGTGCAGTAGTTATAAGCACGTGCTCTGCAGTCTAACTGCTAGGAAAAAGACCCTGGCTCTCCTCCTTACCTCTTACAAGCTGTGCAACAATGAACGAGTCACTCTCCCTCAGTTTCTTCACAGGAAAGAGGCTAGAACTAAATATACCAAAATGCCTGGCACACAGTAGGAGCTCAATAAATGTTAGCTAGTACAAGCAGCATAGGTAAGAGTGTTCGCAATACCTACTATTTTAATTTCATTGGCTCTATTGAAAAGATATTTGCCTATTTTAAAAGGTTTCTAGGCAGGTACACATGTAGAAAAGAGAGCGAAGCATTGAATTTTATCTTTTCTTTTTTGAGACGGAGTCTTGCTCTGTCACCCAGGCTGGAGTGCAATGGCACGATCTCGGCTTAATGCAACCTCCGCCTCCCAGGTTCAAGCAATTCTCCTGCCTCAGCCTCCCGAGTAGCTGGGATTACAGGTGCCCGTCACCACACCCGGCTGATTTTTGTATTTTTAGTAGAGACAGGGTTTCACCATGTTGGCCAGGCTCGTCTCGAACTCCTGACCTCAGGTGATCCACCCGCCTTGGCCTCCCAAAGTGCTGGGATTACAGGCGTGAGCCACCACGCCTGGCCAACTATATTTTATTTTAAAACACAGCAAACTGATGGCACCATTTGAAAGGGAATGGATATTTCTCCTTAGCTCTGAATTATCACCTGGAATACCCGGTGGGAAATTTCCATAGCCAATGCATAGAAACACAAGCAAACAGGATGACATAGTGGGGCCAAGGTGGGTCACCCTGAATATAATAGTTTCTTATCCCTACATACTTAATCAAAAGCTTCACAAGCAGCAGCCGCAGGAAATAGTTATTATAGAAGAGAGGATGCTTGCATTTGGACCCTGATATAATGATAAGAAACAGATGTCTGCAGGTATTTAAAAAGCAGAAGGAAAGCATAGAAGGTTAGATATGTCTTTACCACTAAAACAAGGAAGCAACCTGTAGACTGAGACACTAGAAAACATGCTTGAGAGAGGCATGCTGTAAATCCTAACTTCTTAAACACTACCGAGATCTGTAACTCAAGGAAGCTCATCCTTAACAGAGGTAAAATCTCTGGGATCTCATTCACTTTCTCTTTATCAAAACCCCCAATAATGGTAAAACAAGCTTAATATTTTGTTCATATGCAGAATTATTTAAAAGGAAGGCTTAGAAATATCTTACTATGTAAGATCTTTCTGATTTAAAAATTATGACTCAGTAATGCAGTTGACAAATCACTTACTTGTAGCTTTTTCTTCTCTCTCTGAAGCATCTGATAAGCTGTAACAAGCTAAAATATAGTCATCAACAACATTAGTCATTCCTAAATAAATGCAATTATTCTAAAGTCCACTAAAAAATTCTCTTTATGAAAGTCAAAAAATAAATTAGAAGAGTCCTTAATAGGATAACCTAATTAGATGCATGACGGTCAAAACTAACATAGGACATACATTTCTAAAAAATAAAATGTAAATTTGACAGACATTAAATCTCCATATGACTTCATCTTAGAGATACACCTCTAAATTTCAATACCTAATTCACAGGTGGGGATTCAAGCCAACTTGCCTAAAGGCAGGAGGCTACTCAAACTATAGTTACAGACTAAATCAGCAACAGCATCACTTGCAAGTTTGCTTGAAACAGAAATTCTTGGGCTCCACCCCAATCTAACTGAATGAGACTTGGGAAGGGTGTGGAGAGACAGGAAACTATGTTTTAATGAGCTCACCAGGCGATTTTTCTGCTTTGGACTATAAGAGATCATGTAATTGATTTCTAAAAGTTCCTTCTGGTTATAGGGTCTGTGACTACAGCTCTGCAAAAATCTGAGCAAAGAACCTCATAATCAACAGATGAAAACTGGTAATTCAAGTCCTTAAAGAGATATTTAACCATTTAACCTAAACAGGATATTTAAACATTCTAGCACACCCTAATGAAATTATGGATTAACAAATCTTTTCAGCCTGGAAGTTACATAACATTACTCATCTAGGACCAGGTGCAGTGGCTCATGCCTGTAATCCCAACATTTTGAGAGGCGGAGGTAGAAGGATCACTTGAGCCCAAGAGTTCGAGACCAGCCTGGGCAATTTAGTGAGACCTTGTCTCTATTATAATTAAAAAAAAAAAAAAAGTTACTCATCTGAAGGCTAAGTACATGGCTCCAGTGAATTCTTTGGACCCTACTATGGAAGTGCTAAAGAGATAAGCTGCAGGTTTAAGAGGAAGCATCCCCTATTCGAGTTTTGCCATTTACCTTAGAAGGCTGCTGTGTCCCAAATGCCACTAGTGATATCCTGAATCAAAAGACAGGCAGCAATACAGCCAGGCATGGTGGCTCACACCTGTAATCCCAGCACTTTGGGAGGCCAGGACAGGAGGATTGCTTGAGCCCAGGAGTTGGAGACCAGCCTGGGCAAAATGGCAAAACGCCATGTCTACCAAAAATACAAAAAATTAGCCAGGTGTGGTGGTGTGTGCCTGTGGTCCCAGCTACTCAGGAGATTGAGGTGGGAGAATCACCTAAGCCTGGGAACTCAAGGCTACAAGGTGAGCCGTGATCATGCCACTGCACTCCAGCCTGGGTGAAGGAGTAAGACCTTGTCTCAAAAAAAAAAAAAAAAAAAAAGCAGCAATGGAAGGTGGGTCTAGCAACAAAGAATATAAAAAACAAAATTCTGCCTAAGACCGGGACTCTCCCCTTATTATTATCATAACACCAGACAGAAAAATGGTGTTCACAGCCGGGCGCAGTGGCTCACGCCTGTAATCCCAGCACTCTGGGAGGCCAAGGTGGGCAGATGACAAGGTCAAGAGTTCAAGACCAGCCTGGCCAACATGGTGAAACCCTGTCTCTACTAAAAACGCAAACATTAGCTGAGCATGGTGGCGCATGCCTGTAGAGTGAGGCAGGAGAACTGCTTGACCCAGGACCCGGTAGGCGGAGGTTGCAGTGAGCCGAGATCACGCCACTGAACTCCACCCTGGGGTACAGAGTGAGACTCCGTCTCACAAAAAAAAGAAAAATGGTGTTCACATTTACCAGTGTAACAACCCTGCACATCCTGAACATGTATCCCTGAACTAAAAATAAAAGAAAAATTGTGCTCAAAAAAGGGGTGGAGGGGGGTTGTGTGTGGAAGAGTAACCCAAGAATCAGAGGTCATTTACAACATTATTTCATCCTAGGTACTAACAATGCCAAAGAGAGGTAGAGACAAAGTCTATGAGTTCTTTTGATTCCGATAAGCTGCCTGACTCTGAGACAGAATACTAGAAACAACCAGAAAGACCTAAAATCAAATCCAGACACTGCAACTACAACCTGTCCAACCATAAGCAAGTTAGTTACCAGGCAACATAAGCAAGTTACTATGAGTCTCCAATCCTTCTTCTACAAAACTGAGCTAATTAACATCTACGGGAATGGTACAATATTACATGACATTATAAATATAAAATACACAGGACAGGTGTAGTGGCTCATGCCTATAAGAACAGCCCTTTGGGAGGCTGAGGTGGGAGGATCACTTGACTTCAGGAGTTCAAGACCAGGCTGGGCAACATAGCAAAACCTCAATTCTACGAAAAAATACAAAAATTAGATGGGTGTGGTGGTGTGCGCCTGTAGTCCCAGCTACTTGAGGGGGCTGGGGCTGAGGCTGAAGGATCGCTTGGGCCCAGGAAGTTGAAGCTCCAATGAGCCGTGTTTGAGCCACTGCACTCCAGTCTGGGCAACAAAGTGAGACCCTGTCTCAAAAACAACAACAACAAAAATTAAATATAAAATACACATGTCTAGCATACGTAAATACTACTTATACCACTACCCCAGCTTCAAACTTAAAAGCCATGGTTAAGTTAGTGAAGTAACAAAGATTCATGACGATTATTAACTTTGGTAGAAATTTAAAAATAAAAGTTAAAAAATTTTAAAGGAAAAAGGTGCTTGATTCTACAAGTGCCTCATGACATACATGGCTTTAGTGCCTTGTTTATATCTCTGGGTGGGTTCCAGCCAGCCTATATATTTAAGCCTGATAATTGCTTCCTATTTTGTCAGCACTTCGCAGTTTTAAAAGATATCTTATCTTGTATATTTCATTTGGGTTGTTTTGTTTTGTTTTTGGTTGTAGGATAAAATTACTCATATTGTAGTCATAATTGGAAACAGAAGTTACAACTATCTTTAATATACTGACTCTGAACTTTAGTATTCATTAATTAAAATTAACTACAATGGTGATTTACAAACCATAAGACAATAAAACATTACACATTTTAAGATAAACAAACAAAAAAATATAGACAACTTACTCCAAAAAAGCTTTCCTGAGAAAGAACTGTTTTAACTGCATAGGATGCAGAGGGAATTGAGGGAGGGCAACAAATAAAATTTAGCCTGAAAGGAAGGTGCTACATTCCTAAAGGATTGAAAAGTGAAATGGACTAGCATTGACTTCCTTCCTCCCTTAGACCAAACAGGGAGTGTCATTCTCAAGGGTTTAGCAATGAAAAGATTAATCCAAGGCAAAGGTTTAAATGTAGGTACAATGAGAATGAACCAAATCTGTCAAATAATCAGGCTACCTAAAACAATTTTAGAGTCAGTAATAATGGGACTCTCACTGGCAGATGAGGTCATTTTGGAGCCGCATCAGTTAGAGAGGAATAAAGGAGAGGATATGAGCCAGAAGATCAACTCCACACTGGGTGTCCAAGTGACCTTGAACAGAGGGACTACCAAAGGAGAGGGGAACAGAATATAAGAACCAGAAGGCTACAGACAACAATCTTCTCCAAAATTTTACTGAGTCTTGCCAAAGGGCCTCTGTCTTTACTTAACTAGATATTGAGAGTCTTTAACTAGATAATGCCACAGACTACATACCATTAGTAACCAGGATATAGCCAGAGAATTAACAGTTTAGCCAATCACAGGAGTAAAGCAATACAGTAATATGAATGAGAAAACAAGGGGAAGAAATTTTTGTACAGGCAAAAAGGTCATGCTCCTACCTCAGAATATTTTCCTCTGTAGCTACTTAAGCTTCGTTCCATTCTTCGCAACCGCTGAATCAACTGTTCTTTGTTGAGACTGTCTGAATTTCCTACCAAGTCTTCAGCCTCGCTATCCATATCAGAGGGTGGATCAAAACTGGCAGTAGAACTGTCCAGGTCAAGTCGATTCAGGGATTCTCTGGAA